>NC_056740.1:431363073-431560573 GCF_019279795.1 Protopterus annectens | reverse complement strand
AGAGCATGCCACCTAGATATACTGCCTAATTCGCGGAGCTAAATTTCTACTAGATGGGACTTTTTTCAGGAAGTTCTGCTTAATTAGTTTGATATATTTAGATAAATACCAGTCTGTATCCCTGCTCCTTCATTTACTTGATATACAGTTAAAGTACTCTTAATAGGCCCTTCATTTGGGTCACATTTTCATTATGGAAACCCCTTTTCCAGTTATTTCAGAATCTGTAGATGTAGAGTAATTTAAAAGAGCAGCTGGCCTTTTTAATGCTGTTTTTGACTTTTCCTTGCAATGTCATACATCTGTTTTCTGTAGTAATCCTCTAGGGTAGTGAATAGTGTTTGGATGTTAGATTACCGAGTAGATGTTCATAGTGTTTCACTGCTGCAGTCATTACAGTTGGGTTATCCTGTTGGCAGGCTACCCGCAGTCTGCCTGAATTCCAAAGTCTAGGTCTGGCGTCGGTTGCTGTCTCCTCCTCCCTGATGTCAGTGCGCCAGGGTTATAAAAGATGCAGCCGACGCCATTTTCTTCAGTCTTTCTTGCTGCACGGTGCCCGAAGCAAAAGCAGTTCACAAGTGCCGGTCGGCCGACTCCTGAGGTTTTCAAGATTGAATTTCAGATCTGAAGTCTTCATTAAAAGCAAAGTATCCTGTTGGGGAAACTTTTTTCCTTGCTCCAGACAGATGTCAAAGTTAATAATTGTATTTCTTGTGGGAAGCAAATACCTCATAAGGATTTTCATTCTTACTACATTCCTTGCTTAGGCCCAGACCACGACGTTGCTAGTTGCTGGTTTTGTGCTAGATTTAACCAACGCATTATGTGTCTGTACGATTTTGCATTTCATTACTTTGGCAGAAGATTTAATTATATAATGCCGTCGGAACAGACTACCGGAGGTTACAAAAAACGCAAAGAAAAAAAGGACAGGCATCCGAGGTCCAAAACAGACTAGGCTTCTAGGCCAGTCACCGGTTTTCACTGAGGCGCTTTCGCAGCCCCTGACTACCCCTAATTTAGAGCCGCAGGCCGATACAGACTCCCACGTGGAGTCAACCAGGCCTACTAAAACTCAAGGTATTGGACCTTCGGAAATCATTCCCTCAGATGGGTCTGGAGCCGCTGAGTAGGCATTGGCTTCTGAGGACGTTTTCAGGCCTACACAATTTTGCTAAAACAACTTCAGCTTCAAAGGCAAGGACTATAGCAGCTTTAAAGACAAAGCAAGTACAACAGCCCCATGGACAGGCCTCCATGCCTAAAAAACAGATGCTCAAAATGGCCGAAGACCTGATTACTTTGATCAGGGGTTCTCATCCCCCTCCTGACAAGAGGCCTAGGCAAGAGATAGAATATGAATCTTCATATCAGCTTTCCATTTCATCTGATTCCTCTTCTGAATGGGGTACTTAGCTTTCAAGAAGACTTCGGTTGAAAAATATTCGTAATCTCAGGAGCTGGCTGACCGGCACTTGCGAACTGCTTCGGGCACAGTGCGGCAAGAAAGACTGAAGAAAATGGCGTCGGCTGGTTCTTTTATACCCCTGTCGCACTGACGTCAGGGAAGAAGTGACGACATCTGACGCCGGACCTAGACTTTGGAATTCGGCCGACTGAGGACCCGCCTGAAGGCAGGAAAACCCATCTGTTATGACTGCAGCTGTATTAGCACTCGAACATCTAAATTTATGGTAGGTACAAAACTGTACTTTCTGATCAGGAATACTCTCTTCCTCCTTATGAGGATTCTGATGCTGAAGAAACTATCCCCTCCGCTTCTCCTCCTGAGGATTATTCTTTTGGGGAAACGCTGCATACCATGAGGGAGCATTTCCACTGGAAGAGCCAAGATTATTCAGAATCTAAGAAAAGGCTCAGACTTTATTTTGCTGCTTCAGCACAGTCCCCTTGCTATTCCACCTGTGCTAGACATTGTAGATGTATTTTCAGAGTCCAGTCTGACTCCTGACTCCTTAACTCCAGCTTCTGTTAAGCCAGACATACTAAGGGTTCCAGACTCCCACACATTTCTTTTGAAAACCCCTGCTGCTGACGCAGAAACTCTCTCATGGTCCCAAGGGAGTCCAGGCTTCCACTGCAAAAAAAACACTACCCCCTCTGACAGATTCCAGGGCACTGGACAGATGGGGAAAAAGATTTACACTTCTGCTACCTTGGCTGTAAGGGCTTTAAATTGTCAGTTTCATATGCTTAAATATCAGCAATACATTGTCACTGCTTAAACAGAAAATGTTCGCAAATTCTGAATGTACAGAAAATAAAGAAATACAGGATTTATTGCATGCAGCTGAACAGGTTGGAAAACATACTTTACATTGTGGTTTTGATTCTTTGGAGGCCTCCTGCAGAGCCGCTGTTACGGGTTCTGTCGTTAGGAGGCATGCTTGGTTAAGGGAACAGAATCTGCCTGATCATGTTAAAGCAAAATTATTAGATGCTCCATTACAGCATGATACCTTGTTTGGTGTTAAAGCAGAAGAGGTGTTGAAGAAAATGGAGGACAAAGCCAAATCTATGCAAATAGTCAATTTCTTAAGGTACGGCCTCCAAGATTTAGCAGACACTGGCCTACAAAGAATTGGTCTTTTCTAGTGTCAGGCCGCAGAGAGGCAGACACCCTAGAGGCAGATCCCAGCCCCAAGGCTCATACAGGTCTAAACAATGGGGTGCTTCTACCTCCAAAAGCAGAGAAGACAAATCACAGCCATACAGAAAGCAGTCCCAATGACTTCCCTCTGCCAGCGCCAAGCACTTATCTTCTGACAGCTCCTTTAGGGAGAAAACTAGCACTTTTTTCTCAACTGGCACCTAATCACCCAGGACAAATGGGTCTTGAACAGTGTCACAAGGTTACAGGTCCCACTTCACACCCTGCTAAGGGCAAATGGTATGCCAAACCTGCCAAAAATTCAATGGGCAGAGGCACAAAAGCAAGTTTCATCCCTCATGGACATGAAGGGCCATTCAAGTACCACAGCAAGAGCAGGGACAAGGTTTTACTAAAGACTTTTCTTGGTGCCCAGAAAGGACAGCCTGGAGGCCAGTACTGGACCTATCTATTCTAAACACATACCTGGATATTCCAAAATTCAAAGTGTTGACTCTGCAGCAGCTTCTGCCCATGCTGGGCTAGAAGGCTTGGCTTGTAACTTTGCGACATGCAGGTATGCCTCTTTTTAGGTCTAATCAGACAATCCTGAAGAAGATGCCTCAGATCCATAGCTGGCTCAATGCACTACCAATTCTCTGCACTGCCCTTTGGCTTATCTACTGTGCCCAGGGTCTTCACAAAATGCCTGGCACCAGTAATTGCATTTTGCAGACAGAGGAATACAAATATATCCTTACTTGGACGGCTGCCTTATTCAAGCAGAGAACAAGGACGTACTACTACAGCATCTGGCGTTTGTAAAAAGATAATTAACATGCCTAGGGTACACAGTAAACTAAAATAAATCAAAACGTTTACCCTCTCAAGAGATGGTATTCCTGGGTGCAAGCTTAAATACAACTGCCCAGATGGTTTATCTCACGCCAGTGGCAACAAACCCCCAGTTAAATGCAAGAACAATTCTGCAGGCTTTGGGCTTCATGGCATCCTGCATTCTCCTAATTCTATATGCAAGACTGCATATGAGGAAACTACAATGGTATCTAAAAAGAGTTTGGACTCAGCATTGCCACAGCCTCAAAACAATTACTCATTCCCTGCCTGCAACAGGATTTTTGATGGTGGGCAAAGGCCTGTCACCACAACAAGGGGCAGCCATTCACCATACCCCCAGCCAGGCAGACATTGACAACAGATGCATCAGATTATGCCTGGGGGGCCCACATGGCAGGAAGCTGTATTCAGGGCTCATGGTCCGCAATCGAAATGCATCTACATATCTATCAAAAAGAGATGCTAGCTGTAAGAATGCTCCCGCAGCCTTCAAGGATCTACTTCATCCAGGACAACTACTGATAGACTGACAATACTACAGTCATGTGGTACATAAACAAGCAGGGAGGCATGCATTCCTACCCCCTTTGCAGACCAGCCATGACTTTGTGGGACTCAGCATTAACTTAAGTACATCTGCAAGCACAATTCCTGCCAGGAAAGATAAATACTCTGGCAGACGAACTAAGCAGAAACCTCATGGATCCCCACGAGTGGAAATTGGATCCACGAGTCTTCAACATAAGAAACTGGGGATGCCCGGACATAGATCTATTTGCATCCCCTCAACTGCCAACTACAGAGATTCTGCACAAGGACTTATCACAAGCAAGCGTGGAAAGTGGATGCTCTATCTTTCAGTTGTTGGAAAAACTTAACAGTATATGCCTTTCCCCCACTGCCTCTCCTCCCCAAGGTACTCCTAAAGGTCAGACAGAAGCCAAAAATGATACTGATTGCCACAGACTGGCCCCGCCAGCACTGGTACCCAGTCCTAAGGAACTTGTCTCAATGCCCAGCATGGACATTACCTCAAATTCCTCACTTACTGACCCAACAAAACAATCAGATCTTGCACAGCCAAATCAGGACTTTAAATCTGGCAGCTTTTCAAAACTCATCTCTCTCTAAAGCGGTGATGGATGTTATCTTGGAGGTCAGGAGGCCCAGTACCAGAAAATTTTATGCAGAATAATGGAAAAGATTCTATGCTTGGAACCAGGCACAAGGAATTGACATGGTTTCAAATATCCCTCAGATTTTGCAATACTTAACTGAGATGCTGGACAAAGGCCTATCCTTTTCATCAATTAAGATTCATGCCTCTGCCATTTCAGCTCATTACAATACAGAGCCACCTATTTTTTCTCATCCTTTATTAAGGCAATACCTCAGAGGAGCCAAAAACTTGCATATCTTCATGGGACCTCCATTATGTCTTGGAAAAACTCGCTCTGCCTCCTTTTGAGCCAGCCACTACAGCTGATATAAAATTTTTATCATGGAAAAAAGCTCTGCTCCTAGCAATAACCTCTGCAAGACTAGTCTCAGAGCTGCAGGCACTCATGGCTGTGGAACCTTTTATCATTTTCCATCCAGATAGGGTTTCTCTAAGGACAAACCCCACATTTTATGCCTAAGGTGGTGTCCATTGTGGCCCTCCAACCAAACTATTCATTTTCCTACCTTTTTATCCAAACCCACAGAATAAGGGTGAGAAACTTCTGCATTCTTTGGACATAGCTGCGCTTCTACTTGGACAGAACCAAAGCGTGAGCACTTACTGGTGGCATATGCTGCAGGATCACAAGGAAAGGCCATCTCCAAGCAGACTTTTTCAAAATGGATAAGTCACTGCATTCGTTTATGCTATTCTCAACATGGCAAATCGGTGCCTAAAGGGCATTAGGCCACATTCAATCAGAGCAGCAGCCACTTCAGCAGCCTTCCTCAGAGGAGTGCAACCAAAGACATTTTAAAGGCTGCAACCTGGAGTTCAGTGCACACTTGCAGAGCACTGCTACTTACCCACTCTACTCCAAATCCAGGGCAGGCTTTGCCACTGCAGTCCTGCAGGGCCTCATAGCCGCTCCTAATTCTATTTAGTTCCAGCCTCCCAACCTTGGCTTTGGGATTCAACCCAATTGTAATGACTGCAACAGTGAAACACTGTGAACATAGTACAGTTGTGTACCTACCATAAATGTAGATGTTAGAGTGTATTCACTGTTGCAGTCCAGGTTACCCACCCACCATCTCCCTTTTCTTTGCTGGACCTTATCTGTACTTCTGTATTCTATGCAACCTATGCAGTGTATTTGCATGTAGATGAAGCAAACTTGTTACTCGGTGCATGCATGCTTTGACATTTTTAGCCTACCCTTTTTGGGGCACCTGACATCTGGGGCAAGAAAAACTGAAGAAAATGGCGTCTGCTGCATCTTTTATACCCCTGGCGCACTGACGTCTGTGAGGAGGCGACAGCAACTGACACCAGACCTAGACTTTGGAATTCAGGCCCGACTGCGGGTAGCCTGTCAGCAGGATAATGACTGCAACAGTGAACAGCTACATTTATGGTAGGTGCACAACTGTACTTTAGTCTTTCTCTTTTACTAGGTAAATGGTTTAGAAACTTACAAATAGAGCTGTAGCTAGGTAGAACAGTTTGTCAAGGGCAAGTCGACATCTACTTAGCCCCCACAGTGGTCTTTCTGCAAGAATGATTTGCTGTCGTTTAGCAAGTTAGTCCAGCTACCTTTTGCCTCTATTCACACTTTCTGCATACGTTGGGGATTCTCTGAAGCAGTAGCGCAAGATTTGCTGTTACAGTGCTATAGGGAATTTGCAGTATTCACCCTTGGGCCCAGCTAGATGTTCGGGTTTCACTGCTGCAGTCATCAAACTTTGGTTATATCTGCCTGCAGGTAGCCTTCAGTCGGCCCGAATACCAGAGACTTAGTATTTCTGCGTCGGTTGGTGTCGCTCCAGGACTGACATCAGGTCGTCAGGGGTATAAAAACAGGCAGCCAATGCCATTAAATCAGTCTTTCTTGCTGAGGAGCCTAAAGCAGAAGCAGTTTACACTAATGCCGGTTGGCTCCTACCTGAGTGTTAGTTTCCGAATGGAGTCATCCTGAAGTCTTCTAAAGCTAAATACCCCATTGGGGAGCCTTTTTTTTTTTTCTTGCTCTGATGTCCGCAAACGTTAATTGTCTCGCCTGTGGAAAGCAAATACCACACCAAGATTTCCATTCTTATTGCGTCACCTGTTTAGGCCCACACCACTACGTACCTTGTCAGTTTTGTGCTTTGTTCAATGCCCAAACTGCTGGGCCCTTATAGTCGCTAAATACTTTTGCGCTCTATCTCAGTATTCCAAAATGGCTTCGGTAAGCCATCCGATCTTCCGAAAATGTAAGGATAAAGACTGCACAGGTCTTAAGCTAGTTGCCAGTTTGCTGGTACTCTGAGCTTCTTTCACAGCCCCTGATGCCCACATCAATGGATGCGCAGGCTGCTACCGAGACATGTTTAGAGTCTGGTATGCTGAGAGATTCTCTTGACTATGGGACCTGTGGATGTCTCTGCCTTGGAGGGGTCTGGAGCTGCTGTGCAGGCACCAGCTTCTGAGGAAGCTCTTCGCACTACTGATATTAGACACTACTTTCACATCTTCAGTTCTGTTTTAAACTACTGAGTTTCTAAGGCTGATTTATGAGCTATGTCTTAAAATAGACAACCCAAACATAAGCACCTGCTTCCTTGTAGCATCAAATGCTTAAAATGGCAGAAGACCTGATTATGCTGATTAGGGGAAGCCAGCCTTCCCCTGTTAAGAGAAAGAGACTTAGCGTTAACAGCCCAAAAGTCCGACTGAGGTTTCTGATTATGAAGACGTGCCTTTATCTGCTTGAGTATTCAGATGCAGAGGAATCTATTCCCTCTGCTTCTCCCCCAGAGAATTTTTTTTTGGTGAAGCCTTACATAAGCATTTCCACTGGGAATGACTGTCCTTCGTCCAAAAAGACTCATTTTTTTTGCATTTGCCGCAACCTAGACCTTTAGCAGTACCCCCAGATGTTCTTATTACACTGTTGCAGTCCTCACACTTTGGTTATCCGGCCGTCAGGCGGTCCTGCATTCGGCCAGAGTTCCGAAGTCTTGTTCAGGCGTCTGTTGCTGTCGCTTCTTCCCTGACGTAGTGTGCCAGGGGGTATAGGAGGCATCCAACGCCATTTTCTTTGGTCTTTCTTGCCGCGCGGTGCCCAAAGCAGTTCGCAATTGCCAGTTGGCCGACTCCGGAGATTTTCAAATTGTATTTCAGACCGAAGTCTTCAATAAAGCTAAGTACCCCGTTGGGGATCTTTTTCTTGCCTCAGTCCGATGACAGAAAGTTAATTGTGTTTCTTGTGGGAAGCAAATAGAACTTTCATTCTTATTGTATTCCTTGCCTAGGCCCAGACCACGACGTCACAGGTTGTCTGTTTTGTGCTAGGTTTAATAAACGAACTATTAAACGTCTGTTTGATTTTGCCCGACATTACTTTGGTAGGAATTTTAATTATTCCATGCCGTCGGAGCAACCGACCGGAATGCATAAAAAAATGCAAGGATAAGGACAGGCAGCTGAGACCCAAACCAGACTCCGAAGCCTCTGCTGGCCCAGTCGCCGGTTCTCCAGTTTTCAGTGAGGCGCTTACGCAGCCCCTGACCGCTGATTTAGAACCTCAGGTGGCTTCAGATTCCCAAGCGGAGATTTCTAGGCCGCCACAGCCTTCATCTTTAGCCCCTTCTGACTCCTGGACTGAAGGAGATTCCGGTGCAGTTGAAACTCCTTCAGTTGCAGAAGGTGTCTTCAGACAGACTACACTCACCATTAAATCCTATGCAAAACTAAAAACTCCTTTTAAAAGCAAAAAAGACTGTACAGCAGTCTCCAGTACAAGGCCCCATGCCTAAGAAACAGATGCTTAAGATGGCTGAACCTTTAATTACCCTAATCAGGGGTTCCCATCCCCTTTCTGATAAAAGGCCAAGACAGGAGGAGGATTAAGCTTCCTCTGACCAGGTCTCAATTTCCTCAGATTCTTCTGAGGAACAGGAATACTCTTTTCCCCCTTATGAGGATTCTGATGCTGAAGTCTGTTCCCTCAGCGGTTTCCCCAGAAGACTACTCCTTTGGGGAAACTTTACATACCCTGAGGGAACATTTCCACTGGTAAGGCCTGGATTACTCTCATTCTAAGAAAAGGCTCAGAGTTCCTTTTACTACAGCAGCACAGACCACTTGCTATCCCACCTGTGTTGACTTTGTGGATGATGTTTACTTATAATCTAGCCTTAACCCAGACTGTCTACCTCCTGCACCAGCCAAACAGTCCCTGACTCTCTCAAATTCCTATATAAAAGCCCTGTTGGTGACCCAGAAACCATTTTCCAGGGTCCCAAAGGGGTTAAGGCCTCTATTGCTAAAAATCCTGCGCCCTCTGAAAGGGATTCCAGAGCACTAGATAGATGGGGAAAAAGTATATACCTCAGCAACTCTACCTATGAGGGCCTTAAATTGCCAGTTTCACATGCTGAAATATCAGCAATACCAGATATCTCAATTAAAGCAAAAAATGATCACACATTCAGAGCAGCCTGATTTTCAAGGAAATGCAAGATTTGTTGCATGCAGCTGAACAAGTGGGAAAACATACTTTGCAATGTGGCTTTGATTCATTGGAGGCTTCCTGTAGAGCAGCAGTGACTGGGTCTGTCATATGTAGGCATGCTTGGTTAAAAGAACAAACCCTACCTGATCATGTTGAAGCAAAATTATTGGATGCACCTTTACAGCAGGATGTTTTATTTGGTGTAAAAGCTGAAGAGGTTTTAAAGAAAATAGAGGATAAGGCAAAATCTATGCAGACGGTCAAGGATTTTTTTACAGGTTCAACCCCCTCGTTTCAGCAGAAATTGGCCAACAAAAAACTGGTCCTTTCCAGCTTCGGACAGACCACAGAGGGGCAAATACAGACGCCCAAGGGGCAGAGGTCAGTCAAGGCCCTTACAAGCCTCAACAATGGGGTTCCACAACCCAGAAAGGAGGAGACGACTGGTCCCAAGCTATCAGAAGACAAGCACAATGACTTAACCTTCAGACTGCCAAGCAAATCTCTCCTGACAGTTCCCTTGGGAGGAAAATTAGCACTTTGCAGACAACTGGCACATCATCACAAAAGACAAATGGGTCGTAAATATTGTCTCACAAGGATACAGATTCCACTTTCACAATTTACCAAGGATAAAATGAATGCCAAATCTGCCACCAAATCAATGGGCAGAGGCTCAAAAACAAGTTACAGCTTTCATGGACATGAGAGCCATTCAACAGATACCTACACAGGAGCAAGGGCAAGGATTTTACTCTACTCTTTCTAGTCCCCAGAAAGCACAAAGCCTGGAGACCCATTCTGGATTTCTCAATTCCAAACACTTATCTGCAAGTACCCAAATTCACGATGCTAACACTACAGCAACTTCTTCCCATGCTGGGCAAGAAGGCTTGGCTGTTAACGGATCTCAAGGAGGCATACCTGCATGTCCCAAATTGCAGAAGATACCTCCGATTTATTGCAGGTTCAGCTCATTATCAATTCTCTGCACTACCCTTTGTCTTATCTACTGCGCCCAGAGTCTTAACAAAATGCCTGGCACCAGTAATTTTATACTGCAGACAGAGGAATTCAAATATATCCATACCTGGACGACTGCCTTATTCAAGCAGAAAGCAAGGGCATTCTTTTAAACATCTGGCGTTTGTTACCAAGTTGCCTAGGGTACACAGTAAACGAAAAGAAATCAAAACTAGTGCCCTCACAAAACATAATATTCCTGGGTGCCAGCTTAAATACAACGGCCCAGATGGCTTATCTCACGCCAGACCAGCAAGAACAGCTGACTGAATACTTCAAAATGATGGCAACAAAGACCCAACTCCCTGCAAGAGACCCAACTCCCTGCAAGAAATATTCTGCAGGCCTTGGGATTCATGGCATCTTGCATACCACTAATACCATTTGCAAAACTGCATATGAGGAAATTACAATGGTACCTAAAAAGCGTATGGACTCAAGACAGCCACCGCTTGGAAACAAAAATACTGCTCATTCCCTGCCTTCAACAGGAGTTTCTATGGTGGGCTCAGGCATGTCACCTCAACAAGGGTCAGCCTTTTAGTTTACCCACAGCCAGGCAAACTGTGACAATAGATGCATTGGATTATGCCTGGGGAGCACACATGGCAGGACAGTGCATTCAGGGCAAATGGTCTACAGATCCAAGACATCTGCATATCAATCAAAAAGAAGTGCTAGCTGTACAAAATGCCCTAACAGCTTTCAAGGACCTCCTACATCCAGGACAACCCCTAATAAAGATGGACAACACCACAGTAATGTGGTACATAAGCAAGGGGGCACGCACTCCTACCCCCTATGCAGGCAAGCAATGACCTTGTGGAACACAGCACTGACCTACCAAGTTAAACTACAAGCACAATTCCTGCCAGGAAAGAAACACATTGGCAGACTATCTTAAGCAGAAACATCATGGATCCTCACGAGTGGAAACTAGATCCACAAGTATTTGCAATGATAACTCAAAAATAGGGGCGCCCAGACATAGATCTGTTTGCCAACCCCCAAAACTACCAACTTCGGAAATTTTGCACAAGGACATTCCACCCACTAGCTGGGAAAGTGGACGCCTTCTCATTCAGTTGGAAAACATTAACAGTGTATGCCTTTCCTCCACTGCCTCTTCTAGCAAAGGTGCTGCTGAAAGCCAGATTGCAGAGGCCACAAATGATACTCATTGCTACAGCCTGGCCACGCCAGCACTGGTATCCATTACTAAGGAACATGGCTCATGGCCCACCATGGATTTTGCCTCAAATTCCTCACCTACTCACTCAGCAAAACAATCCGATTCTACACAGCCAGCTCAAGACTTTAAATCTGGCTGCATGGCAAATTACCTAAGCAACCAGTCAACACTTCTCTCTAAAGCTGCTATGGATGTCTTTCAGGAGGCCCAGCACCAGGAAGACCTTTTCAGACAAATGGAAAAGATTTTGCGCCTAGAACCAGGCTAAAGGCCAAAATCCCCTTTCCTCAAATATTCCTTCGATTCTACAATATGTAACTGAGATGTTCATAGGTTCATACAAGGCTATCTGCCCTGGGGCATTTATAAGCCTAGCCCAATTGTGTTTGGCTTACGCCACCCCTTGATTTGAGTATACTGTGCCCTTTTTAAAGTTTAGTTTACTGTGCCTCTGTCTAATAGTGACACGGAAGTAATCCCCGGGACAAACCTATGATCCCCCATCCACTCATCAAGATTCTTCTTGGAGAGTCAGTGAGGTGCTCTACCTAACATGAATTGGAATTCTATTCCAGAGCGAAGGGAGCCTCTGGGTTATGAATCTGTGCCTCCAGCATGATGTTCATCGTGCATACAGCTGCAGTCATAACAGATGGGTTCTCCTGCAGTCAGGCGGGTCCTCTGTCGGCTGAATTCCAAAGTCTAGGTCTGGCGTTGGTTGTTGTCACTTCTTCCCTGATGTCAGTGCGATGGGTATAAAAGAACCAGCCGATGCTATTTTCTTCAGTCTTTCTTACCGCGCAGTGCCCGAAGCAGAAGCAGTTCGCAAGTGCCGGTCGGCCATCTCCTGAGATTACGAATATTTCTCAACCGAAGACTTCTATAAAGCTAAGTACCCCATTGGGGAAACATTTCTTGCCTCAGACCGGTGTCAGACGGTTAATAATTGCATTTCATGTGGAAAGCAAATACCGCGTAAGGATTTCATTCCCTCTGTATACCTTGCTTAGGCCCAGACCACGACGTCTTGGCCTGTCGTTTTTGTGCTACATTCAACAGACGTGCTATTAAGCGTCTGGCGGAGTTCGCCCAACACTATTTCGGCAAAAAGTTTAATTACAACATGTAGTCGGATACTCTGACTCCAATTTTGAGTAAACGACGTAAAGATAAGGACTGACATACGAGGTCCGCGACTTCTGACCAGGAACATTCTTACTCCCCTTTCGAAGATTCTGATGCAGAGGAGTCATTACCTTACTCTTTTGGGGAAACCTTGCATACCTTGAGGGAACACTTCCACTGGGAAGGCCAAGAGTACTCAGACTCCAAGAAAAGGCTCAGAGATTTCCTCTTGCTCCCTCAACACAGGCCTCTGGCTATACCTCCTGTCTTAGACATTCTAGATGTGTATTCAGTGGCCAGCCTTAACCCAGATTCTTTACCTCCAGCTCCAGACTAGCCTGACCGGTATTACCGGGTTCCTGATTTACACCAATTCCTATACAAAAGCTATGCGGCTGACCCAGAAACTATTTCACAGGGTCCCAAGGGAATTAAGGCCTCCACTGCCAAAAATCAATTACCTTCCGAGAGAGATTCCAGAGCTTTAGAAATGTGGGGGGAAAAAAGGTATACACCTCTGCCACTTTAACCATGAGGGCATTAAACTGTGTCAGTTCCATATGTTAAAGTATCAACAATTTTTGTTATCTCAGTTGAAAGGCAAAATGTCACAACCTGAACAACCAGACTTGAAGGAGGATTTGTTGCGTAGTGCAGAGCAAGTGGGTAAACATACCTTGCAGTGTGGTTTTGATGCTTTAGAGGCCTCTTGTAGAGCTGCTGTTACAGGATCAGTCATACGTAGACATGCTTGGCTCAGAGCAAACCTTACCAGATCATGTCAAAGCTAAATTACTAGATGCACCTCTTCAAAAAGATGTATTGTTTGCTGCAAGAAACTGTAACTGCAAGAACAATTCTGCAGGCTTTGGGCTTCATGGCATCCTGCATTCTACTAATTCCATATGCAAGACTGCATATGTGGAAACTACAATGGTATCTAAAAAGTGTTTGGACTCAACATTGCCACAGCCTGGAAACATTAATTACCCTCATTCCCTGCCTGCAACAGGAGTTTCGATGGTGGCACAGGCCTGCCACCACAAGGGACAGCCATTCACTCTACCCACAGCCAGGCAGACAATAACAGATGCATCAGATTATGCCTGGGAAGCCCACATGGCAGGAAAATGTATACAGGCCACATGGCCCGCAAGCCATATACATCTTCATATCAATCAAAAAGAGATGCTAGCTGTTCAGAATGCCATCATAGCCTTCAAGGATCTACTTCATCCAGGACAACTGATAGACTGACAATACTACAGTCGTTTGGTACATAAACATGCAGGGAGGCACGCATTCCTACCCCCTCTGCAGACAAGCCATGACTTTGTGGAACACAGCATTGACTTAAGTACACCTGCAAGCACAATTCCTGCCAGGAAAGACAAATACTCTGGCAGACGAACTAAGCAGAAAACTCATGGATTCTCACGAGTGGAAACTAGATCCACAAATATTCAGCATAAGGAAATGGGGATGCCCAGAAAGATCTAGTTGCCTCCTCTCAACTGCCAACTACAGAGAATCTGCACAAGGCCTTATCACAAGCAAGCATGGAAAGTGGATGCTCCATCATTCAGCTGGAAAACCCTTATGGTATATGCCTTCCCTCCACTGCCTCTCCTACCCAAGGAACTCCTAAAGGTCAGACAAGAGAAACCAAGAGTTATACTGATTGCCCCAGACTGGCACGCCAGCACTGGTACCCAATCCTAAAGAGCTGGTCTCCAGGCCCAGCCTGGACATTGCCTCATATTCCTCATTTACTGACCCAACAAAAGAATTGGATCCTGCGCAGCCAACTCAGAACCCTAAATCTGGCTGCATGGTGGATAATGTAACCATTCAGAGCACACCTCTCTCTAAAGCAGTTATGGATGTTATTTTGGAGGCCAGGAGGCCCAGCACCATAAAATCTTATGCAGAAAAATGGAAGATTCTGTGCTTGGAACCAGGCACAAGGAATTGACACGCTTGTGCCAAATATTCCTCAGATTTTACAGCATCTAACTGAGATGCTGGACAAAGGCCTATCCTTATCAGTCAAGATCCATGGCTCTGCCATTTCAGCTCATTACAATACGGACCCACCTATTTTTTCACATCCACTGCTAAGGCAGTACCTCAGAGGGGCCAAAAACATAAGACCTCCAAGGAGAGCGTCAGTGCCTGCATGGGACCTCAAATTTGTCTTGGAAAGACTTGCACTGCCTCCTTTTGAGCCAGCCAATACAGCTGAGATTAAATTCTTACAGAAAAACGTTCTGCTCCTAACAACTTCAGCAAGAAGAATCTGAGTTGCAAGCACTAATGGCTATGAAACCTTTTGTAATTTTCCATCCAGACAGGGTTTCTCTGAGGACAAACCCAACATTTATGCCCAAGGTAGTGTCCAGTGTGGCTCTTAACCAAACCATTCATTTGTCTACCTTTTATCCAAACCCACAGAGTAGGGGGGGAGAGACTTCTGCATTCTTTGGACATTCACAGCCAGTTAACACTTGTACTTGGACAAAACCAAAGCTTTCAGAAAGATTGAGCAACTCTTGCATAGGATCACAAGGAAAAGCCATCTCAAAGCGGACTATCTCAAAATGTATAGGCCACTGCATTTTTCTGCTATTAACAACATGGCAAATCAGGGCATTGGCTGCATTCAACCAGAGCAGCAGCCACTTCAGCAGCCTTCCTCAGAGGAGTACCAACAAAGGACATTTTGGAGGCTGCAACTTGGACTTCACTGCACACTTTTACAAAGCACTACCACTTGCCTTTTTACTCTAAATCCAGAGCAGGCTTCGCCACCGCAGTTCTGCAGGGCCTCATAGCCACTCCTAATTCTATTTAGGCCCAGCCACCCAACTCTGCTTTGGGATTCAACACAAGTGTAATGACTGCAACAGTGAAACACTATGAACATAGTACAGTTGCGTACCTACCATAAATGTAGATGTTTGAGTGTATTCACTGTTGCAGTCCAGGATGTTCTTCATTCCACATTGCTGCAGTCCTAACTATTGGGTAGTCCGCTGTCCAGTCGGCCCGAATACCAAAGTATATGGCTGACGTCGGTCACGGCGCATTAGACTGACGTCAGTACGTCAGGGTACTAATGCGCATGACCGACGTCATATCCTCAGTCTTTTTTGCCGCATGGTCCGATGCAGAAGCAGTTTTTGCGAGTGCAGGTTGGCGTTCTGAAAGTTTCTGAAGTCAGAGTTTCAGACCGAATCAAAGTTGGCTAAGTACCCGTTGGGAATATTTTGGTTTTTTCTTGCCTCAGTATTTAACCGGATGTCAGAAAAAGTGAATAACTGTATTTCTTGTGGGAAACAGATACCTCATAGGGATTACCATACTTTGTGTATACCTTGTTTAGGGCCTGAGCACGACGTTGTTGGATGCCGCTCTTGTGCTAGGTTTAACAAACGCACTATTAAGAGAAGGTTAGACTGTGCCAGGTTAGTGTTTGGGAAGCGTTGTAATTATAAAATGCCGTCGGATGCTCCGACGCCTGCTTCAGCTAAAAAGCGCAAGGACAAAGCAGGGAAGCCTAGAGTGGAAGAACCGACAGTCCCGGACGTCGGTTCTTTAGAAGGCTCAGTGGAGCCGGAGGTTCTGCCAGGAGTTTCTTTGGAGTCTCAGGGAGAAACTTTACTGTTACAGGATGTATCTCAGGAAGTAGGCCAGCCTGAAGGGGCTTCTCAGGTGGCTGTTCTTCCCTCTCTTCCTAAGGTGGTTAGGGCCTCGCCTTCTGTTTCTAAGGCTTCTTTAAGAGGCAGGCCTGCTTTAGCTTCAGTGGGGGTTTCTCCGAGTGTTTCAGGGTCTTTGCCTAAGAAGCATATGCTAAAAATGGCAGAGGATTTGATTACAATGATTAGAGGTTCTATGCCGGCCCCTGATAAGAGGCCTAGGGTGGAACCTGAGTTTGAGAGTTTTGAGCAATGTTCGAGGCTTCTGAGTCTTGACTGAAGACTTGCAGGAGTATCCTCCTTATTCTGATTCTGATGTGGATGATTCTACTCCTTCAGCTTCGCCTCCTGAGGATTTTTCATTTTCAGAGACTCTGCATTCCATGAGGGAGCATTTTAAATGGGAAGGTCAAGATTTCTCTGATTCCAGGAAGAGGCTTAGAGAATTCTTGTTTTTACCCCAGCATAGGCCTTTAGCTATACCTCCTGTTCTGAATGTGGTAGAAGATGTTTTTGCAGAGGCTTCCCTGAATCCTGACTCTTTGCCTCCTGCCCCAGTTAAACCGGATGGGTACTATAGGGTGCCTGAAGCCCATAAGTATCCTTTTAAGAGTCCTAGGGCAGACCCAGAAACTGTCTCTCAGGGGCCTAAAGGTGTGAAGGCTTCTGTGGTTAAAAATCCTGTTCCTCCTGATAGAGGCAAGGGCTTTGGATAGATGGGGAAAGAAAGTGTATACTTCTTCCACTTTAGCCATGAGGGCGTTGAATTGTCAGTTTCATATGTTAAAATATCAGAATTATCTCCTTTCACAATTGAAGTCTAAGGTGGATGCTCTGGCTGAAGGTATTGAGTGTAAAGAATTGCAGGATTTAGTTCATGTTTCTGAACAGGTGGGTAAGCATTCCTTGCAGTGTGGTTTTGATGCTGTGCAGGCCTCCTCGAGGGTGGCTGCTACTGGTTCTGTTCTTCGTAGGCATGCCTGGTTGAGGGATCAGAACTTAGCTGAGCATGTTAAGACAAGGATTTTGGATGCTCCTTTACAGTCTGATGTGTTGTTTGGTTCGCCTGTGGAAGCAGTTTTAAAGAAAATGGAGGACAAGGCTAAGTCTATGCAAACTGTTAAGGATTTTTTGCAGGTGCAGCCTCCAAAGTTTAGTAGAAATTGGCCTGCTAAGGGGTGGACTTATCCTGCTTATGATTCCCAGTCTAGGGGTAGGTCTAGACGTGGTAGAGGCAGAGCTCAAGGTTCTTTTAGGCCTAGGACAGGGAGTTCACCTGCTCAGACTTCTGGTGAGGGCAGGGGTCAGTCCTTTCGTAAGCAGACCCAATGACCTGCCTTTTCAGCTGCCAGTACATTCTCGCCTGGCAGCACCTTTGGGAGGAAGGCTGTCTCTTTTCAAAGAAAATTGGGATTTAATTACCCAAGACAGATGGGTTTTGGATATCATTCACCACGGTTACAGGTTTTATTTCCATACCTTGCCTCCTTTCAAAGGCATGCCAGACATTCCTCCTCTACAAAGAACAGAGGCTCACAAGCATATTTCTCTGTTGCTCCAAATAGGGGCTATTCAGACAGTTCCTGTGCCAGGAAGGGGCCTAGGATTTTATTCTCGCCTGTTTCTAGTACCAAAAAAGGGGAACACGTGGAGACCAATTTTGGATTTATCTATCCTCAACACTTATCTGGACATTCCCAAGTTCAAAATGTTGACGTTACAACAACTTTTACCTCTGCTGGGCAAAGATCACTGGATGGTAACTTTAGATCTAAAGGAAGCTTACCTTCATGTGCCAATAAGACCAAGTTGCAGGAAGTATCTGCGTTTTCGAGCTGGAAATTCTCATTATCAGTTCTCTGCATTGCCCTTTGGCTTATCTACTGCGCCCAGAGTATTCACAAAGGTTCTGGCTCCAGTGATAGCTTACTTCAGGCTAAAAGGAATTCAAATCTATCCTTACTTGGACGACTGCCTGATTCTGGCTCAAAAAAAGGAAGACCTTCTACAGCATTTGGAATATGTCATAGCAGTGCTAAGATGCCTAGGGTATTCTGTGAACGAAATAAAGTCCAGTCTAGTACCCTCTCAAGACATGTGCTTTCTGGGTGTGAGACTGAATACAGCAGCCCAGATGGCCTTTTTAACCCCGGACAAACAAAAGAATCTTTCCAGTTACTTCCATCACCTATCTCTTCAGTCCGGGCTGACTGCAAGGACAGTCCTTCAAGCCTTAGGGTTCATGGCATCTTGTATTCTGGTGCTTCCCAATGCCAAACTGCATATGAGGAAGCTACAATGGTATCTCAAAAATCTGTGGACACAGCACTGCCAGGATTTGGACACTGTCATTCAAATAATACCTTGCATTCAAAAGGAATTTTTGTGGTGGGCTCAGGAATGTCACCTAAACAAGGGACTCTCTGTGACCCGGCCAGAGGCAAGTCAGATTCTAACGACAGATGCCTCAGATATTGCTTGGGGAGCTCATCTAAATGGAAAGTGGATACAAGACAAGTGGCCTGCCAGACTACAGCATCTACATATCAACATGAAAGAGATGTTTGCAGTCCAGTTTGCATTAATGGCTTTCAAGGAGTTACTTCTTCCAGGGCAGGTGTTGATTCTAACAGACAACACAACTGTCATGTGGTACATCAACAAACAAGGGGAACACATTCTTACCCATTGTGCAGACAAGCAATGATTTTATGGGAGACTGCTCAGTTTGCAACTAACTCTTCAGGCAAGGTTTCTGCCGGAGCACAGAACTCCTTAGCAGATGTGTTAAGCAGACAAATCATGGATCCCCACGAGTGGAAACTGGATCTTCATGTATTTCAAACATTGACAGTGTCATGGGGAACTCCAGACACAGATCTGTTCGCTTCTCCACTAAACCACCAGCTGCCAAAGTTTTGCACAAGGATTTAATCACACAGCTTGGAAAGTGGATGCTCTTTCTTTCAGTTGGAAAAATCTTCATGTGTATGCTTTTCCACCTCTGCCTCTTCTCCCAAAGGTGCTTCTAAAGGTCAGACAAGACAAGCCAAGGATGATTTTAATAGCTCCAGATTGGCCTCGGCAGCACTGGTACCCATTACTGAGGAGTCTGGTAAGGAAGCCTCCATGGCCTTTACCCTTGATTCCACACCTGTTGTCTCAGAGGGACGGTCGTCTGCTCAATGTCAAGCTTCACTCTCTTCATCTAACAGCCTGGCATATTCTGTTTTGAAGGACAGCAGGTCTCAGCTTCCTCAACAAGTTTTAAATGTGATTATGGAAGCTAGAAGACCTAGTACAAGGAAAGTGTACGCAGAAAAATGGAAGAGATTTTTGTTTTGGACTGCAGCAAAAAATTTGGAGATTTCTGAGCCTAATTTGAGTGTGGCTCTTCAATATCTTACTGAGTTATTGGACAAAGGTTTGTCTTTCTCTTCTATTAAGATTCATGCTGCAGCAATTTCTGCTCACTATGATTGTGACCCACCATTGTTTTCACATCCTTTGTTCAAGCAATTTCTTAGAGGGGCAAAGAATATAAGACCCCATTAGAGCTCCTACTCCTGCTTGGGACCTCAATTTTGTGTTGGAGAAACTTACTCTACAACCTTTTGAGCCTGCGGCTACTGCTGAACTGAAATACTTGTCATGGAAGACTGCTTTTTTGCTGGCCATTACTTCTGCTAGAAGGGTTTCTGAGTTGCAGGCCCTTATGGCGGTTGAGCCTTTTTTGATTTTTCATAAGGATAGGGTATCATTACGTACTAATCCTTCCTTTATGCCTAAGGTGGTTTCTAGTGTGGCTTTAAACCAAACTATTCATTTGCCTACTTTTTATGCAGATCCCCAAAATAAAGGGGAAAAGATTTTGCACACTTTAGATGTACACAGGCAATTGCGTTATTTAAGCAGGACTAAGAATTTTAGGCAGTCTCAGCAGTTGTTTGTTTCTTTTGCTTTGAGTTCGCAGGGCAAGCCTGTGTCAAAACAAACTATTTCTAGGTGGATTGGGTTTTGCATTGCATTTTGTTATTCCCATCATGGCAAAGAGATTCCAGCTGGGATTAGGCCTCATTCCACTAGGGCTACTGCCACTTCAACAGCATTTCTAAGGGGTGGCAACTAAGGATATTTTGGAGGCAGCTACTTGGAGTTCAGTGCATACTTTCTCTAAGCATTACCACCTTCCTCTCTACTCTAAGTCTAGGGCTGGTTTTGCCACAGCTATTTTGCAAGGCATGTTATCAGCTCCTGCTTCCTTATGATTTGCCAGCCTCCCTTACCTCTGCTTTGGGATTCTACCCAATAGTTAGGACTGCAGCAATGTGGAATGAAGAACATAGTACAGTTTTGTACCTACCATAAATGTAGATGTTCGAGGATCCACATTGCTGCAGTCCAATTTACCCTCCCTCCTTCCCCTCTGTGTTTAGGGGTGGTTGTGTTGGTGAGGTTATATTCTGGTACCTTTGTATATATTGTATATATTTTTGGTGCAGGTATGTTTGGTGTTTTGGTTTTGGCCTTGTCTTTTTAGGGTCTTCTGACATCTGGGGCAAGAAAAGACTGAGGATATGACGTCGGTCATGCGCATTAGTACCCTGACATACTGACGTCAGTCTAATGCGCCGTGACCGACGTCAGCCATATACTTTGGTATTCGGGCCGACTGGACAGCGGACTACCCAATAGTTAGGACTGCAGCAATGTGGATCCTCGAACATCTACATTTATGGTAGGTACAAAACTGTACTTTACCCGTCTGCTGCATCTTTTATACACATGGCGCACTGACGTCAGAGAAGAGGCGACAGCAACAGATGCCGAACCAAGATTTTGGAATTCAGACCGACTGCGGGTAGCCTGCCAGCAGGATAACCCAAGTGTAATGACTGCAACAGTGAATACACTATCTACATTTATGGTAGGTACACAACTGTACTATTCCTGTCCCAAAGACTTCCCATACTCTGGAACAAGCTACCCATCTATGTCCAGCAAAGTTCCTCATTCGCACTCTTCAAGAAAAATCTGAGTGGATGGGAAATAGGAAATATACCCTGGGAATCACTCTGCTCGACCATGGTACAGGAAAATAACCACCTTGGGTGGTGTAAGCTAGGGAACCTTGTTGGCTAGGTTTACTTAGGCTCTTGGGCCGATAGTACCTACCTATGAACCTGACTAAATACAATAATGTGAAGTTGTTAATCTCGCCGATTATTCTCACTGATGGGTTGGAGCTGATCCTCTGCTTGTACACGGCCGATACCAAGCTCAAGGTTTGCCAGTAGCTCGAGACTAGCCCCTTATCCCACCATTCACTGCTAGAATTACCTCAGATCTAGTTTGCTGCGGCAAGAGAGATCTCTGTGATCCAGATAGCTCAGACCATTTTAGAAACAGAATTAACAGCAAGTTTTTAAAAAGTTTTCCTTTTTGATATATTTATGTAGTGTGTGTTAGTTCCATTATTTTTAGATAGTTTAGATTAAATTGTTTTAAATTGGGGACTTGTTGGCTTTTTAGTTTGTATGGGCCTTTGGCCATTTTTCCTACTATTAATCCATTTAACAGTTAGTTTTTTTTTTGTCTGTGGGACTCTTAGTATTATATTTTTATTTATATACATTAGTGTTGTAGATACCCGGGTTGGGCTTAGTTGTTTGTGAATCTATTTACTGTTTTTCTCTCAGTATGTCAGAGGATAGGGAGAAATCCCATCCCAAATCGGGTTTTAAAAAATACCCAGGTTGTGGACAGAAAATGTCCATCACTGACAGACATATTCAATGTGTCTACTGCTTGGGGGCCAAGCACCTCCACGACACCTGTAGCATTTGTCACTCCTGTTCAAGAGTCCTCTTGGAGAGGAGGAGGAAACGTATAGACAGAGGATTGCTGCAGCAATCTTTTTCAGAGGTTTTGAATAGCCATGAAGGTGCTAGTACGTCTACCAAATCTTCAAAATCCAAATCTTCAGATAAGGTATCCAAAAAGGCTTAACTTTCAGGAGGGGGCTATCTGTTCCACAGTCATCGGAGCAGAGTGTGTACCTTTGATTCGGAGCCAGCTCTCAGTATTGGAGCCAGTCTCCGAAGTTCCTTCACCTCTGCTCCAGTCAGCACCTTCGGTGCATTCAGCTAAGTCTTCAGTCATCCTTTCGGATTTGGACATGGATCGGCTAGTGCAGAAGCTTTTACAGGCACCAGGACTTGCCAAAATTGTCTGCCCCGACCAGCTTGTCGGTGCTGAAGACCATGGAACCAAACTTGTCTACTTCTCCTCCAAGCCGTACTGGACTCTGAGCCGAGGGAAGTCTAACCGATGGTGGTCAGACCCTTGTAGCAGATATCCGCTCCGGGGTTATCTGTGCCGACCGAGAGCTCTAGTAGCTGATGCTCTCCAGTCTGGTCCGGGGCAGATAGTCGCACCGACTTGGTGCAGACTCTCCCTCTCGGGGCTTCGGCTCGGATGAGCTCTGCTCCTACCTCAGGCTCTGAGCCCAGGGTTTCGGTGCGGGAGGATCGGACGGTACTCTCGGGTCCATCCACTCTTCGAAGGAACCATGGCTCTGACGATGCTATGAGGAGAGTTTTGTTTCCAAAGACAGCATCAGCATTGGTTCAACTTTCCCTCTCACCTGAAGCTCGTGTCTACTTCTGCATCTACCGACCCCTCTAAGCATAGAGACCCTGAGCCTCAAGTACCCCCACAGGGTGTCCGCTGCTCTTCTGAGACCTCCACAGACCGCCCCCCCCCCCCAACACACACACACACACACACACAAATACACACTTGGGTGCCCAGAAAGTGACTGTGCAAGAGGAGGCACTTAGGAGTCTTTGACATCTGACACTGACTTAGATAAGTCAGAAGGGTCCCCTCGGTCCCCCTCTGAGGATATCTCTTTTGCAGAGATACTAGAGATCCTTAGTCAGTGTGCTCTTGAAGGCTTTTGTTTCCTTCTACTTCTTGTGCGTCTCCGCCTTAACGACTAGCTCATGGATCTGATCTCTCATAAGGCGTGGGAATCACCGGAGGCCATGGAACCTGTCCCTCGTAGACGCAATAGTCATATCTGCCCCAGTCGAACCTTTTTTGACAAAAGGAGTGCCTGTGGATGCCATTGTGGTGGCTGCAGCCACCAAAAAAGTATTTGAGACATCCTCTTCTATCCACCCCCAACAGAGATTTTAGGATTATGGGTAGATATGGGAAGCACATGTTTAGTTCAGCGAATTTTTTTTTTTCTTTTTTTTTCTTTTCTGCGATCACTGAACTACTTGACCCATTTTACAAAACTACAGAGATCTCCTGAAAGAGCTAGGAGATGCTCTCCAGGGTACAATAGCTGCAGGAGTGGCAGACAACTCCAGCTCTCTACCCTTAACTCTATGGTGAACTCGTCCATGCGTCTCGTATCTTATGCAGCTGATGGTTCGAGTAGAGCCACTAGTTCGGACATTGCTGTTCACAGACAAGCCTGGATGTGTCTCTGTTCCTTTGCGGAACCCTTCAAGTCTTGTTTTTATACCCCATTTGATGGCTCATCACTGTTTGGGCCCAAAGTAAAGGAAACTTTAACCAGGTGTGAACAGGAAGGCAAGACTTTATCTGCCATTGGGGTCTGCTTTTCCACTCTTGCTCAACCCTGCCCCAAGGGCCTGGGGGGGGGATGTGGTTCCGAAAAACTCAAGTAGCCTTTCAGGACACACGTGGTGAAACCCCCTCTAGAGGCAGAGGCAGAGGAGGGGCTTATAACTGAAGACTCTGCCCCCGTGGCAGAGGGTGTTCACAGCAACAGGGTGACAGCGGTCAGTTCTTTGGTTAGTCCTACCAGCGCTCCTGAAACTGTTTGCCTCTGGAGGCAGTCGGGGGTCGCTTGTCTTTGTACCCAGAAGCCTGGATAAACATAACATCGGATACTTTGGTACAAAGCATCATTTCCAGAGGATATTTCATACCATTCTTTACCCCTTCAATTCCTATCAAAAAAATCCCAGATGTTCCACCCAATCTCAGAGTACAAGCAGTCGTAGAGGTCCACAGATTGCTAGAAAGTCATCCAACCAGTCCTAGCAGACCAAGTCTGATTCGGAACTTACTCAAGATTCTTTTTGGTACCAAAGAAAACAGGGTACTGGAGACCTATCTTGGACATCAACACTCAAGTTCGTAAAGAAAGAGGAGTTCTGAATGGTCATCCATTCTTCCCTTTTTACAGAAAGGCGATTGGATGTGCTCCATAGATCTCAAGGAAACTTTCCATCACATAAAAGATGGACAGATGCTCCAGAGATTTGCGCTTCCGGCTGGGAGCCAATAATTACTCAAGGCTCTTCTCAGTATGGAGAACATCGATGTCTGTGCTGTAACTGAAACCTGGTTCAAGGCTTCTGAGAGCACCCCGGCACTATTAGGTTTGTCTGTTGTTCTAAAAGTGTATTAATTCTGGTTTAAGCACTTGGGCTTTCAAGCCAGTTATTTTACATTAAGAGGGTTCGTGGTCTGCACTCTTGTGGGAGGAGAGGCTGGACTCTGCCCTTCTGAGCTGGGAATTTCTGGTTAAAGGCTTATAGTGCATGCATATCTGAACTGTTTCTTACTGAAGTTGGTGCGCCTTGTTTGCTGTGGCATAGACTGGATTCGGGCCTGCTGGATCTAGCTTTGTTTGTGTAACTTGAGCACTAATCCAGACATTCTCTAAAGTATTCAATGGTATTTATTACTGCTTGGTTGTAACTTGATTAAAGTGTAGCTATCATTCAAGTCTTTTGGATTAAGCACTTGGGCTTCAGACCAGTTGTTTTACATTAGGAAGGTTTGTGGCAAGCACTGTGGTGGCAGGACAGGTAGCTTTCATCCTAAGTTGGGAACTGCTGATTGAGAGCCCAGTGTCCAAGTGTTAGTTCTGGTTTAGGCACTTGGGCTTCAGGCCAGTTATTTTACATTAAGAAGGTTCGTGGTCTGCACTCTTGTGGGAGAAGAGGCTGGACTCTGCCCTTCTGAGCTGGGAATTTCTGGTTAAAGGTTTATAGTGCCTGATATTTGAACTGTATCTTACTGAAATTGGTACACCTTGTTTGCTCTAGCATAGACTAGATCCAGGCCTGCTGAATCTAGCTTTGTTTATATGCTTGTTTGTTTGCTTGTTATTTCCCTGGAAGCTAATTCCACCTAATACGCAACTTCTCAGCGCTTCTGTGGATCACTAGTGATATCTGCATTGCTTACTGTGCTTATTTCCTTGTTTCACTTGAAAGAAAGTTACTGTTTGTCGTTTTTGCATTTAGTTACTTGTAACACATTGCACTCAAGTTACCTGGCACTTGCTCACTAAAGCAATTATATAAGTCAGCACTAAAAATTAAAAGCACTACACCCTCACTCCCCACTGGCCCTTGTTTTCAATTAAGGATTTCCCAATATTATTCTAGCATGTCCAAAGGTCAGTTGTCAATCTCCTCTCCGGTCCAGCTGGTGAATCTGGGAATCTTGAGGCAATGTTATAACTGCCTCATGTACAGACAACCCTCTCCTCCTCCCACATAACACAAATACTTGCGAGAGATGCAGCTATTTAGCCAAACTGGAGGCTGAGCTCTCTCAACTCAGGACTGGCAAGACCAGACAGGAGGAGAAGGCAACTACACACACCACAAAACCAGCCTCACATAATGCTACCACTCCACTGAATCAAACACCTAAACACACACAGACATACTCGGAGGCTCTGAGTAAAAATTTACCTAAACAGCAGAGGCCTCCAAAGCAGACACCCAAACAACTGCTACCTCAAGACACCCCACAAGCAACACACAAACCACAAAAGCAGTGTGCAAAGCAGTCACAGCCCTTAAGGCCAAATACAACACCAAACATACTTGTCATAGGTGACTCCATAGTCAGACACACTGACGTCCCACTCACCAGGCTGAACAAGGAGAGGGTCACAGTAAGCTGCCTATCGGGCGCTAGAATCCGCCACATAACACAAGCACTCGGGTCACTCCACGGCAAGTACAAATATGACAATTGTCCATGCTGGTGTGAACGACCTGAGACGTACCTCCCTGCACTACATGAAAAGAGACATAGAGGAGCTCTCTGATTATGTAGCCCAGGCAGGTATGACCCTAACCCTAAGCAGTATCCTTCCTTCACCAAGAATGATGCCACAATATAGAGACAATATGATCAGCTTTAACAATTGGCTTAATGTCTGGTGTCATTCAAAGGGGATCCAGTGTCTGCCTGGGATGACATGCTTGACAAGCCACGCTGCTTCGCAAGGGACGGCTTGCACCTGTCACCGCTGGGATTCCGGATATTGGCTAAGGCTCTTGCCACCCCCATAGTGCCTTTTTTAGGCAAGGCTCAAATTCTAAACCTACCACCCTAGGAAACAAAAATGGGAAGAAACTGAGGGTAATGCTGCTCAATGCCAGAAGTCTAAATCTCAAAATGCACGCACTCGAGGCCCTTCTCCGTATGGAGAACATCAATGTCTGTGCTGTAACTGAAACCTGGTTCAAGGCTCCTGAGAGCACCCCGGCACTATTAGGTTTTACCTCATATCATGCGTTCCGGCCCCAAAACCCAGACCACACCACAAAAGGAGGGGGTGTATCCATATTCATAAAGGATACCCACACCTCCAGGTTGGTGGAAACGCACGAAGCTTCGGAAACCATCCAGGTGCAACTAACCATAGGCAAAACTGCTCTACAAATTGTAGCATGCTACAGGCCACCCTCTCAAACTCAGGAACCCCACACAGCCTTCCTGAAGACACTGGAGGGTATAAATGTATCTCCAAACACCATCATATTGGGTGACTTCAACTACCCGAATATAGACTGGGAACATTACTCAAGCCCTAACTTTCTAGCCCAACGGTTCCTGGAGTTCATAAATTCAAATGCCATGGAACAGCTAGTCACTGTTCCCACGAGAGGAGAAAATATACTAGATCTCATTGTCACAAACATGTGGACAAAATGCTCCACACCGGAAGTATATCCCTCATTGGTGAGATCTGATCATAAACTAATCTCACTGGAAATCCACATCCGCCCCACCCCAAACAAAAAGACCATAGTGAAGAACTTCTCTAAAGCAAACTTCACACTACTCAAGACTGGTGTGGTATCCTTCAAGGCCCCTGAGCCAGTGGAAACCACAACCCAAGCTGCGGAAGCCCTTACAAATGCCTTCTATGAACACCTCCAGGACTGCATGGATAAGGCAGTCCCAAATAAAACCAAGACTCTTTCCACAAAGGGCAAACGTCCAGTCTGGTGGACCCCAGCCATTAACAAACTTTACAATAAGAGGAGAAAGCTATTACATGATAGAACAAAATCCATAAAAGGGAAGTCACCCCTGATCATTATTAGTAAAAAAATACGAGCACTCATAAAATCAACTAAGGCCAATTTTGAGAGAAAAATTGCCATGGATTCAAAGGACAATCATAAGGCCTTTTTCAGCTATGTTAGGAACCTGGGTGGAAACTCCCAGATATGCTCAGAATTAGTCCAAAATGATACAAAAATCACTGAACCCACAGACATTGCCAACATACTGGCAGACAGGTTCAGTGCAAACCCCCCCAAAGGAGAGATAACTATCCCAGCCGAGTGTAGCCTCCCGGACATCTCAAATGCGCAGGTGAAAGCTGCTCTCTAAAGCTAAAAACACAGCATCAATGGGACCGGATGGTGTCCCCGGCTGTGTGCTACACGAGCTAAATGAGGAATTAAACCCGCACATAAGGCAGCTGTTTAATCTCAGCCTTACCACAGGATACGTGCCCAAGGAGTGGCGTACGGCAACTGTGGTCCCACTCCACAAAGGCGGCGCCTCTACGGACCCTGGTAATTACCGCCCATAAGCTTAACAAGTCTAGTCTGCAAAGCTATGGAGAGGATCATAATGGAGCTCATAAAGAAAGATATAGGGGACTTGCAGACATTGGACCCGACCCAGTTTGGCTTTGTCAAGGGAAGATCATGCCTTTTGAACTTGGTCGACTTCTTCGAAACAGTCACCAAGGCCATTGATGAGGGAAAGGCAGTCCATACAGCCTACCTTGACCTTGCAAGGCTTTCGACACAATACCCCACTCGGGTATTGTAGAAAAACTTACCAGCTTAAATGTAAACCCATATGTCACAAGATGGGTTACAAACTGGCTTAAGGACAGAACCCACAGGGTTAAGAGTTGCTGGCGCTATGTCAGACTCCAAGCCGGTCACAAGTGGTGTCCCACAGGGCTCGGTCCTTGGTCCCCTATTGTTTGGCATCTACTTCTCAGAAGTACAGGCCAACATGGGAGGACTTTGGCTGACAAAGTTTGCAGACGACTGCAAACTGGGCGCCATAGTGGAAAGTGCATCGGACACGGATATCCTTCAGAAGAGACTCACGGAAACAGATAGCTGGTGCCAGAGCCATGGCCTGAAGTTAAACGCCAAAAAATGTATAGTCATACCCTTCGGAAAAAACAAGGTAACCCCAAGCTACCATATAGGTGGCAATCCACTAAGCACAGAAGAGGTTATCAGGGACCTGGGGACCCAGGTTGACAGTGGCCTTTCTTTTGACACTCACGTTGCTAAAGTGGTTAGAAAGACCTTCTACATTGCCCACCTGATCATGAAGGGATTCCCATCCAGATCTAGTGAGGTCATTGTTCCCCTGTACTCTTCACTTATCAGACCAATGATAGAGTACAATGCCCCATTCGGGATGTATCTCACCCGACATCTGCAGCAATTGGAGAGACCCGAAAAGTTCCTCACCAAAAGGATAAAGGGACTCCAAAATCTGTCATATGCTGCCAGATTGAAGAAACTCCAGCTCTATTCAGTCGCATACCGTCTGCTCAGAGGTGACATGTGCCTGACATACAAGGCCATGTCCAACCCGATTAATGGACATGCTCCACCTCAAAAAATCCAAATCCACCAAAACCACTAGAGCAAGCGACTTAAACCTTAGCACGGATATAAATAGGACGTGCTGGAGGGATAGATTTATCACTCAGACTCCCTATGCTGTGGAATAAAATCCCGGTCCATGTGAGGCAGAGCACCTCGCTGACTCTGTTCAAGAGAAATCTAGACCTGTGGATGGGAGATCGTAGGTTTACCCCGGGAATCATCTCTGTCACTGCTGGACAGAGGCACAACAAACTAATGGGCACAGTATTTTTTCATATAAGGGGTGGCGTAAGCCACAAAAATTTGGACTAGGCTTATAAATGCCTTAGGGCAGATAGCCTAGTATAAACCTATGAACCTATGAAATGTGCTGACATAAGGGTGACAGTTTATTTACTCATAAAGCAAATGTCACAGTGGAAAAGCTCAAATAGTGGATAAAGAGGAGGGAAAGAGAAGAAAGAGTGAGAAAGTATTTGTTAGAATTAATAATTAGGGTAGATATGGGAGGCGGGAGAAAAAATGAGAAACCGCAACATTACAAGTAAGAGAAATGAAACCAAGGAAAAGAAGAAATAACATGGACAACAAGATTTACAGCTGCAGACTGTCCAGTGGATTGGTAGGTGTCATAAAACTGTGTTTGACGAAAGTTTGACCTTGAACAAACAGATTTGTCTGCATTAACTGTGTATCATTGTGTGTGAGTGTGGGGGGGGGGGGTTGTAAAAACTGTAAAGCAAATCTGCCCTGCTGAGGGGGGCACTTGTGCAAGTGCAGTGGACTGGCTCCAGTAGGAAGGGATGGCAGCATTACCTCAACATCATAGAACAAGAAATTTGGACAAGGCCATAAATAATATGGGACAAAGGCCCAAAAATTGGGACCATTTATAAATATTGCACTTGCAAAATCCGTTGGAGTGAATTTTCTTAAGGCCATGAAGTCTGAAAATCAAATGCCTGTCAACTTTCTGACTTTAGTGTTCAATGATTTGCCAGTGATTTGACAAAACTGCAATTTTATGAAAAACGGACACAAAATCTGGACTTCCTGCAAAAATCTGTATTGTTGAGAGATATGGATGGGAGCCCTGAACCAACACCCCTCAATCATTTTCATTTGTTTGCCAAAGTGTTTTGCAGAGAGGTGAGAAAAGCCTTAAGTTTGACTGGTATGTTGTGTGGGTGTGGGTAGCTGTGTTTGTAGAAGGTGGAGGTGTGCCTTTGTAAGTGTGGCACGAATGTTATGGATTATGAAATGGAAAGATTGAGTAAAATTGTGCTCAGTGAAGTCCCTAGCAATTTCATCACTGCTTAATTCAGATGTATACATTCCCCTGTGTTTGTCAGTACTGTGTTTTGAGTGCATTGTTTTGGAGTGTGGTATCACTGCTACAGCTGTTGCTACTTTTTCAATACAAATGTCTGCTTTGGAAGTTTTCTCCAGGAGTCTCTTGCTGAGAAATTGAGAGAGATGCTACAGGTATGCAACTAGGACAAACTAAATAAAGCAATAGTAAGAAAAAGTACTAGGTCATATCAGAGGCTTGGGAGGTCATTGTTAAACTGAGAACTTTAAATACCATAAGTTCAGGTTATACTATGAGAATAACTATGTAAAGATACCCATGTCAGCAGCCAAAATGCATTACAAGTTGACTATTTTACTGTGCACATTTTAAAAATGGGAAATGCTATTCAGAAGTGGAGACAGGGAACAGATTTAGTGGCACACCAGGTTGCGATTTTTTTTTTTTTTTTGTCTGTTGTCATGCAAAGCTGTCTAGTTGAATCTAGTAAAGCTAGAAATGTGAGACTAGCCCACTGAAGGGGGGGTGGGGGGGTGGGAGGAGTAACCTGGCCGGGAACAAACTTGCAAAACTGCTCCTTATGAAAAGTTATCTCAGTAATTTGACACTTTTTTGCAAGTTTCTTTCAGAGAATGTGTAGTACATCCGTAGGAACAACATTTGTAAAACTCTGTGCATACTAGTGAATGACGCATGAGCTGCAGACCTTGACTTGGCAGTTTTTTCAGGTGTTCCATTCTGAGTGAATGGAAGTCTAGTCTGACAACAAATGGTAGGGCTATTTGTTCTCAGTCTGTGCATTATGGGACAGATTTAACTTTCCAAAGGAATCGTGATGTCTGCCCAAGAGTAAAAACAAAATAAAATTAGGAATGAGTACTTATTTGCTGCAGGCAGCTTTGGGAGGTGTAGTAAATCATGGCAAGATTAAAAAAAAAAAAAAAGTTTTCATCATTTGCCCGTAGTGGTCCTTTAAGTACTTAAACATGACTGAAATCCTACTGTTGCAAAGAACGGAGTAGATAAACTACTATGTTTCTCAAAAGGGCTTTTAGAGTTGCATAGCACTGCTTGTGGTGCTTTTAACCATACATCTTGAGCACTGTACAGTGTGTCTCTAGGCATTGCATTGCAGCTTGTTCTGTCGCTTTTCTTGGTTTGAGGGTAATTTTGCAGTCGGAAAAGCAGCTGAAAGGTTAAATGACTCCATCATAACTGCAGAATCTCTGCAGTAAGCAGTCCAGCGTCTGGCCAGTTTGTTCCAACCTCAAATTCAAACCGCCAGCTACAGTTCTGTTCCAGAAGTCTCTCTCCTGTCAGAGGTGGCTGCATTCAGTTCTTATTGTGCCGGTCACATTAGCAAAGTAGTCTTTGGTGTGGTCACAGTTCACAGAGCAGAGGCAAGTACCCACAGCAGAATGTGTAATATGTACATGCATGTGTGTGCACGCCTTAATGTTTTTTTTTTTTTGTTAAGTTTGGGAAGCCTTTGGATCTGATGCAAGCCTTCATTCCTCAATAGCTGGAGTTTGTGTAGTTATTTTTTAGCTAATGACCCCTAGAAAACATTCTAGCTCTTCCCTTACCCGTAATGCACTATTCCCTGGCTTACCTAGAGTCTTGTTAGCCACTTTCACATTTGGACTTGGTAGCTTTGAGCTCTCAAGCTTGTCTTTTTGGGAGAATTAAAATTATTTTCTTCTGTCGCTATTAACTTTTTTGCTGTCTGTTGCATTTATATCCCTTTCCTATACTGTGAGTTTATAGTAAGTTTCATTTTCCCTTTAAGTGTATTCTTTGATGCCACTAGCATTTTTCTTTATTTTGCTTGTCCACTTTCCTTTAGTTTGAGGATGTCTGAAGTGCGTATGGATTTTGTGTCAGGGATGCGGACACAAATTGCCACTTTCTGATGCCTGTGCCTTGGCGTGTGCTGTCAAGGCCCACAAAACCTACAAATACTGTAATATTTGTGGAGCTTTCAATCTGAGTTTTATTTTTATTGAAAGAGCTATTGCCCTCTTCCTTTTCAGAAGCTCTGTCTGGGGCTCACCCCTTCCCAATCAGAAACTCAAAACCATCTAAGCATTCTGGATCCTTGACCCTCTTGTCTGATCTGACCAAGGAAGAAACAAGACTGTTCCGAAGAAGGCTGATACCCAGCTGGTGTCTAGTAAAAAGGCTTCCTCTGGTTCCAGTCTTTGATCTGAAGCCATTACCTAAAACATTTTATTCTATCTGTAGATATGGTACCTTCTTTCCTGGAAGCGCACCAATACTCTAGGTCACCATCAGTGACATCTTGTTCTTCCAGAAGTTTGATCGAGGCTGATGTGGACAGAATGAAGTTTTTCTTTGCAGATAGATGGAAATGTTCTTGTTTCACTGTTGCAGTCCTTACATTTGGGTCATCTGCTTGCAGGTAGCCCTCAGTTGGCCTGATTAACAAAAGTTGTGGGTCGTGCGTCTGTTGCTGTCCCTTCCATGTTGTCAGGTCGTCAGGGGTATAAAACATGCAGCAGACACCATTACATCCGTCTTTCTTGCCGTGCCCGAAGTAGAAGCAGTTGGCAAGTGCAGGTCGGCCGACTCCTGAAATTTTCGTTTTAGAGTTTCAGAACCGAAGTCTTCAACTAAAGCTAAGTGCCCCGTTGGGGAAACTTTTTCTTTCTCTATCATTGTCAGTAAAAGTTAATAATTGCATTACTTGTGGAAAACAAATGCCTCAAAGAATTTCATTTGTACTTTATTCCTTGCCTAGGCCCTGACTACGACATACCTTGCTGTCGGTTTTGTGCAGCGCACTATCAGTCATGTGCATATTTTCGCCTCTAAATATTTCGGTTCTCTGTTTAATTATCCAGAAATGTCTGTTGGCCATCAGACTACCGGGATTCTGAAAAAACACAAAGAAAGACGGGCAGCCGAGGTCCAAAACTCCAGACCACGCTTCTAAGCCAGTCGCCGGTGCTCAGTGAGGTGCTTTCGCAGCCCCTGGTACCCGCTACTTCTGATGTGCAGGCCTCTACTGAGACCCATTTGGCCGCGAGATGCTTCAACTACATGTCTCTACTTTGGATGAGTCCGGAACTGCTGTGCAGGCACTGGCTTCTGAGGGTGTATTCAGGCCTACGGATTTGCATATTAAACAGACGCCTCCTTCACTTGGGCCTAAATCTCGAACTATGCCTAAAAAAAGATGCCCGGGCCACATGCTCTGGCCTCTATGCCTAAAAAACAAGAATGGCTGAAAATCTAATTACTCTAATTGGGGGTAGCCAAACACCCCCCCCCCCCTTCTTAGAGGCTTAGGACTGATGTTATGAATCTTCTGACCAGGATTCTGTTTTTTCTGATTCTTCTAGTCTGGATTTGCCCTTATCTACTTATGAGGATTCGGATGCAGTGGACACCACTCCCTCTGCTTCCCCTCCAGAGGATTTTTCTTTGTGAAACCATGCATACTCTAGGGGAGCATTTCCATTGGCAAAGCCAGGATTTTTCTGATTCAGAAAAGAGGCTTAGGGGGTTCTTACTCCTACCTCTGCATAGGCCATTAGCTATTCCTCCTGTACTAGACAGTGTTGATGCTTTTTCGGAGTCTAGTTTGGCCTCTGATTCCTTGCCTCTTGCTCCCAGAAAACCTGACTGATACTACAGGGTCCTTGAGTCACACAAGTTCCTTTTTAAAAATCCTGTTGCGGATCCAGTGACTATTTCACAGGGGCCCAAGGGCATTAATGCTTCTACTGCTAAAAATCCCACCCCTTCTGATAGACTCCAGGGTGCTGGATAGATAGGGTAATAAGGTTTGCCCTTCTGCAACCTTGGCCATTAGGGCTTTAAACTGCTAGTTTCATATGTTAATGTATCCGCAGCATGTTATTGGATTGCTTAAACAGAAAATGATGATTCCTGACTCTGGAAAATAAAGAATTACAGGATTTAATGCATTCTGCTGACCAAGTTGGAAAACCTACTTCGCAATGTGGTTTTGATTCATTAGAGGCCTCTTGCAGGGCTGCTGTTACTAGGTCTGTGCTCAGAAAGCATGCTTTGCTGAAGGAGCAATCTTTGCCTGATCATGTTAAAGCTAAATTTTTGGATGCTCCCTTAAATCAGGACCACCTGTTTGGCAACAAGGCTGAGGAAGTTCTTAAAAATATGGAAGATGAAGCTAAATCTATGCAAACTGTTAAAGATTCCTTACAAGTTAAGCCTCCTAGATTTAGTAGGCACTGGCCCGCTAAGAATTGGTCCATTCTAGCCCCTTCCAGGCCCTTTCAAGCCAAACCCAGACACAGCAAAAAACTCTGGTTTCAGTCCTAGGAACACACTGGACTAAGCAGTGGGGGGCCTCCACTCCCAAATCTGGGAGTAGTAAGACTCCCCCATGGTAAACTGTCTCAATGACTTCCTTTTAAAATTTCCAAGCACTTATCAACTGACTGCCCCTTTGCTTGAAGAGCAGTGTTCCCCCCAAAGAACTGGGAACTCGTTACCCAGGACAAATGGGTTTAAAATAGTGTCCCAGGGATACAGATTTCACTTCCACATGTTGCCAACACCAAGCAGGTGGCTGGATCTACCCCCAAATCAGTGAGCAGAGGCCCAAAAAACAAGTACTTTCTCTCTCAAGCATGGGGGCTATTCAACTGGTACCAGAAGAGGAAAAAGAACAAGGTTTCTACTAAAGACTTCCTGGTACCCAGAAAAGACAATTCCAGGCATCCTGTCCTGGACCGGTCTACTCTGAACACCTTTTTGGAGATTCCAAAATTCAAGATACTGACTCTTCAGTTACTTCCTATGCTAGGCAAAGATGCCTGGTTGGCAACACTAGATTTAAAAGAAGCATACCTGCACATCCGAATCGGGGAATATTGCAAGGCAGGCTACACACACTATCAATTCTCTGCACTGCCCTTTGGCTTATCTACTACGCCCAGGGTATTCACAAAGTGCCTAGCTCCAGTCATTGCATTTTACAGGCAACGAAATATTCAAATATACCCATACCTGGACGATTGTCTAATTCAGGCAGAAAGCCAGGAGATACTTTTGAAGCATCTGGCCATTGTACAAAGGGTGCCAACTTGTCTGGGATACACCATGAACGAAAATAAATCACACCTGGTACCCTGTCAACAAATTATACTCCTGGGAGCAAGCTTGAATAAAAACTTCCCAGATGGCTTTCCTTACTCCAGAGAAACAATTTCATTTGACAAACTGCTTCAAACAACTGGCCACAAAAACCTTGCTATCTGCAAGGCCACTACAAACCTTGGGGTTTATGGCCTCCTGCATTCTTCTAATTCCATGTGCAAGACTGCATATGATTAAACTACAGTGGTATCTAAAAAGCCTATGGTGTCAACACACTCAGGATCTAGAAGCAATGATTCATATCATACCTTGCCTACGCCTAGAGTTCCTTTGGGCAGAGGCCTACCACCAAAACAAGGGACTACCATTCACACTACCCCCTCCCACCCAATCCCTAGCAGATGCATCAGACTATGCATGGGGGAGGGCTCACGCATCAGACTATGCATGGGGAGGGGCCTCACGTGACAGGGAAGTGCATTCAGGGCAAATGGAACCCAAGTCAAATGCACCTGCATATCAATCAAAAAGCAATGTTAGCTGTACAGAGTCTCTGACAGCCTTCAATGACCACATTCTTGCAGGACAATTAATGGTAAGGATTAACACCCACTGTTATGTGGTATATAAACAAGCAGGGGGGGTACAAATTTTTACCGCCTCTGCAGACTAGCCATGGCATTGTGGAACACAGCCCTGAGCTACCAAGTGCATCTACAAGCTCAATTCCTGCCAGGAAAACTAAAGACTGGTAGACTAAGCAGAAACCTCATGGACCCACACAAGTGGAAACTAGAACCAAGGATTTTCAACATTTTGACAAGCAAATGGGGGAGCAGAGATATGTTTGCCTCCCCCCAGAACTATCAGTTGGACAAGGACTCCTCACAAACAAGCTTGGAAAGTGGATGGCTCTGCCCTTCAGCTGGAAAAACCTATCAGTTTATGCCTTTCCTCTTCTGCTCTCCAAAGTACTATTAAAGATCAAACGAGACAAACCAAGAATGATTTTGATTGCACCGGACTGGCCACTCCAATATTGGGTACCCCCCTCTTGCGCAGTGTCACTGGCCCCATGGCACCTGCCTCAGATTCTTACCCTACTGTCTCAGCAGGAGAGCCAGATTCTGCACCCTCTGCTTCGAACACCGAATCTAGCTGCCTGGCTAATTACCTAATCTGTACTTTACAACCCCTCAGTAAACCAGTGATGGATATTGGAGGAAAGGAGGCCTAGTACTAGGAAATCTTATGCTGAAAAGTGGAAGATTCTGTGCCTGGAGCCATTCTCAAGGGATGAGCACAGCAGTGCCCAATTTACCTCGGATTTTACAATACTTAACTGAGATGCTTCATAAGGGTCTGTCTTTCTCCTCCAAAATTCACACCTCAGCCATTTTAGCTCATTATAACACACATCATTCCCTATTCTCTCATCCACTGCTCAAGCAATTCCTCCGAGGGGCCAGAAATTTACGACCACCCCGGAGAGCTCCAACTCCAGCCTGGGACCGTAACTTTGTATTGGAGAAACTCTCTTCCCTTTTTTGAGTCAGCTGCTACTGCAGAATTAAAATTCCTTTCTTGGAAAACTGCTTTCCTTTTAGCAATCATGGCAGTGAAGCCTTTCATCTTTCATGCAGACAGGGTGTCCCTCAGGACTGATCCCTCCTTCATGCCCAAGGTGGTATCCAGTGTGGCCCTTAATCAGTCCATTCATTTGCCAACCTTCTTTCCTAATCCACGGAACAAAGGGGAACAGATACTGCACTCAGATGTGTGCAGGCAACTTAGATCCTCCTTTGACAGGACTGAACCTCAAAGGAAATCTGAACTGGTGGCATTTGCTGCAGAGGCCGAGGGGAAGGCTATTTCAAAGCAAACTATTTCCAAATGGATAGGCCATTGCATTAATTTCTGCTGCAAGCACCATGGAAAACCTATCCCACAGGGGATCAGACCCCACTCAACCAGGGCTGCATCTACCTCTATAGCCTTTCTCAGAGGCATCCCTACCAGGGACATTCTAGAAGCTGCTACCTGGAGTTCTGTACATACTTTCACCAAGCATTACCATCTGCCAATTTTCTCTAAATCCAGAGCTGGCTTTGCCACTGCAGTCTTGCAGGGCCTTATAGCTGGTCCTATTAGGTTCATAGGTTGATACTAGGCTATCTGCCCACATTTATAAGCCTAGCCAGAGTGTGTTGCTTTCACCACCGTTTTAGATTAGTTGACTGTGCCTCTGTATAGTAGGTCACAGAAGATAGCCATTTTAAGGTTAGTTTACTGTGCCTCTGCCTAGTAGGGACACCGAAGAGTTCCCAGGGGTAAACCTACAATCTCCCATCCACTCAAGATTTCTCTTGAAGAGGGTCATTGAGGGGCTCTGCCTAACATGGATTGGAATTTTGCTCCAGAGTGAGGGGAGCCTCTGGGATATGAATCTGTCCCTCCAGCATGTCCTATTTATTTCTGTGCTGTGGTTTAAGTCCCTGGAGTGTGTACCTCTAAGGGATTTAGATTTCAATGCCATCTAGTTTCCTCCTCCCATCCTTAGCTTTGGGAATCTACCCAAATGTGAGGACTGTAACAGTGAAACACGAAGAACATAGTACAGTTGTGTACACCTACCATAAATGTAGATGTTGGTGTATTCACTGCTGCAGTCCTGGTCACCCTCCAGCCCCCTTGCTACTTTTGGTTATGCCTCTACGCTCCCTGTGCTCAAAAGCTTTTTGGTGTATTTGCTTTTTTGTTGGAGGTATAACCTTGTATATATTTATAGATTTAGTTGCTTCCCGTTAGGGGGGCACCTGATATCTGGGCAAGAAAAACTGATGTAATTGCGTCTGCTGCATGTTTTATACCCCTTTCGTCATGGAGGAAGGGACAGCAATCTACGCAGGACCCAAGACTGTTAATCGGGCTGACTGAGGGCTACTGCAAGCAAATGACCCGAATGCGATGACTGCAACAGTGAATACACTCAACATCTACATTTATGATGGGTGTTCACAACCGTACTTGTTATTGGAGCACTAAATTGTCAGTTCCTTATGCTAAAATTTCAGCAAGATACCATGGAACTCCTCAAAAAGTCATTTTTTCCTGCTTGTGCAGAAAATTAGAAGAGTTTATGCATTTTGCAAGTCAAGTAACTAAGCACACTTTACAATGTGGTTTTGACGCCGTAGAAGCATCTTGCATGGCAGCAGTCACTGGTTCTGTACTTAGAAGGCATACTTGACTTAAGGAACAGCCCATGGCAGACCATGTCAAATCCAAATTATTGGATGCACCCTTGCACTAAGACAATTTATTTGGTGCCAAGGCAGAGGAGGTCTTAAAGATGGAAGAAAAAGCTAAATCTATGCAAACAGTAAAGGACTTCCTGCAGGTGCAGCAGGCATTGCCCATCCAAACAGTGGTCCTTTCCTGCCCCTTCCAAGTTAGCTCAGCCCAGACCCCAGGGAAACGCCCCCCAGACAGCAACCCCAGGGAATGCAGAGATCTAAGCAGTGGAGTTACTCCTCTTCAAAACCAGTGAGTGCTAAGCCACCCCCTCATGGTAAGAACTCACTGACTTTCCACTTCCACCCCCCTTCCTCTGCGCACCTGCACTTGCCCCTAGGAGGAAAACTCTTCTTCCACGCAAGCACCTGGGACACCATTACCAATGACCGCTGGGTCCTCAATATAGTATCCCAGGGATACAAATTTTATTTCATCTCTACCAACCCCTAAAGGTTTCCCAGATCTCCACCCCAAACCAGTGGGCAGAGTCCAAATAGTTTTCCCTGCTCTCCATGAGGGCAGTAGAGCCAGTTCCTGCCGAAAAGATAGGCCAAGGTTTCTATTAAGACTCTTCCTGGTACCCAGAAAAGAGGGCACCTGGTACCCCATCCTCTATCCATTCTAAACGCATTTCTGGTGATACAAAATTCAAAATGCTCACCCTCCAGCAACTACTACCTATGCTCTGCAAGGATGCTTGGTTAGCCACCCTAGACCTAAGAGGCCTACCTACACATCCCAGTCAGGGAATCATGTAGGAAATGTCTACTTTTCAGAGCTGGATAACTGCACTTTCAGTTTTCTGAACTTCCCTTTGGCCTATCCACTGCTCCCAGGGTTTTCACAAAATGTCTGGCTCCCACCATTGCTTTTTGCAGTCTAAGAAATATTCAAATTTACCCATACTTGCATGACTGCCCAATTCAGGCAGAGTCCATAAAAGCTGTTCAAAACACCTGGCACTTCCTTGGGGTATACTATCAACGGAAAGAAACCTAAACTAGTACCCACCCAAAAAATTGTATGCCTGGGAGCAAGCCTGGACACTGCATCCCAGATGGCTTTCCTTACACCAGAAAGGCAAACCTACCTGACAGCCTGTTTCAACTAGCCACTAAACCCCAGTTATCCGTAAGGAAAATCCTGCAAGCTCTAGGGTTCATGGCTTCTTGCATTCTACTCATTCCATATGCCAGACTACATATGAGGAAGCTACAATGGTACCTAAAAAGCCTGTCCGCACACTCTCGAGACCTGGAAACATATATACCAGTGATACCTTGTTTACGGAAAGATTTTTTGGTGGGCAGCAGCATGCTACCACAACAAGGGTGTACCCTTCTCACAACTCCTCACCTCCCAGACCCTCAACACAGGCTCAGACTATGCCTGGGGTGCACACCTTTTCAGCAGGTGCATACAGGGCCAATGGAGCCCACATTTGCAAATCAAAAAGAGATGTTGGCTATCCAGCAAACACCAACAGCTTTGAAACCCCTACTCTCCCTCCAGGGGCTCTACTGAGACAACGCCACTGTGATGTGGTATATCAACAAGCAGGGAGGGACTCGCACCCTCTGAGGCTTGCCATGACCCTTTGGGACACTGCCTCAGCCATGCAACTGCACCTGTTAACTCAGTTCCTGACAGGCTCTTTAAACTCTCTGGCAGACAACTTCAGCAGAAATCTTCTGGACCCACAAGAGTGGCAGCTAGACCAAAGAACCTTCACCCTTGTAACTCAGAAATGGGACACCCCGATTGTCGACCTCTCTGCTTCCAACTCCAACCAATCAGTTCAGCAAGTTCTGCACCAGGGAACCTCACTGCAAGGCCCGGAAAGTGGATGTGCTAACCTTCCAGTGGACCAACTTCTTGGTCTATGCATTTCCCTCACTACCACTCATTACAAAGGTACTGCTTAAAGTGAGGGAAAACAGAGGACAATCCTGATTGCCCCAGACTGGCCACGCCAGCACTTGTACCCACTGCTGTGCAGCCTGTCACCTCTGCCGCCATGGCATCTCCTTCAGTTCCCAACACTCCTGACCCAGAGGGAAGGAGAATTCATGCATCCCCAATTGCAGACCCTCAATCTGGCAGCTTTGCTTATTCCCTGACTACTGCACAAGCTGCCAATCTCAAACAAGTTCTCGATGTTATACGTTAGGCCAGATGCCCTTGCACTAGAAAGTCTTGTGCTGACAAATGGAAAAAAAATTGCACCTGGATCCAGGCTAAGGGAGCCAGGACGAAACAGCCCTCCCTACCTGTCATCCTGGATTACCTTGCTCACCTACACAAGGGTCTATCCTTTTCTATTAAGTCGTGCCTCTGCTATCTCTACTCATTTTAGCACAGCCACCTAACAGCCACCAACAACCCTCTAACAGTTCCTAAGAGGGGTTGACAACTTAAGGCCACCCAGAAGAGCACCTCCCCCAGCTTGGGACCTAAACTTAGTGTTGAAAAGCTCACTCTGCCACCCTTTGAACCAGCAGCTTCAGCAGAATTAGTTTGTCATGGAAGACAGCTTTGCTTCTGGCCATCACTTCAGCAAGAAGTGTCCGAGCTACAAGCACTAATGGCTGTAGAGCCCTTCATTTTCCATGCTGACAGTCTCCCTCAGGACTAATCCATCCTTAACGCTAAAGTGATGCCCATCCTTAACGCTAAAGTGATGCCCAGTGTGGCTCTCAATCCATTCATTTGCCCACCTTTTTCCCTAACCCACAAAACGAGGGGGAAAGGATACTGCACTCTCTAGATGTGCACAGACAACTTGGATTCCATCTAGAAAGGCTAAACCATTTAGGAAGACTGATCAATTTAGTTTTGCTGCAGGAGCAGAGGGCAAAGCCATATCCAAACAAACCATTTCCAAATGGAGAGCACACTGCATCATTTTCTGCTACAGGCAACTCTGAGGAAACCTCTCACCAAGGGGGTCAGGACACATTCTACCAGAGCAATCTCCACCTCTGCAACTTTTCTCAGAGGGGTCCCCGCCAGGGACATCCTGGAGGCTGTAACATGGACTTTAGTTCATACCTTCAAGTATTACCACCTGCCTAGCTTCTCCAAATCCAGGGCAGGCTTAGCCACTGCAGTCTTGCAGGGCATCCTAGCCAACCCCCAGTCTTGACTGCCTCCGCTTTTCATCTTTTGGGAATCAACCCAAATGTGATGACTCCAACAGTGAAACATGAACATAGTACAGTTGTGTGCACTCTACATAAATGTAGATGTTAGTGTATTCACTGTTGCAGTCCTGGTTTCCCTCCCTCCACACCCCTTGTCTCTATCTCCTTACAAGGAACTTTTGGTGTCTACTTTCTATTGGCGGTGGTCTTCCACCGTAACCTAGCTCCCTCTTGGGGGCTTGACAGGGCAAGAAAAACTGATATAATGGCGTTGGCTGCCATATTTTATACTGACTACCTGACGTCAGTCCTGGAGCTACTGCAACAGATGCAGAAATACTAAGCCTCTGATATTCGGGCCAACTGAGAGCTACCCTGGCAGGGATAGCCCAAATATGAGGGCTGCAGCAGTGAATACACTTGACCATCTACATTTATGGTAAGTGTACGCAACTGTACCTTTTGATTTTTCATCCAGTTCAACCTCCGTCCCTCCTTCCAATTTATCGCTTAGTGGCTTATGTTGACCAAATGGGCCTCAGTTTCACATTTTGTGAACAATCCTTTTAGACTTGGTCATTGTTGGTATGTTATAAGGATTGGTGTGGGTTAAAAGTTTTATTTTGGTGTGGCAAACTCTGAGGTACTAAGATGGAGTGGATGGGAATTATGGGTAAGGGAGGAGTCAGAGCCCTGGATCTGAAAGCGTCAGGAATTCTGTTTGTTCTGGCGATCTGTTAAACTCGAAAATTAGATGATATTGCTCTCATTATGGTAGGCACATAACTTTCATTTTCATTTGCACAATTGTACTATTTCCATATTGCTTTCCCTTTGCATCTTTCACTGCAGGTAGTTGGTAGCAGTGAGCTGTTAAGCTGCTGATTGTGGTCAGTGGCTTCTCATTTCTAGTTGCCTACTATGTGATGCTGCATCAGACAGTGCTTTGAGGCAGTTGTAAAACTGGGCTAAACTTCTCAGTGGTCTGTTGGATAGCATGTCTCATAACTGCCTATGAGCCTGGGAGTAGTAAGGTCTTGATGCATCACGGCCACACAGCCTGACCTTTCCTAAAAGTTATATGTAGTAAAGTTGCTTGAACCTGATATCTAGTTGTCTACCAAAACCTCCTCCAGGCAATGCAAACTAAATTTTCAGCAGTCCTAAAAGGCATATTGCTGCCCTCGTTCATAGGAGTATCTTCAGGAGGGTACAGGACCTACTAGCCTTGGCATTTTTGGAGTTTTGATTGCAGCAGTTAACTAACATTCTTTTGTGCAGTTATTGGCTTTCTGTAGATATTCAAATGGGGTTAGTGCTGCAATCCTCTCCCCCTCCCTTTAATCTTCCCCTTTTTGGTTAGGGGCGGGCAAGTCCCCTTTTCCTTCTCTCATCCAGGTATCCTTTTTTTTTTGTTTGCTCAAAGCAGTAATGGATGCTCAGTATTTTGTGGAGAGTCCTTTTCAGGCAGCCAGCCTTTTGCTCTATGCTTACTATGAGAAGCAGAAAAAAGCATCCAAGTTTTTATCAAATGTTGACCTCTGAATGAGGATTTGTAGGATTGTGTGTGAAAGGAACTGAAGCTTAAAACTGTGTCCATAATATGGCACAGAATGACAGGACTGCATCTGTGATTGCACATAGTATTTTATTTATGCTAAGTTGATAACTAATAGCTTTGTACAGAAATAAGCAATTCCTCACCGCAGCAGCCATGATTTCAGTTGCAAATGGCTACCTTATCTCAACCCTACTCTACGCCTCTCCAATATTTATCAACCTAAGGCAAAATGGGTTGGGTAAACTCAAAGCTTGCTACAACAAAATAGCAAGGTTTGCCAGTGGCGCAAACTTCCGTAGCCACCACTGCACCTTACTTACGGAACTAGGCTGGCTAGAACTCCCTCGCCTCCTTCAATGGTACCAACTCACTCGCCCACAAACTACTAAATCATCCTCAAAGTCCCCTCCCTCCAAAATCTACTCCAACCCTATCATCCCACCAGACCACTGCGCTTCAGCAACAAAAATCAATTACAGGTGACTAAAACCAGAAATTCTGCTGGAGAAGCTCTCCTACTCCATAGCAAAATTGTGCAATACCCTTCCTCACAGTGTAACGTCTGTTATCACGCACTAACTTCAAAGCTGCTCTAAAATCTCATCTAAAAGAGCACTGGACATGACCCTGTAACAAGCCTCTCTAACATCTCTACCCCACCCACTCTAATCCCTTTCTTCCACTCCTCCAACCTCCACCTACCTTGGATTGTAACCAAATACATTGCTTGTAAACCTATATCTCAGCTGTAATCTTGGCCACTGTTAATCAAGGGTAATAGCCGCTGGCTCAGCTATTAAATATTTGCTAGTCTTTATGGCATGTGATACTAGTGTTGTACCATTTAACGAAGTTTCATTTTGAACTGTAACGGTGTACTACTATTGTTAAACAAAACCTACCTATACGTCTAACTTGTAATTGTTTTTATTGTGGAGCTTTTCTCCTTGGGGCCTCTGCTGAAAAAGGACTTGTGTCCAGTCGGATTTTCCTGGTCAACAAATGTAAATAATTTTGAAACCTTTTAAAAAGTTCTAAGAGTAAAAGTGCAACTTACCTCATTTTTGGTTGCAAATGTGGTGCATTGTATTTTTTCTTCTGATTGCAGTGTTTTTAAAATATTTATTTGTAGATTTAAATGTAACTGTACATTTTTAATTATCTCTCTAGGTGGAAAAGATGAAGATGAGATGGTGATTATTGATCAAACAAAAGGAGATCAATTTTATGTTAAACCTTTAAGAAAGGGAAGGTTTGAGAAGGTAAGATTCTTGGTATAAAATATTTGTTTTGATTTATATTTTATGCAAGGAGTGGGATCCATCCCTGTAAACTCTGGTCCTGAAGCTGCAGGGATTTGGACTCTAAGGCACTTCAAATTTTCCAAGCTGCCCCATTCCATATTTCTCTGCTTGTGTTTCCTAAGCAAATAGTGGCTGTACTGCGTTAGCTTTGTGTTTTTTGGAAGATGTCCACTCTAGGTTAGTGAGTAGCTAGTAGTTTTTTTTATTGAGGAATTGGAACAATTATTTTTCGTTTAACTTTTTCTACTTCTCAAAATTTCAAGGAGTTTTTTGGTTTGTTTTGGGGTTTGCATTGAATTTTTCACTTTTGTGGTTTGGAATTTTCAGCTAATGGGGGTGTTCTTCGTGTTTCACTGTTGCAGTCATTACACTTGGGTAATCTGCTGGCAAGTCGGCCTGAATTCTGAATTCCAAAGTCTTGGGTCCTGCGTCAGTTGCTGTCTTCTCTTCCATATCAGGTTGTCTGGTATAAAACATGCAGCAGATGCCATTTTCTTTAGTCTTTCTTGCCATGCAGTGCCCGAAGCAGAAGCATTTCGCAAGTGCCAGTCGGCCGACTACTGAAATATTAGTAGAACCGAAGTCTTCACTAAAGCCAAGTACCCTGTTGGCGAAACTTTTTTCTTGCTTTTTACTGATGTCAGAAAGTTTTCCATTTATACTGTATTCCTTGCCTAGGCCCTGATCACAACGTGCCTGGCTGTCGGTTTTGTTAAATTTAACCAAAGCATTTTTAAGCGTCTGTATATTTTTGCATCAAATTATTTTGCAAACAGATTTAACTACCCAGAAATGTCCGATAGCAGTCAGACTACCGGAGTACATAAACGCAAAGAAAAGGACAGAAAGGCATTCGAGATCCAAAACCGATGAAGCTTCTAAGCTAGTCACCGATATTCAGTGAGGTGCTTTTGCAGCCCCTGATGCTCGCTACCTTAGAGTCGCAGGCCTCTCTACCTTCGACTCGCAGGCCTCTACCGACATCCATGTGGAGTCCGGCATGCCACAAGATACTCAAGGTGTTGGACCGACAGATGTATCTCCCTCAGATGGGTCTGGAGCCGCTGAGCAGGCACCAGCTTCTGAGGGTGTATTCAGACCTCAACGTTTGTATATCAAACCGACGACAGCTGCAAAACCAAAGACAAAAGCAACTTCTAAAACTAAGAAAATGACGCATGGGCCACATGCACAGGCCTCTATTCCTAAAAAACTGATTATCAAAAAGACTTTATTACCTTGATCAGGGGTACCCATTCTCCGGGTACCCATTCTCCACCAGAGGTACCCATTCTCCACCAGATAAGAGGCCTAGGCAAGACACTGATTATGAATCTTCAGGTCAGGTTTCTATTTCTTCTGATTCCTCTTCTGATCAGGAATTATCTATACCTCCCTATGAGGATTCTGATGCTGGGGAGTCTATTCCATCTGCATCTCCTCCTGAGGATTATTCATTTGGAGAAACCATGCATACTTTGAGGGAGCATTTTCACTGGGAGAGTCAAGTCTTCTCAGAATCAAAAAAGAGGCTCTGATTTCCTTCTCCCTCAGCACAAGCCTTTAGCCATTCCCCCTGTTTTAGACATTGTGGTGGCCTCAGCACAAGCCTTTAGCCATTCCCCCTGTTTTAGACATTGTGGTGGATGTGTTTTCAGAGTCAAGCTTGACCCCTGACTACTTACCTCCGGCTCCCAGTAAGCCTGATTGATATTACAGGGTCCCTGACTCGCATACATTTTTATTTAGAAACCCTGCTGCTGATCCTGAAACTATTTCACAGGGTCCAAAGGGAGTTGAGGCCTCAACAGCAAAAAATCCTGCATCCTCTGACAGATTCAAGGGCACTAGACAGATGGGGAAAAAAGGTTTATACATCTGCAAACTTGGCAGTCATGGCCCTAAACTGTCAATTTCATATGCTTAAGTACCAATATGTTATGGGATTGCTGAAAAGTGATGATTTCAGAATGTGCAGAAAATAAGTAATTGCAGGAATTATTGCATGCAGCTGAACAAGTTGGAAAGCATACTTTGCAATGTGGTTTGATTCCTTAGAGGCCTCCTGCAGGGCCACAGTTACTGGATCTGTAATAAGGAGGCATGCCTGGTTAAAGGAACAAAATTTGCCTGATCATGTTAAAGCTAAATTGCTAGATGCACCTTTACAGCATGATTCTCTGTTTGGTATTAAAGCAGAAGTTTTAAAGAAAATGGAAGACAAAGCTAAGTCTATGCAAACTGTTAAAGACTTATAAGTGCAGACACCAGGATTCAGTAGACACTGGCCTACAAAAAATTGGTCCTTTCTGGTGTCCGACAGAGCTGAAAGGGGCAAATCCAGGCGCCCTAAGGGTTCCAGATACCAGGCGCAAGATTCATACAGGTCAAAGCAATGGGGCGTTTCCACCTCCAAATCTGGAGGAGATAGAGCAAACCTATAGAAAGCAATCCCAATGACTTCCCTCTGCCTACACCAAGCACTTATCTTTTGGCAGCACCCATAGGGGGAAAATTGGCACTTTTTGCTCAAAATTGGCAGTTAATAACCCAGGACAAGTGGGTACTAAACATCGTATCACAGGGATACAGATTTCAGTTCCACACTGCCAATGGCAAATGGTTGGCCAGATCTGCCAAAAAATCAATGGGCAGAGGCACAGAAACAGGTTACGTCCCTCATGGATATGGGAGCCATTCAGACAGTACCAGAACAGGAAAAAGGACAAGGTTTTTACTCAAGACTGTTCTTGGTACCCCAGAAAGGACAAGGCCTGGTGGCCAGTACTGGATTTATCGATTTTGAACACATACCTGGACATTCCAAAATTCAAAATGCTGACTTTGCAGCAGCTTCTGTCCATGCTTGGCAAGAATGCTTGGCTGGTGACTAGACCTAAAAGAGGCATGCCTGCATGTCCCAGTAAGACAGTCGTGCAGAAGATACCTCAGATTCAAGGCTGGCTTAATGCATTGCCAATTCTCTGCACTGCCCTTTGGCTTATCTACTGCACCCAGGGTCTTTACAAAGTGCCTGGCACCAGTAATTGCATTTTGCAGACAAAGAAATATACAAATATATCCTTAATTGGTAGACTGTCTCACTTCAAGCAGAGAACAAGGACACTTCTTCGTCACCTGGCGTTTTTGAAAAGGCTTCCAACATGCCTAGGGTACACAAATGAAAATAAATCACAACTGGTACTCTCTCAAAGGAAACATTCCTGGGTGCAAGCTTGGATACAGTTGCCCAGATGGCTTACCTCACACCAGACAAGCAAAGGCAACTGACTACTTCAAACTGATAGCAGCAAAACCCCAGTCTTCTGCAAGACAGATTCTGCAGGCTCTGGGCTTCATGGCATCCTACTAATTCCATATGCAAGACTGCATATGAGGAAACTTCAGTGGTACCTAAAAAGTTTATGGAGTCAACATTCACACAGTCTGGAAACCATGAATCTGAAGTAGGATATTCATTTGTCTGCAACCTGTGGGTTATGGATCCGATATCGGATCCGAACCGGCATGGTTTTCCAGCTATGGATCCAAGCTCTCAGCTCCTCCCCTCACCCATAATGCCCTGCTCTACCCTCATGACCCCAGATCTTGTTTGCCGCGCTGGTGACTGGATTTGGGTTCTTTGCTCTCAGCTAAGTGGTAGTTTATTTACCTGTTAAAACAGAAAGTTTTAAATTTTTTGTGTATTTTTGTGTGAAAGTTTAGGTTTCCCTCATTAATAGTTTTAGTTTGAGTTAAATTAAGTAATTTTTTTCCCTCCCCTCGCTGTTGCGTAGAGTGTGTGTGTAGGCCTGTGTGTCTTTTTCTTTTAAGTTACTTTAGTAGCTTGTAGATTATGGCTGATCAGCCTAAATCTATCTTTTCAAAATGCTCTGAGTGTGGCCATAAGCTCTCACCGCTGATGGCCACACTCGTGTGTTAGGTCTGGGGTTGAACACCTCACATCTGGCTGTTCCATATGTGCAGGGTTCAACCCCAGGGCACTGAGGAGCGGAGGTCCAAGCTTGTCTTGGCGGGTCTTTTACCGCCAGACTCGGCTCGCCTCCGCTCCTTCGGGACTACTGTGGCTACAGTTGTTCCCCTGTGGCACCCCTCCTGCTCCTGGGACTCAACCTCCCGCTTCTGGAGAGGAGAGGATGCTGCTAAAGGACCGGAGGGAGAAGCACAAGCGGCGGGCCGAGACCTCTGTTTCGCCCCGCCAGCCAAGCGGGCTTCTCCCGGCTCCGTGTCGGTTCGGTCTCCTCCTTCTCGGCTCCGTCCCCTGTGTGCTTTTCACCGGGTCCTGAGGAGGAGGAGACCCGATCTCCGCCGAGGCTATCGAGGAGGCACTCCAGGCCTACCTCGGTAGCCTCCGAGATCTACACATAGCCTTTCTGATGCTGATCTGGACCGGATGATGAGAAGGTTCATCCAGGCCCAGATGCAGATGGGAGTGCTCTTGCCTCCCCACCTCCGGGGAGCTCAACACCCTTTTAAGCCTATTGCTCCTTCTCCCACCCGCTATCCGGGTTCGGAGCAGCTGGAGCCGAGCAGCCGAGCCGGGGTGGGTCGGCGCCGATAGTACTGGTACCGGATCCGACCCTGCCCTCGAGTGCGTCTGACCCGACCTCTCGGAGCCTGGATCCGAGCTTCTGATCCGGGGGGATCAGTGCTCCTTCGGTGCCGTCTGTGTCTGAGCGTACTGTCCCTTCGGATCCAAGTGCTTCGCGGCTCCGTCCACTCGGATCCGAGGGGAGCCGATTGTCGGATCCTTTGGTCGAGGTCGGCTCCCCTTCGGCTTTTGATGTAGTGGAGAGGGCTCTGTTGAGGGTCTCCGGACCCCCGGCACTTGTTCCGGCTCCGTCCCGCGCTCCCTCTGCACTGGGCCAGGCTTCCACCATCCGGCCCCTGGGACAGCCCGTTTCTGTGCCCCAAGTGGCTCCTATGGAGCAAATTGCTGCTTGCGAGGACCCCCCTGCCAAGCCCCCAGAGGAGGTCCTCGCAAGCATACGTGCAAAAGGAGGCACATTGACTCCCGGGAGTCTCTCACAGAAGACACGGACTTGGAGGAAGGGGAAGGCTCCCCACGGTCACCCCCCGAGGATGTCTCCTTTGGAGACTACATGGAAATGCTCCGTATAAGGGGGGGGTGGTCTGCCCCCAAGTCTTCCTCGGACGAGTCCGTGTTCTTGGAGGCATTTGAAACGGGCCCATTTACCTCTTGGGTGTCCCTTGCCGACCCCCTGGTGGACCTTATTACCACCAGGGCGTGGAAGGAACCGGACACCGTGGAGCCAATTCCCAAAAGACCGGATAGGATCCTTAGTCCGCCATCCGACCGGACCCATTGGAGTAAGGGGCCTCCGGTAGATGCCATGTTGACGGCGGCGGCCACAAAGAGGGAACTGGCTCAGGAGAGTCGCTCAGTCCACCCACCGAGCAAGGAGTCTCGGATGATGGACCGCTTGGGGAAGCGGATGTTCAGTTCGGTGACCTTCTCGGTAAGGGCGCTGAACTATTTGGCACATGTTATTCGGATGCAGCGAGATCTTATTAAGGAATACGCTGCATCCCCCCCTGAGTCCATTTCGGAGGAGGACAGAGTTCTGCACTCCACCCGTATGGCCACTCTTAGGTCAGTTACAAATACTTCTGCGGCTACTCTCCCATGCAACGGAGGGCGCCGCTAGAGCTGCGGGACAGGACTGGTCACTAGACGCCAGGCCTGGCTCCGTCGATTTTTCTGAGCCCTTCAAAGCGTCTTGCGACGCCTTTGATGGTTCTGCTCTGTTTGGCAAGACCGTCATGTAGACGTTGACCCAGAGCGAAAAGGACGGAAGACGCTGTCTGCCGTCGAATCCGCTTCTCTGCACCCCAGAGGCCCTATTCTAGGAACCAAAAGGGTCAGAAGAAGATGTGGTTCCGAAGTCGCAGCAGTCCCAGCCTGCTCCGGACAACCAGTCCTTCCGTGGCAGAGGAGGACAGGGAGGACGCCGCCCTAGAGGCAGAGGGGCTCCCAGAAACTTCGGGTCCAGGGAACCTTTCTCTGAACGGCCCGCAGCAACCCTGAGGTTGCCCGACTGCTCTACTCTGGAGGCAGTCGGGGACGTTCGGGGCACCTAGCGGCATGGGAGTCCATAACATCGGACCGCTGGGTTCTCCAAATCATATCCAGGGATATCGCATTCCTTTCCTTCACCTTCCAAAGTTGAAGTCCCTCCCAGACGTCCCACCCGGTCAACGGGAGGCCGCTTTGGCAGAAATTGGCCATCTGCTAAAGAAAAGAGCCATCCAGCCCGTTCCCCCAGACCAGATCGGATCAGGGTTCTACTCCAGATTCTTTTTAGTGCCAAAAAAGACGGGGGAACTAAGACCAATCCTAGACCTCTCTCTTGAATCTGGCAGTCCCCAAAGAAAAATTCCGAATGGTCACTCTGCAATCTATTCTCCCCCTTCTGGGAGAAAATCACTGGATGTGCTTATAGATCTCAAGGACGCGTACTACCACATCCTGATGGACAGGCGCTCCAGGAGGTTTCTCCGCTTCCGGCTGGGAGCCAGTCACTACCAGTTCCGGGTCCTTCCCTTTGGTCTCACCACAGCCCCCAGGGTGTTCACCAAAGTATTAGCAGTGGTAGCGGCCCACCTGAGGCTTCAGGGGGTGCAGGTCTTTCCCTACCTGGACGACTGGCTTCACCGCCCAACAAGGCATCTACTTCTATTGGCGAGACTCCTTTCTCCATCTTGCTCCCTTTCTGGGCATCACAATAAATACAAAAGTCCAACCTGGCCCACACAGCTCTTAGATTTTATAGGGGCCAGGCTAGACACAAGGAGTTTACGAGCCTTCCTCACTGCGGACAGAGTTCTAAATCTGCAGCTCCAGGTGCGGGCCATTCTCCATTCAAGTTCTGTTCCAGCGGAGTTGGTCCTGAGGGCTCTAGGGTCCATGGCATCGGCTATAGCACTTCTTCCTCTTGCCAGGCTCAATATGCGCATTCTACAGTGGACGGCCTTAGTACAGTGGTCCTACCTTGCTCGCCCCATGCATCACCCCATAGCGATCAGCAAGGCTTGCAAGCGGTCCCTCTTGTGGTGGCTCCACTCCCGGATCTCCACAAAGGCCGCCCATTTTGTGCTTCTCCCCTCTCGCCACGGTGACCACGGACGCCTCCGCCTCGGGTGGGGGCACTTTGGCCGGACCGTCCAAGGCACGTGGAACGATTCAGAGACCTTACTGCATATCAATGTTCTAGAGATGAGAGCAGTGCTCTTAGCGTTGCTAGCACTTCAGGACTTTCTTCCCTTGGGAACAATTGCGATTCAATCGGACAACATGTCTGTTGTCTGGTACATCAACAAGCAAGGGGAACAAGGTCTTACCCTCTTTGTCGAGAGGCCATGAGAGTTTGGGAATGGGCAATCTCCACCAATCGCTTTCTAATAGCAACGCACATTCCGGTCGGTCCAACATCCTAGCGGACAAGCTCAGTCGCACCATTCTGACCCCTTACGAGTGGTCTCTCAATTGTCAAGTAGCGAACGCATATTCGCACGGTGGGGAACCCTTCATGCGATCTTTTGCTTCTCCCTCAAACACCAAGTGCGACAGTTTTTCGCTCTAATACCTCCTCCCGGAGGTACCCCAAGAGACGCCTGGTGCATGCTTGGCCACCCGGTCTTCTGTATGCCTATCCACCCTTGCCTCTGATGCTGCAAGTTCTTCAGAAAGCCTCTCGGTGGGTTGCAGAATGATTCTCATTGCTCCATTCTGGCCTCGACAGATCTGGTTCCCTTCCTAAGGTCTCACTCGGTGAATCCTCCTTGGATTCTAGATCCCATCCCGGATCTGATATCCCATCCATCCTGCATTCCTCCTCCGAACCTGGACAACCTGAAGCTGACCGCTTGGCTGCTCCAGTTCCACTCTTGATAAGGACTCCGGTATTTCTTCACCTGTAAAGGCTATTTTGGTGGCGGCTCATAAACCATCCACTAGAAAGGTTTACCGAAGCAAATGGAAACGTTTCTCTTTGTGGGCGGAGCGGCAAGGCCTGAATCCCTTTATGGTTCCTCTCCCTTTAGTGCTTGACTTTCTAACCACTCTCTTTAACGATGGTGCCAGCAGTTCCACAGTCAAAGTTCAACTGGCGGCAATTTCTCACTATCACATTGGCCATGACTCTAATCCTCTCATGTCAGCCAAATTGTGTAAAATATTTCTTAAAGGTACTTTTCTTCTCAGGCCCCCTATAAAACAAGCAGTTCCTCCTTGGGACCTTTCTCTGGTCCTACAGGCCTTGACCGCTCCTCCTTTCGAGCCAGCGCCACGGTGGATCTCAAATTCTTGTCCTACAAGACAGCCTTTTGGTAGCCATTACATCAGCCAAGAGAGTTTCTGAACTTCAAGCTTTATCAGCTAAACCTCCTTACTTGGTATTTCATCCGGACCGTGTCTCCCTCAGGACCAACCCGCCCTTTCTTCCTAAAACCCCTTCTCACGCAAACATCAATCAATCCATTAACCTCCCTGTTTTCTTCCTAAATATGAAAACAAAGGTGAATATAAGCTACATTCACTAGATGTTCACAGGCAACTTAGATTTTATCTGAACAGGACAGCTGGTCATAGGCAATCCGACCAGCTGTTTATTTCCTTTGCAAAATTCAATTTGGGCAAGCCAATCTCTAAAGTTTCTCTGTCCCGCTGGATTTCACAGTGCATTTTATTGGCTTATCAAGCTTCAGGAAGGCCCGCACCGGAGGGTGTTCATGCCCATTCAACCCGGTCAGTATCTACCTGGCAGCCTTCAAGGCTAGGATTCCTCTAGATGATATTTGTGCAGCAGCCACGTGGGCTTCATCTCATACGCTTATTTCCCACTATAAGTTGGATCTTGCATCTAGGGTAGAGCATCCTTTGGCTCATGTGCTCCGGAATATCCTTCCATGATGGCCGCCCAAGATTCAGGTAGCTGGGGACTCTGTCCCACAGGTTGCAGACAATGAATATCCTACTTCAGATTTAGAAGTTATGTACTCACCATAACGTTCCATCTGAGTAGGTGTATTCATTTGTCTGCAACCATCCCGCCCTCCTATCCCCCTGGCCTTTCAGTTTCCTGCATATTCTTTGTTACCCTTTTAGGGTATTGTTGCTTTGGCAAACTCGATCTGAGGTCATGAGGGTAGAGCAGGGCATTATGGGTGAGGGGAGGAGCTGAGAGCTTGGATCCATAGCTGGAAAACCATGCCGGTTCGGATCCGATATCGGATCCATAACCCACAGGTTGCAGACAAATGAATACACCTACTCAGATGGAACGTTATGGTGAGTACATAACTTCTAATTTCTCTCATTCTCTGCCTGCAGCAGGAGTTTCTGTGGTGGGCAAAGGCATGTCATCAAAACATGGGATTGCCCTTCACTCTACCCCCTGCCAGCCAAACCTTAACAGAATCCTCAGATTATGCCTGGGGGCCCACATGGCAGGAAGATGCATTCAGGGCTTATGGGCATCAAAACAAATGCATCTACAGATCAACCAGAGAGAGATGCTAGCTGTTCAGAATGCCCTAACAGCCTTCAAGGACTTACTACATCCAGGACTACTGATGAAGACTGACAACACCACAGTCATGTGGCATATAAACAAGCAAGGGGGCACACATACCCCCTTTGCAGATTACCTATGGCACTGTGGGACACAGCTTTGACCTACCAAATACATCAAGCTCAATTTCTGCCAGGAAAACAAAACACTCTGGCAGATGATTTAAGCAAAAACCTTATGGATCCCCACGAGTGGAAACTAAATCCACAAGTCTTCAGCATGATAATAGAGAAATGGGGGAGCCCAGACATAGATCTTTGTTTCTCCTCCATTATCAATGGAAACCATTCCGCACAAGGACTTATCACAGACAGGAACTTGGACGTCTTATCCTTCACGTGGAAAAATCTATTTGTGCATTTCCTCCTCTGCCTCTTCGACTCAAGGTCCTCATAAAAGAGAAGCTAAAGATATTAATTGCCTCAGACTGCCCTGCCAATACTGGTACCCAATCCTAAGGAACTTGTCTCGATACCAAGATTGGACCTTGCCTCAAAGACCACAACTACTGTCCCAGCAAAACCGATCCTGCACAATCGGCTACAGACTCTGAACCTGGCAGCACAGCTAATCATGTAGTCATACAAGCAACATCTCTCAGTAAAGCTGTGATGGATGTCAGTTTGGAAGCCAGAAGGCCTAATACTAGTAAATCTTATGCTGACAAATGGAAGAGATTCTGTGCTTGGAATCAAACACAGGGAACTGATGCAGCAGAACCAAATATTCCTCGGAAATTACAATACTAACTGAGATGTCTGACAAAGGCCCATCTTTCTCAATCAAAATCCATGCCTCTGCCATTTCGGCTCATTACAGTACAGAGCCACCAATCTTTTCTCATCCTTTACTAAAGCAGCATCTTAGAGGAGCCAAAAATTTAAGGCCTCGTAGAAGATCACCATTACCTGCATGGGACCTCAATTATGTGTTGGAAAAGCACACCCTGCCTCAATTTGAACCAGCTGCTACCGCTGATCTAAAATTCTGTCTCTTCTAAGTATCAGGGCTATTTAGCCTGTCCCAGCAGGAGAAAAGGGGCAAGGTTTTTATTCAATACTCTTCCTGGTACCCAGAAAAGACTGCTCCTGGCGTCCTATCCTGGACCTCTGTTCTAAACACCTTTTTGGTAATCCCAAAATTCAAATTGTTAACACTGCCTAGCATAGGAAGCAGCTGTTAGATGTCTGGTTGGCAACCTTAGACTTAAAGACTTAAAGGAAGCTTACCTGAACGTTCCAGTAAGGGAATCTTGCAGGAAATACCTATGCTTCAGAGCAGGCTTCAGGCACGAGATCAGTTCTCTGCACTTCCCTTTGGCTTATCTACTGCAATTGGGGTGTTCACAAAGTGTCTAGCTCCAGCCATTGCATTTTGCAGGCAGAGAAATATTCAAATATAGTAAAAAATACACAAGGAGAGGAACAGGTCACAAATCACGCCAGCCGAAGTAGAACAAATGTAGCCTTTTACTTGTAAGCGCTTTCATGCATACAAATACATGCACTTCTTCAGACAAATACAAAAATATGTTAAAACACTTATATAGGCTTTGAATACCCAGCTGACCCATTTTATGAACAATGATCTAATTAATTAATTATTCAATTAAGTCAGGGTGAATCAAAGCAACTTCAGTAAAAACAGTACATACAAAAACTAACTGCCCAGAACTGCAAAAGTCTTTGATTACATATATATTTTTTGCCAACTACCAAAAATTCTGCATTATGAAATTTAAAAGTAAACATAAAAATAACCATAAAAATAAGCAAATTTGTCAAGAGGAATTATATATAAAAATATGTAAATCTATTTTATATATTTTATAACTACAAAAATACTTTGCAAAAACATTTTTAATGCAACATAAAGGGTATTACTTATATGTTAATACTACTTTCCAGAAATAAAATTATTTTAACTATAAATATGTTGCTAATGCATAATCATAAATATCAGATGCATTCATTTTTAACTATTTGTCTAGTGAATACAAAATTCCATATTCTGATGTTATACACACCAATGAATAAATGTGTATAATAAAAGAGTACCTGGTCTTGAGGAATTTTGCAAAACACCTGACATTGATTTTAATTCAGCAGGCAATGCACATTTAATTAATGTAACATCTTCTGACAGTGATGTTGGTAACATCGCTGTCAACCTTAAGAACTTTGACACTGCCTTGCTTAAATTCAAAAAGTTGCAAGTCGAGATTATCTATCTTCGTGAGTGCCTAAATTTGAAAATCGTGCCAAAAGGTTTACGTCAATGGAAGTATCCTTCAGGCACAGTAAAACAATCAGAATTCCATCTCCAATTAATTGAACATTTTAACCAACAAGGCTTTAAATTTCTCGACTTGCTGATTGCAGAATATACTAAACAAATAGACACTATGAGGGAAAAATTATCAACCCTGGATAGAATTATTAAATCTCATCCTGAATTCAATAGGTATGAATATGACTACGCTAGGTTCTTCACGAGCATAGCGGCACTCATTAATAAAATAACTGAAACCAAAAGGAGGAAAATTAGCAGAGACAAGCTTGCTTACGAAAAAGGACTTGCCTACCCAGATCCCCCCACGCTTGGCAATCAGCGTGGTATAACCGTATCGGTGCTACAACCTAACGCAACAACAAGTATGGCAGCAGAAAATGAACTAGACGTATTTCTGGAAGCTGATACAAGCATTCTCCCCCATGACGAAGAACCTCCTCAACACCCTAGGCGTAGTGAACGCATTAACAGTAATAACAACAAAAAGCAACAGAATCAACAAAGAAACCAACACAACAATAATCACGATAAACAACAGGGTTTTCAGCAAGTTCGTTCGAATACCCAAAAGAAAACTAATTGGAATCGCAAGGGCAACAACAAATTTGGATACAACAAGCGGAAGAGATAACACAGGACATGGGTTTCCCGAAAATACTCACAAGTAAGACCAGTGACTTTAAAATCTATAATTACACGGACTGGGAAACTTCTGATTTTGTTGAACTGCTAGCTAAGGGGTTTACATACGTGTTACCTTTAAAATTTAACCTAAGCAATGTTTTATGCGATTTAAAGTTATTCCTACGTAAACTAAATTTGAAAATCTTATTTGGTGAACAGGATGTTACTCAAAAACCCAATGAATATGTGGCAAGTGTGTTTAATCCACCTTTAGATCAGAACCTCTTAACATTTGAAAAAATAACTGAAATGCAGTTAAGAAGTTTGTATAAGGAATGTAGATCATGTAAGTCATCACATACAAATGAGATGGATTTAATTACACACGCTAAAGTGCACAAAATACGAGTAATGAAACCAGATAAAGGTGGAGGGGCAGTTCTTATGCATGAGGCAGATTATGTGGAAAAAATGTATGACTTATTATCTGCGGAAGAATACATACAGGTTTCACTTAATGAACTTAATCAAGCATATCAAAAAGTGAGAAATCATTTAAGTGACTTGTTTATTGAAGGGCATATAACTATTGAAATGTATCATTACTTTTCAATGCAGGCACCCCTTACTCCCATTTTGTTTGGGGTTCCGAAACTACATAAAAATATCTCTACACCGCCCTTCAGACCCATAATTGATGGTCGCAATTCAATAACCTATTCTTGCGCCAAATGGGTAGATAATAAATTAAAAGGATTTTTAAAAACTGAGGGCCAGATATGCAGAGATTCTTGGCATGTTTTGGAGAATTTGAATAACATTCCTTTTAATGCCGATTATATTTTCTTAACAGCTGACATTAAAAATTTATATACGGTAATTCCACAAAGCACAGGACTGGATTGGGTTAGAGATTTTCTATTAAAAAACTGTCCTGGTGATGATGTTGACTTAATTATTAATATTCTGGAACTAGTGTTAGAAAATAACTATTTCATGTTCCAAAAAGACATATTCTTACAGCGATCAGGCGTAGCAATGGGTTCCCCATGTGGGGGCAGTTTCGCCAATGCTGTAATGGCCTTCTGGGAGCATACATACCTTTTCCCTCACAAATTATTTTGTGAAATTAATGGTTGGTATACACGCTATCAAGACGACATATTTATGGTCATTACTGGGACTTCTGAACAGGCTTCACAACTAATAGATGAAATGAACTCTTTTACTTCTTTTTTGGAGTTTACTTTTGAATCAAGCAACACAACAATTAATTTTTTGGACATTAACATCTCCAAAGACACGACACACGATGTCTTTGTCACAAAAATCTTTAGAAAACCCACATATAGCAATTCTTTTTTACATTTTACGAGTAATCACCCCTTCCATCAAAAGAAGGGGGTCGTCAAAGGACAATTTGTCCGAGCTTCTCGTATGTGTTCAACAGATACAAACTTTGAAGAAGAATGTGAGAAACTATGTGAAATGTTCCATAATAGGGGATATCCAAATCACTTAGTCAATGCAGCTTATTCCGAAGTAAGTAACAAAAGGAAGAATGGTCTTATCGGCCCCATTTTTCAAGGTACTGCCCCTAATACAGAAAAAATAAATATAAACATTCTGCACAACGATAGTCAGAGTAATGGAGCTATAATTAATAATTATAATACCAGTTTTCTTACACAATTCAATTCCAATATTGGGCAGATAAAAAAAGTATTGACAAATAATTGGGAGTGCTTATTACAGAATGAAAAACTTTATTCCCTATTTGGCCCGAAACCAACTATAGTATACAAAAGGGGTTTAACTATTAAACAATTATTGGAGTCCCCTTCAATAACTTATAAGCCAAATAAAGGAATGATGAAGTGTGGTTGTTGCAAATATTGTAAACATATACAGATTGGGTCTACCTTCACAGTTCGTGGCATAAAATACCACATTAATGACAAGTTTAACTGTGAAAGTCAAGGGGTGGTTTACCTTGCTAAATGTAAAGACTGTGCTGCATATTATTTCGGAAAGACAGAACGTGCATTGAAAACACGCATATATGAGCATCTTTATGCCATATCTAAACAAAATCTGTCGAATGCGTTAGCTAAGCATATTAGTGAAAACCAGTCACACAGTTTTTTATTCAATGTTGTTGAAAAAGTTCAAAGAAATCCCAGAGGAGGGGCATGGTGTTTAAAACTACAGGAACATGAACTCCTCTGGCAATTGAAAACAAACGCATGTACATTTCCAGGAATTAATGATGTGTTCCATAAAATGTCTCCTTAACATGAAAGCTTTGAATAGATAAATTGTATCCTATTTTAGAAAAATCAATGATTATGCAACATGTATTGTTTTTCCTCTTTTTTCATTTATTCATTGGTGTGTATAACATCAGAATATGGAATTTTGTATTCACTAGACAAATAGTTAAAAATGAATGCATCTGATATTTATGATTATGCATTAGCAACATTTATAGTTAAAATAATTTTATTTCTGGAAAGTAGTATTAACATATAAGTAATACCCTTTATGTTGCATTAAAAATGTTTTTGCAAAGTATTTTTGTAGTTATAAAATATATAAAATAGATTTACATTTTTATATATAATTCCTCTTGACAAATTTGCTTATTTTTATGGTTATTTTTATGTTTACTTTTAAATTTCATAATGCAGAATTTTTGGTAGTTGGCAAAAAATATATATGTAATCAAAGACTTTTGCAGTTCTGGGCAGTTAGTTTTTGTATGTACTGTTTTTACTGAAGTTGCTTTGATTCACCCTGACTTAATTGAATAATTAATTAATTAGATCATTGTTCATAAAATGGGTCAGCTGGGTATTCAAAGCCTATATAAGTGTTTTAACATATTTTTGTATTTGTCTGAAGAAGTGCATGTATTTGTATGCATGAAAGCGCTTACAAGTAAAAGGCTACATTTGTTCTACTTCGGCTGGCGTGATTTGTGACCTGTTCCTCTCCTTGTGTATTTTTTACTAAGTTTATTTTGTTGTTTGTTTCTAAATATTCAAATATACCCATACCTGGACGATTGTCTGATTCAGGCAGAAAGCCAGGACATGATGATAAAACATCTGGCATTTGTAAAGGAACTTCTAACCTTGCTGGGGTACACCGTAAATGAGATCTTGAGTACCCTGCCACAGATTGTATTCCTGGGAGCAAGCTTGAACACAACTTCCCAGGTGGCTTACCTCACTCCAGAGAAACAAGTTTGCAGAGAAACAAGTTTGACAACCTACTTCAAACTACTGGCCACAAAGACCCAGCTATCTGCAAGGAAAGTTTTGCAAGCCCTGGGGTTCATGGCCTCTCTTCTACTAATTCCATATGCAGGACTGCATATGAGGAAACTACAGTGATATCTAAAAAGCCTATGGTGTCAACATTCTCAGGACCTGGAATCTGATTCCTATCATTCCTTGTATAAAACTGAGTTCCTTTGGTGTGCAGAGGCCTGCCACCTCAACAAGGGGCTCCCGTTCAATCTACCCCCTGCTGCCAAAACCCTAGCAAATGCATCAGACTATGCATGGGGGGCTCACTTGGCAGGGCAGTGCATTCGGGGCAAATGGAACCAGTCGGATGCACCTGCACATCAACCAAAAAGAAATGTTAACTGTACAGAATTCCCTGACAGCCTTCAAGGACCACATCCTTCCAGGACAATTATTGGTACAGGCAGATAACACCACAGTTATGTGGTACATAAGCAGGGGGGGGGGGACACACTTGTACCCTATGCAGAGACTATCCATGGCTCTGTTGGAACACAGCCTTGAGCTACCAAGTGCACCCACAAGCTCAATTCCTGCCAAGCAGGCTGAGTTCACAGGTAGATGACCTAAGCAGAAATCTCATGGACCCACACGAATGGAAACGTTAACCAAAAATATTCACTCTCTTGAGCAAATAGGGGACTCCAGAGATAGACCCGTTTGCCTCCCCCCAGAACTACCAATTGGGCAAGTTCTGCACAAGGACTCCCCACAGTCGTGCTTTGAAAGTGGATGCCCGGTCCTTTACCTGGGGAAGCCTCTCGGTTTATGCCTTCCCCATCTGCCTCTTCTCTCTAAGGTTCTTCTGAAGATCAAATCGGACAAACCAAGGACAATATTTATTGCACCAGACTGGCCTCACCAGCACTGTTACCCCCTGTTGTGCAGCATGATACTACTGGATGCATGGCACCTACCTCAGACATCTTCCCTGCTGTCCCAGCAGGCAGGCCAGATTCTGCACCCTCTGCTTCAAACCCTGAACCTTGCAGCATGGCTAATTCTTGAGCTCTCCAATACCATCCTTCAGTAAGCAGGTGCTAGATGGCATTCTGGAAGCAAGGAGACCTAGTACTAGAAAGGCCTAAGCTGAAAAGTGAGAACTGTTCCTGGAGCCATACCCAGGGTATGGGCACTATGGTGCCCAGTTTACCTCATATTCTTCAGTATTGACAGAAATGCTCCACAAGGGCCTATCCTTCTCGTCCATTAAAATTCATGCCTCTGCAATTTCAGCACATAATACTGAACCGGCACCCCTCTTATCTCACTCCCTGTCAAGACCCCTCAGGTGATCCCTTACTCCAGCCTGGGACCTTTAACTTTGAATTGGAAAAGCTCACTCTCCTCATTTGAAACCAGCTGCAACTGTAGAGTTGAAAATTCCTTTCTTGGAAAACTGCCTTCCTTCTAGCCATCACCTCCAACAAGAAGTGTGAATTACAGGCCCTCATGGCAGTGGAGCCCGTCATTTCTTCCATACAGACGGGGTTTCCTTCAGGACCAATTCTTCTTTTATGTACAAGGTGGTGTCTAGTGTGGCCCTAAGTCAGTCCATCCATTTGCCTTTTTCCTGAATCCAGTAAAGAACAAATTCCACACTCTTTGGATGTGCACTAAGCCCCTCCAAAAATCTGAACCGCTGCTAGTTGGCTTTGCTGAAGGGGCAGAGGGGAAGGCCATTTCAAAGCAAACCATTTCTAAATGGATAGCCCATTGCATTCATTTCTGCTATAAGCACCATGGAAAACTTACCCCGCAGGGGAAAGGGGATAAGATCACATTCCACCAGGGCTGCATCTACCTACCTCTACAGCCCTTCTCAGAGGGGTCCCTACCAGGGACATCCTAGAAGCTGCTACCTGGAGCTCTCTACATACCTTCACCAAGCATTACCACTTGCCTATTTTTTCTAAATCCAGAGCTGGTTTTACCACTGCAGTTTTGCAGGGCTTAATAGCTGGCCCTAATACTCTCCAACTTCCTCCTCCCTTCCTTAGCTTTGGGAATCAACCCAAATGTAATGACTGCAACACTGAAACACTAAACCTAGTTCAGTTGTGTGCACTTACCATAAATGTGGATGTTAGTGTATTCACTGTTGCAGCCCTGGTTACCCTCCCAGCCCCCTGACTTCTCTTGGCTCTACCTTTGCTTCTTGTTTTCAGCTTTTTGGTGTATTTGCTTTTTGATGGAGGTGTAACAGCTTATAATTGCTTCACTTTGTGGGGGCACCTAACATCTGGGGCAAGAAACTGATGTAATGGCATCGGCTGCATGTTTTATACCCCTGACGTCATGGAAGAGGCAGCATCCGACGCAGGAATCCAAGACTCTGGTATTCAGGCTGGCTGTGGGCTACCTGCAGGCAGATAACCCAAATGTAATAACTGCAACAGTGAATACACTCTAACATCTACATTTCTGGTAAGTGTACACAACTGTACTTTACGATGCAGTAGAGGCTTCAGCTAGGTCAGCTGCCTCTGAATCTGGCTTAAAGATATTCCTGGCTTCAGCTACAACCTCTGCCCGAGGATTTTAAATCCAAAATCATGGATGATCCTCTAGACCACAACCTTTTTATTTGGAAAAAATTCAGTAGAACTTTACAAAAACTTGCTAGAGAAAAGCAAAGAACTACAGGTCATTAAGCATCTGCTGGTGTCCCCCTAGATATTATAGGAACTACCCAGCAAAGACATTTGTCAGGACTCCAGCATCATGCCCTTCCTCCTCAAGGCGCTCTGCAAGGGCATCCATGAGACTGCCTTACTACCCTCCAACTCTCGGCCACCCTTTCCGGGGGGGGGGCTCTTCAGCCTCAGTCTTGCTCAACTGCCTGTCCTCCCACTTTACCCACTGCCTTCCTTCTGGAAATCCATTACAGCAGATCTTTGGGTTTTTCCCATCATCCAAAAAAGATATTTTCTATCATGGAGGGAAAGGCCAAAACCAAAAAGAATCCCTTTGCCTCCAAGAAGTCAGCTTCATTTATTCCCTCTCTTTCTGAAAACTCCTGACTCAAAGAACTGTAGAACCAGTTCCCTCAGGACAGGAAGGACAAGGCTTCTATTCCCTTTAATTCAAAAAAGGATGGCCCCATCATGTCTGAACCTGTTCTGAAGGTTCCCTCCTTCAAGATGCTTTCCCTTCAAACTCTCCTACCCCTCATCCCCTCCCAAGCCTTCATGGTCACGCTGGACCTATAAGATGCTTACCTGCACATTTCCTATCTGGCCATCCTACAGGAAGTCTCTGCACTTTAATGTCAACTCTTCCCACATTGTTTACCGCCTTGCCCTTCGGCTTGTCAACAGCTCCCAGAGTTTTTACAAAGTGCCCCAGCCGTTGCCTGTTGCAGAACCACGGGTGTCCAAATCTACCCTTAACTGGATGATATTCTCATTCTGACAGAATAAATCCCACCCTACAGACCCATGTCAATTTCACCACATCAGTCCTCCACAACTTGGGATTCGCCCTAAACCTTCAGAAATTCTCTGCTGCCACAACAGGACAAAGTATTCCTAGGCTGCAGGATCAGGACAGACCTGATGAGATCCTTTCTTCTGCCAAAGTGCAGTCTCCTCCCATTTTCAAAACATTCTTTCAGTATCTCTATCTGCAAGACAAATTCTGCAAGGTTTGGGTCTCATGTCGGCCACTATTCCCATGCTGCCATTAGCAAGGATGCACATAAGAAAATTCCAATGGTATCTAAAGAATGTGTGGTCTCTGAGCCAATGACCTGTAGACAAACTTATCCCTTTTCTGCCCTGCCTGAAAACAGAACTACATTGGTGGATTCAGCAAATTTTACAGAACCAGGGCATTTCTCTACAACTCCCACCCACCACCCAATCCGTGCACAGCAATGCATCAGACCCAGCGTGGAGGGGCAACATTACATTTCAGGGTACTGTAGTGTTGGACCCCTGCTCATCCAAAGCAACTCTTCATTGTCCGAGAAATGACTGCTGTCTTCCTAGCTCTAAAAGCTTTCCTTCCCATCTTGCAACCGGGGCTGCTCCACATTACGACAAGCACAACTGTCATGTGGTACCTAAACAGACAAGGAGGGACAAAGGCTTACCAGTTATGCCGGATAACGCTACAAATTTGGTAGACAAATGCAACCTTTTTCCTTCAGGCTTCTTAATCCCCTCTCAGGAAAACAAACTAGCAGACTTGCTCAGCAGAAAAACTCCAACAAAAATGCATGTTGCACAGGGATACCTTCCTAGACATCGTCCACCAGTGGGGCACACCAGGTGGATATGTTTGCCTCCCCCTCTCCCAGAATAGACAGCTGCAGGCATTCTGCACCAGAGATTACACTCTAACCGAAAGAGTGAATACTTCCAGCTTTCCTTGGAAGGAAATGTTCCAGTATGCTTTCCCTCTCTTCCCTCTCCTTACAAAAGGTCCTGAAAATCAAGAAGGAACAACCAAAAATCTTGCTGGTGACGCCCTATTGGCCAAGGCAACATTGGATGTTAGTGTTTCACTGTTGCAGACATCACACTTGGGTTATCTGCCTGCAGGTAGCCCTCAGTCACCCCGAATACCAGAGCTTTTGGATTTCTGCATCTGATGCTGTCACCTTTTCCAAGACATCAGTTAGTCAGGGGTATAAAACATACAGCCGATGCTATTAAATCAGCTTTTCTTGCCATGCGGGAGCCCGAAGCAGTTAGCAAGTGCCAGTCGGCCACTACCTGAAATTTGTTTTTAGAGTTTCAAAACCTGGAGTTTTCTGAAGCTATGTACCCCGTTGGAGATCCTGTTTTCTTGTTCTAACCAATGCCAAAAATAACAATTGTCTTGCTTGTGGAAAGCAAATACCTCCTTTTCATTCTTACTGTGTCACCTGTTTAGGCCCAGACCACGGCATTCCTGGCTGTTTTGTGCCTTAACGCCCAAACTGTCCATCTGTCACTGAATTCTTTCGCTCTCGTTCTCTGAATTCCGAAATGGTTTTGATAAACCATCTGACTAGCGATCTTTTGAAAAAATGTAAGGGTAAAGACCGCATAGGTTCAAAACTGCCGACGACGCTTCTGTTAAGCTAGTCGCCAGTCCACCGGTATTCTGGTACCTTTGCAGCCCCTGATACCCACTTCCACACATTTCTCAGGCCTCAGACTCATTCAGAGTCTGGTATGCCACGAGATGCTTCTTAGACTATGGAACCTGTGGATGTCTCTACCTTAGATGGGTCCGGAGCTGCTGTGCAGGCACTGGATTCTGAGGGTGTATTCAGACCTTCCAATGTTTGTATTAAATAGACTACTTAGTTTCTGACTAAAACTACTGAGTTTTTCAGGCCCAGAGTTCCCACTATGCCTAGAAAACCGACCAAAGCGCATTCTCAAGCTCCGATAACACAGAAACAAATGCTTAGAATGGCTAAAGACCTTATTACGTTCTACAGACCATGTGTCCAATGACTGGACCCCTCTGATTACCAGGACATACTGTTATCCACCTATGAGGATTCAGATGCAGAGGATTCCATTCCCTCTGCCTCATGTCCAGAGGATTTTTCTTTCGGTGAAACCTTGCATACTGACATTTCTGCTTGGAATGCCAGGACTACCCACAGTCCAGAAAACAACTCAGAAGTTTGACTTGACTCGGCACAGGCCTCTAGCTATACCTCCTGTTCTGGATATTGTAGATGTCTTCATGGAATCCAGTCTTACCCCTGATATTTTACCACCAGCTCCTCGAAAGTCTGACTGGTACTAGAGTACCTGACTCTCTCAAATTTCTCTAATAATCCCACTGCAGATCCAGAGACCATTTCCCAGGGGCCTAAAGTATTAAGGCTACTACAGCCAAACATCCTACCCATTCAGACAGGCATTCTAGGGCTTTAGACAGATGGTGTAAGAAGGTTATATACCTCTGCAACTCTTACCATCAGGGCTTTAAATTGCCAGTTTCACATGTTGAAGTACCAACAGCGTATTATGGAACTAATTTAAACAAAAAATGTTGATTCCTGATTGTACAGAAAATAAAGATTTACAAGAGTTAATGCATTCTGCAAACCAAGTTGGTAAACATACTTTGCAGTGTGATTTTGATGCCTTGGAAGCATCTTGCAGGGCTGCTGTCTGTGGGTCTGTTTGGAGAAGGCATGCTTGGCTGAAGGAACAAATCTTGCTAGACCATGTCAAAGAAAAAATACTAGATGCTCCGTTAAACCAAGAATGTATATTTGGCACAAAAGCAGTATTGAAAAGATGGAGGAAAAAGCTACATCTATGCAAACTGGTAAAGATTTCTTACAGGCACAGCCATCTAGATTCAGTAGGCATTGGCCTTCTAAAAATTGGTCCTTTCCAGTCCCTCCCAGACCTTCAGTCCAAACCCAGGAGCAACAGACCACAAAGACTTAGTCTCAGGGTATGCAGAGATCTAAACAATGGAGCGCTCCCACCTCAAAAACAGGGAGTGGTAAGCCACCCCTTTATGGAAAAAGTTCACAATGATTTTTCTATCATCCTTCCAGCCATGCCCAAGTAATTCCACCCCCTAGGAGTAAAACTTTCCCTGTATGCAGGATACTGGAAGTACATTACCCAGGACCGATTCTTCTCCCACTCGCTGCCAACCCCAAGCGGGTTGCCAGACCTTCCTCCAAACCAGTGGGCAGAGGCCCAAAAGCAAGTACTCTTCTCAGTGGCAGGGCTATTCAACCTGTTCCATTAGTGGAAAGGGCAGGATTTCTAGTCCAGACTGTTCCTGGGTGCCCAGAAAAGAGAACTCTTGACGCCCTATCCTGGATCTGTCGATTCTCAACCCCTACCTGTTGGTACCAAAATTCAAAATGCTTACACTCCAGCTGCTTCCTATGCTAGCCAAGGACTCCTGCCTAGTCACCCTAGACTTGAAAGAAGCTTATCTGCACATCCCCATAAGGGAATCTTGCAGGAAATATCTAGGCTTCAGGGGAGGCTCTATGCACCATCAGTTCTCTGCACTTCCCTTTGGCTTATCTACTGCGCTCAGGGTATTAGTGCCTGGCTCCAGCCATTGCATACTGCAGACAGAAGAATATTCAAGTTTACCCATACTTGGACGACTGCCTAATTCAGGCAGACAGTCAGGAATTGCTACTTCAGCACCTGATGTTTGTAAAGAAACCCCTAACTGCTCTAGGGTATACCCTCAACGAACGTAAATCACATCTGGTACCCAGCCAAAAGATTGTATTCCTGGGAGCAAGCTTGAACGCAGCTTCCCAGATGGCATTCCTCGCTTCAGAAAAACAGGTTTATTTGATACTACTTCAAACTACTGGCCACCAAAACCCAGCTGTCAAAAAAAAAAAAAAAAAAATTGCAAGCCCTAGGGTTCATGGCCTCATGCATTCTCCTAATTCCATATGCAAGACTGCACGTGAGGAAACTTCAGTGGTACTTGAATCTGTCAACATTCTCAGGACCTGGAAACACTGATTCTGATCATTTCTTGCCTAAGGACGGAGTTCCTTTGGTGGGCAGAGGTTTGCAGCCACAAGGGACTCCCTTTCATTCAACACCTTGCCACCCAAACCCTGACAAGACTCAGACTATGCATGGGGGGTGTTCACATGGCAGGCAAATGCATTCAAGGCAAATGGAGCCCAGGGCACATTTTCCTGCATATCAATCAAAAAGAAATGTTAGCTGTACAGAATGCACTGTGACTGCCTTCAAATACCTTTATCCTTCCAGGACAGCTCTTGATAGATGAACAACACTACACTTACGTGGTACATAAACAAGCAGGGGGTAGGAACCTATTGCTACGCCTTCTGCAGGTTAGGCATGGCCCTGTGAAACTGCCTTGAACAGTCAAGTGCACCTACAAGCTCAGTTCATGCCAGGCAAACTAAATTCACTGGCAGACTAGCAGAAATCTACTGGACCCACACGAGTGGAAACTGGAAGCTACCTCATTCAAACTTCTAATCTACAGGTGGTGTCCACCAGAGGTGGACCTCTTTGCCCCCCCCCCCCCCAAAGCCATCAATTGAACAAATTTTGCGCCAAAAGTCCCACCAGCTAAGCATGGAAAGTGGAAGCCCTATCCTTTTACATGGGAAAACTTCTCAATCTATGCCTTCCCCCTCTGCCCTCTCAAAAGTACTAAAGATCAAACAGGACAGGCCACGGACTTTCCTTATTGCACCAGACTGGCCACTCCAGCACTGGTACCCACTCATACGCAGTACAGCAGTGCCACCCTGGCACCTATATCAGACCCACTCTATTGTCCCAGTAGGAGGGACAGATTTTGCATCCTCGGCTGCAAACCATGAACCTTGCAGCCTGGCTTATGCCATGAATACACCACCAGCAACTCTCAGCAAACGGGTGCATGTCATCCTTGAGGCCAGGAGACCTAGTACTAGGAAATCCTATTCGGAAAAGTTGAAAAGATACTGTTCTTGGAGCCAATCTCAAGGAAAGGACACAGCTGTGCCCACCTTACATCAAATGCTAAATTACCTAGCAGAGATGCTCCACAAAGGCCTATCCTTATCTATTGAGATTCATGCCTCTGCCATGTCAGCTCATTACAATACTGCGCCACCCCTCTTCTCACCCTCTGGTCAAACGGTTCCAGAGAGGAGCAAACAATTTAAGACCCCCAAGGAGAGCTCCCACTCTTGCCTGGTACCTTCTTTGTACTGCTACAGCAGAGTTAAAATTCCTCTTGGAAAACCGCCTTGCTTGTAGCCATCAACTTCAGCAAGAAGAGTGTTCGAGTTACAGGCTCTTATGGCTGTGGAACCCTTCATTATTTTCCATGCGGACAGGGTTTCCCTCATTACTAACCCATCATTTATGCCCAAGGTGATATCTAGTGTGGCTTTAAATAAATCCATCCATTTACCAACCTTTCCCTTATCCTCAGAATAAATAGGAAAGGATCCCGCACTCCCTGGACTTGCCCAGACAGCTCAGGTTCTACCTTGATGCAGGACTAAGCCTTTCAGAAAAACTGACCAGCTGCTAGTCAACTTTGCTACAGGGGCAGAGGGCAAGGCCATTTCAAAGCAAGTCATTTCCTAATGGGTAGTACACTGCATCAATTTCTGCTGCAAACACCATGGAAAGCCTATCCCACTGGGGATCAAAACTCATTCCACTAGGGCCACCTCAACCTCTACAGCATTTCTCAGGGGAGTCCCTACCAGGGACATCCTGGAAGCTGCAACCTGGAGCAACATGGGTACATACCTTCAAGCATTACCACTTGCCTATCTTTTTCTAAATCCAGAGTTGGATTTGCCACAGCAGTTTTACAAGACCTGCTAGCCAGCCCTAATAGTTCTTGACTGCCTCCACCCTTCCTCAGCTTTGGGAATCGACCAGTGTGTGATTGCAACAGTGAAACACAACCTAGTACAGTTGTGTACACTTAATGTAGATGGTGTATTCAGTGTTGCAGTCCTGGATGTTCATCGTGCAGCTGTATTAGCACTTAACATCTACATTTATGGTAGGTGCAAAACTGTACTTTACTCTCCCTGCAGCCCCATGACTTCTCTCTGCTTTCTACCTTTACTCTTTTTGGCCATATCTTGTGGCTGTGGCATTTACTTATTACTGGAGGTGTTCCACACCATGTAATTGCTTCCTATTTTGGGGGCTCCTGACATCTGGTGCAAGAAAAACTGACGTCTGCATGTTTTATACCCCAGACGACCTGATGTCATGGAAGAGGTGACAGCATCTGATGCAGAAATCCCAAGACCCTGGTATTCGGGTCGACTGAGGGCTACCTGCAGGCAGGTAACCCAAGTGTGATGACTGCAACAGTGAATACACTCAAATATCTACATTTATGGTAAGTTTACACAACTGTACCCCCCCCTTCACTCCCTAGCCAAGGGCAGTCGCCACAAGTTACCCTAAAAGATGGACCTAACAGAAGAACTCTCATTCACCCTCCGCTGTCTCTGCTCCACCTAACTCTGTGAGCCATCAACTTCTGATCTCTTTCAGACAACACTACTCTGAGGACGTGCTCTCAGTCCTGAAAGAGGCCAGGAAACGACTACTAGGAAATACTGTCTAAATGGCAGAGATTTTTAAAATGGTGTTCCCTTGGGGACAAGGATCCTTTTTCAGGTGGATCCCTCACTTGGCCTTAGCTGTATGTGTGAGTTCAAGGACTATCCTATTCAGTGAAAGTCCACCTTTCTGCCATTTCAGCCTGCTTGCCCTTAAAGCCCTGCTTTCCAGACTGGACGTTAAACTTTTCCTGAGAGGGTGGTTTTGCATATCAGACCACCAAGACCCCCCCCCCCGGACCTCTTTTATGCTGGAAAAACTCCCCTTACCTCCCTTTGAGCCAGCTAGCACAGCTTCTGTACAAATGTGGACATGGAAAAACAATCTTTTAGTGGCTATTGCCTCTGCTAGGAGAGTGTCTGAATTGCAGGCCCTCGTGGCCTGACCTCCTTACACCACCTTCCACAATGACGAGGTGACCTTGTGTACAAAACCTTCCTTCATTGCCAAAGTAGTGAACGAACTATCCTTACACCAATCCATTCATTTACCTACCTTCTTCCCCTCTCCAACTAATACCGCAGAGAGGATCCTTCATTCCCTAGATGTACACAGACAACTGAGATTCTACTTGGACGAGACTGTCCTTCAGAAAATCTGACCAATTCCCATCTCCTTTCACCCCAGGCTCTGTATAAGGCAGTCTCCAAACAAACCATTTCCACTTGTCAGGAAATCCATTCTCTTCTGCTACTCTCATCATGGCAAGCAGTTGCCTCAAGGAGTTTGGGCTCATTCCACTAAAGGCATCGCTACCACCAAGGCCTTTCTTAGAGGGCTGGAGACTGCCTCCATAATGGAAGCAGCTACCTGGTCTACAGTTCACACTTTCACGAAACGCTACAAGCTAGACCAGGTCTCAAGGGCCAGAGCAGGATTTTGCCAGAGCAATCCTGCAGGGACTCTTAGAATCCTCTGTCACCCCCCCCCCCTCCCTCACTCCTATCTGTGGTACTCTCCCACAGTATGAATACTGCAACATAGGAATAGAAGGGCATGGAATAGTTATGTAAAATCTTACCATAACTATAGATGTCCTCTTCCAGTGTCTGCCATAAGTAGGTATTCCTGGCTACATCTCTAACACCTACCATATTTTCTAGCTAAGCTGGTTGATCCTTTGAATACAGCCGTTTGGAGCAAATGTGGATGACGTTCCAAGTCCTTACAACCAAGGGGAAGAGTGATGCTGGACTTAAAAACCTTCTGCTTTCCCCTATTCAAAAAGTCGAGGAATTTTCCTGCCAAAACACAATTTTATCTGAAAACACGCATGCCCTGCTTCCTCTTCTAGGCCTAGGAAAATCTCTAGGAAGCAACCCACTCCTTCCAGAGCCACCCCATCAACCAGCCAAAGACCGCCCTTTTGAGACTGGGCAGGTAGTATGACTACCTGACAACCTTGGAGCCCCCACCCTCTCTCATAAAGTCTGTCTCACTGATGTCCTTGTATTCCTATGTTGCAGTATTCTAGTTGCAGGATTTCCTGCCCTCAGCCAACTTGTACGACTCCTTTACAAAAGCTTCAGCTTGGCTGTTGCAGTGTGCGTGGGGACGTCAGACTTGAGGCCGTAAACCACTGGCTTTAAATGTGACATCTGCACACACAATCCTCATCTTTTCCTCATCTTTTCAGCTGCAGACTTACCTACACATCGTACAATCGCTCCTTCACAGATGTCGCATCAGTAAAGCTAAGTAACCCGTTGGGTTTCTATTTTTATTGTTTTGCTAATTGTTATTACTTAGGCTTGGTTGTTGTAGCCTTTAGCTGATGTCAGGTAAAAAGGGAAAGTGCCAGTGTGGGTGCCAGATACCCCATAAAGATGCACATGATAGAAATTTTTTTTTGCTTAGGCCAGGAGCACGGCCATTCCTCCTGCTCAATTTGTGCCGAAGACCCTGCGCAGCCGTCTGGCCGATGGCTGCTTTAAACCTTAACCTAGAATACCAGCGCCTAAAACAGTTGGTTCTTAGAATGGATCCTGCATCGGAGGCCAAACACTAACTTCTACGAAAGGAGATTCCTAGGCCTTCCTCACCTGCTGCTCTGCTTCCCGACGCCCCACCAACTATTGAGGAGTGCTTGGCGGTTCTGTAGACTGACTACCCTTGAAGCCATTGCACAGCCGACTGCCATGTCCTTGGAGCTTGCCCAGACACATTCCTGTTGAGGGGGAAGCAGTTACTGTGGTACTTCAGACAGAGGTCCAGCCTTTGGAGATGTCTTCAAAGTCTGACGCCAGGCCGATGCCTGCCTCCTCCCCGGCCAGCAAAACAAAAGAAGCATACCTCCTCTTCTCCAGAAGCCATTCCAGATTGGTAGGCTTTCACTTCCTCACTAATGCAGGCCTTCATGGCCCTTGGGCTTTTAGCCTCAGCCCCCTCTACTCTGCTTTTGAGCCATAGGCCTGCTTTTGTCTCTTCCCTCCTACCCATTACTTAAGCTAGGGAGGAAGAGCATGGTTCTTGCATGTTCTTCATCTCACATTGCTGCAGTCCTTACATATGGGTAGTCCGCTGTCCTCGGTCGGCCCGAATACCAAAGTATTAGGCTGACGTCGGTCAAGGCGCTTAAAACTGACATCAGAACGTCAGGGTACAAAAGCGCATGACCGACGTCATTTCCTCCGTCTTTTTTGCCGCATGGTCCGATGCAGAAGCAGCTTTGCAAGTGCCGTTCGGTGTTCTGAAATTTTTCGAGTTTGGAGTTTCAGACCGAATCCAAGTTGGCTAAGTACCCCGTTGGGGATCACCAAGATAAGATTACTTCAAATGGGATACTTCCTAAATGACTGATACCCAAAAGAGGTACTTTGTGATACTTCAAGTGGAATCGCCCTCCCCCTCCAGTACTTCCTACTTAATTCAGCTTCTAAGGCCCCAGACTCTCAGCCTCTGGCCTCAAAGTACCCTGACCGCTTCTGTAAAGTGCCAGAGGAGCAAATATTCCTACTTAAAACCTTCCTTGCCAGAACCAGCTGTTGCCAGTGCTCCTGATAAACAGTCTAAACTGCTGCCTTCTGGCTCCCTCCTACCCACTGATACAGTAAATACATAGGATGGGCAAGAAAATATACCCATCCTCCACTTTGGCATTCAAACCCACAAATTCAGACCCACATGACTAAATATGCTCTAGACAGTCTCTCAAGCCTCCTCCATGCTGGCTTCTATGCCTAACAGTCCCATTAAGGCTGACATGGCCTCCAAACTGTCCTTGGCTCAGCAAGTAGCCAGGCACTCCAATCAGATGCAGCTACGATGCTGCAGAAGCATTTTCCCTCTGCAGCATCTGTTTCTGTCCTCAGGAGATGCTCCTGAATCAACTTGAAGGAAGACTTCAAGTCCATAATCTTGGATGCCCCATGAATCGCAACTTCTTTGGAAAACAATTTGCAGATCTCCAAGAATCTGCAGGAAAAAAGTAAAGAATTACAGGACATCAAGCATGTGCTAGTGTCCCCCATTCCCAAATTTTGCAGGAACTACCCTGCTAAAACCACTTTTGCAAGGAGTAATCCTCAGGCAGCTGCCTCTTCTATATTTAGAGGAGGAGCAAGAAGACCTACTTCGTCCAGACCAAATGCACCACCTCCTCAACCCAGACCTCCTTTTCAGGATAGAGGATGTCCCAGTAATGCGCAACACTCTGGCCCACCTGCCATTCTCTGCATGCCTTCCTCAGTTGTCCCCCTCTGGCAAGCCATCACCACAGACCAGTGAGCCTTATCCATTATCTAAAAAGGGTACTTCCTATCCTGGAAAAACCCCAGGAGAAGTACCCCCCCCCCCCCCCAAAAAAAAAACACAAATTTAATCTCCTACCACAAGTTTTGTCATAACTTCTAAAGCTAGGCACCATAGAACCTGTCCCTTCAGGACAGGAAGGAAAGGGATTCTACTCTCTTCCTGGTCCCCAAAAAAGATGGCCCCAGGAGACCCATTTTAGATCTCTCCTTTATAAACCTACACCTTCAGGTACCTTCCTTCAGGATGCTGTCGCTGCCCACTCTGCTGCCTCTTATTCCAGCCAAGACCTTCATGGCCACCCCGGACCTAAAAGAAGCCTACCTTCACATATACCCAACAGGACTTAGCCTAGTACCTACCTATGAACCTGTCGGCTCAAGGGCCTATGCAAGCCTAGCCAACAAGGTTCCCTGGCTTATGCCACCCAAGAAAGTTGTTTTCCTGTGGCACTGACTAGCAGACGCACACAAGTGATCCCCGGGGTGTATTTCCTATTTCCCATCCACTCGATTTTTCTTGAGTGCTAATGAAGAACCTTGCTTGACATGGGTAGCCTGTTCCAGAGTATGGGAAGTCTCTGGGATAGGAATCTATCCCTCCAGCATGTCCTGTTTATTGTGGTGACAAGGTTTAGGTCCCTAGAGCGTGTAGCTCTGAGGGATTGGGATTTCTTTAGGTGTACCATGTCCAACAGCTCTGGGTTTGACATAGCTTTATATGTTGGGCAGAGATCACTTCTGAGTAGGCGATATGCTACGGAGTAAAGCTGGAGTTTTTTGAGGCGGTCAGTGTAGGACATTTGAGTGCAGTAATCCTTTGTGAGGTACTTCTGTGGCCTTTCCAACTGTTGCAGATGTCTTGTGAGGTACATTCCAAAAGGGGCGTTGTACTCTATAATGGGTCTAATGAGTGATGCGTAGAGGGTACGATAGCATCTTTTTTTCCCCTGGACGAGAACCCTTTTATGATGAGGTGTGGGGTAGAAGGACTTCCTGACTTCTGTGGTGATGTGACTATCAAAGGAGAGACTACTGTCCACCTGGGTCCCAAAGTCTCTTAAGTAGATTGCTGCCTATGTGGTAGTTCATAGGTACAGAGTTTTTACCAAAGGGGATGATGCTGCACTTTTTGGCATTGTGCTTCAGGCCATGGCTCTGACACCAGGCATCCATCTGAGGCCCTTCTGTAGGATGTTCACATCATTTGGGGACTTGACTATGGCTCCTAGTTTGCAGTCATCTGTGAACTTTGTTAGCCAGAGGCCTTCTGTGTTGGCCTGTACTTTAGAGAAGTAGATACCAAACAGGAGAGGTCCCAGGACGGAACCCTGTGGTACTCCACTTGTCACTGGTTTGAGGTCAGATTTGGAGTCTGCAACTTTTACAGTGTGGGTTCTGTCGGTGAGCCAGTTGGCAATCCCCATCTTGACGTAGGGATTTATACCTAGTTGAGTTTAGCTATAATTCCAGAATGGGGGATGGTGTTGAAAGCCTTGGCGAGGTCAAGATAGGCTGTGTGAACCACTTTACCCTCATCTGTGGCTTTGGTGACTGCCTCAAAGAAGTCTATTAGGTTTAGGAGGCATGATCTGCCTTTCACAAACCCGAACTGGGTGGGATCCAGAGTTTGGAGGTTACCAATGTCTTTGAGTTCCATGTTACGTTCCATGGCTTTGCAGACCAGGCTAGTCAGGCTAATAGGTCTATAGTTACCGGGATTAGTGGTGGCTCACCCTTTGTGGAGTGGGAGAACTGTTGCTGTGCGCCATTCAGTGGACACAAAGCCTGATGCGAGGCTATTGAACGTGGTGCTTAAGTGGGGGGCCAGTTCATTCTGAAGTTCATGTAAAACGCAGCCTTGGATGTTGTCCGGTCCCATGGATGCTGTGTTTTTGGCTTTAGAGAGTGCAGCTTTCACCTGCATAGTTGTGATTACAGGGACTCTGCATTCTTCCTGTATAGATATGGGCCCTTTAGGGGGTGGGGGTAAAGTTAGCACTGAACCTATCTGCCAGGATGTTGGCCATATCAGTTGGTTCTGTAATTTTCATGCCTTTGTGCTGTAACTCAGAGCAGATCTGGGTGTTACCATTGAGATTCTTGACATAGCTATAGAATGCTTTGTGGTTGTCCTTGGAATTAGTGGCAATTTTATTTTCGTAGCTAGCTTTGGAGGATCTTATAAGGGATCTCAGCTTCTTACTGAGGCTGACCAGGGAGCTCCTCCACTCTTGGGATTTTACTCACTTTTGCAACAGTTTTTTTTCTTCTTTTGTACAGTTATGGCAGGGGACCACCAGATTGGCTTACTTTTTTTGGAGGAATAGTGTCTTTGGTTCTGTTTGGGATAGCACGATCCATGCACTCATGTAGGCGCTTATAGAGCGCATTTGTGTAGGATTCAGCCGTTGTAACTGTATTGTCCATCTGCATGGGTGTCATGAAGTTCACTCCTGTCTTAAGCATGAAGTTGGCTTTGGAGAAATTTCTTACTGTGGTTTTCTTAATGGGGGGGGTGGGGGTGGGATGTGGATATCGAGGGTGATTAGCTTATGGTCTGATTGGACCAACGAGGAGTTGACTTCATGTGTGGAACACCGGTCACTCATGTTGGTAATGACTAGGTCTAGGATATTGTTGCCCCTGGTGGGGGTGTGGATAAGTTGATCTAGGGCATTGGAGTTTATGAATTCCAGAAAGCGTTGCGCTAAGGAGTTAGTACACGAGTAGTTTTCCCAGTTAATGGTGGGGTAGTTGGTCGCCCATTATTAGGGTGTTTGGTTGAACCGTAATATTTTCCAGTACATCAAGAAGAGGAGTGGGAATCCTGGGGCATGTAGCCAGCTACAATTTGGATTGCAGTTTTGCCAAGAGTTAGTTGCACTTGGATAACCTCGGATGCATTATGCTGAGCAACTAGCCTGGAGGTGTGGATATCCTTAATGAATATGGACACACCCCCACCTTTGGTGTTTCGGTCCAGGTTAGATGGCTGAAAAGTGTGGTATGCGTTATAGCCTGGTAGTGCAGGGGTGCTCTCTGGAGCCTTGAAGCAAGTCTCAGTCACTGCACAGATATCTGTTCTCCATTTTAAGGAGTGCCTCGAGTGAGTGCATTTTGAAATTTAGACTTCTAGCATTGAGTAGCATTACCCTCAGTTTTTGCTTACCTGTTCATGTTATGGTGGTGAATGTTACTTGAACCCTGCCTAAAAAAGGCACTATAGGGGCAGCAAGAGCCTTAGCCAGTATCCGGATTCCTAGGGACGACAGGTGCAGGCCATCTGTGGCAAAGCATCGTTGTCTGTCTACCATGTCATCCCAAGCAGACAGATACTGGATCCCCTTTGACACCAGAAGCTTAACCAGTTGTTGAAATCAATCATTTTGTCCTTGTACTGCGGTATCATTCTGGGCGATGGCAGAATGCTACTCAGGGCTAGGGTCATACCTGCCTGGGCTACAAGATCGCAGAGCTCTTCCATGTTTCTTTTCATGTAGTCCAGGGAGGTATGTCTCGGGTAATTCACACCAACATGGGCAATGAGTCATATTTGCACTCGTGGAGTGACCTGAGTGCGTGGGTTATGTGGTGGATCCTGGCACCTGACAGGCAGCTGACAGTAACCTTCTTGTTTAGCCTGGTGAGTGGGACATCAGCGTGCCTGACTAGTCACCTATGACTAGTGTGTGTATGTTTTGCCATATTGGCTGTGTTTGAGTGGCACACTGAGTCTGTGGGCTGTATGCCATTTGGGTTGTGTTGGGGGATGGAGGTTGCTTGTGTTTCTGCTTTGGAGGTCTCTGTTGCTTAGGCAGATTATTATTGAGAGCCTCCGCGATGGATTTTGGTGGTGTAGACGTAGTGACTATCTGAGTGTGGTGCAAATGTTTACCTTCTCATGACTGTCCGGTTCAGTCTTGGTTGGTGACCCACAGACCATTTCTGTTTCTCTGGACAATCCTCTCATTTCCACTTTACTGCCTTGCCTTTGGTTTATCCACTGCCCCTAGAGTTTTTACAAAGTGCCTAGCCCCAGCCATTGCCTTCTGCAGAGGACAGGGAATCTAGATTTACCCTTATCTGGACGACATCTTAATACTGGCAGAGTCCAAAGATACCCTCTGAAGGCATCTGCACTTCACCATGTTCCTCCTGCAAAATCTAGGGTTTACCATCAACCTCTTAAAGTCCTTCTTGAACCCAGGCCAGGACACTATTTTCCTAGGCTGCAGAATCAGGATGGACAAAATGAAGGCTTTTCTCCCACAGGATAGGGTTCTCTCTCTGACTTCCCACTTCCAGGAAACTCTCCATTCACAGAAGGTGACTGCAAGGCAATACCTGCGTCTGCTGGGCTAAAAGGCAGTAACCATCCCCGTGCTACGACTGGAAAGAATCCATATGTGCAAGCTGCAGTGGTACCTCAAAAACATTTGGTCCCAACACCTACATCACTTAGAACAGGATAATCTGATATTGTTAATCCTCGTTCATTCCTTACGGATGGGTATCTCTTCTGACCTCGGAACCGACCCGGCCATTTTCCAAGCTCGCGTCAGCTTCAACCTCTCGAGCTAAACTCTTACCCATAATCCCCCTCTCCCTGTTGACCACAAACCACAGATTTCGTTTGCCATGTTGCCATTCTGTTGTCAAGCTACTTCTCGAACCAAGTACAGTCAATTGTTTAGTACTTTTACAGATTACTTTTCTGTCAGAAAAGTTCATATTTTATTGTCTTACCCTATCGCATCTAGAGTACATTATTTCTTCAGGTTTTTCTGCTTTTTTCTTTACCACTTTTACTGCAAGGTATTTTCTCTGCCATCATTGGTAATCCTTTTCCTTTTTCTCATAACTTCGGGTACTCTCTTGCATCATTGCTGGTACCTTTTCTATTTAATTTGCTGTCATGGCAGATAAAGGTAGTCCGAGATTTAAGCGGTGTTCTGATTGTGGACACAAACTGCCTACTGATGCACACACTGTGTGTGTTTGGGAGCTTCTCATTTGCCTGTTGACCCACCCTATACTATTTGTGAGAATTTTTCTAATAGAACCTTGTTGGAAAGGAAAAACAACACGTTACTGAAGGAACTTCTAAAAATCTCCCTTTACAGAGGCTATTTCTGGGTCTGAAGCCTCAACCCCTCCTAGAGCCCATAAGAAAACCTTGGATGTTACTACTAAGGCTAAATCTTTGCTGTCGTCTCCGGCTGGAGACTCCCGCTAACCAAAACCTAAAAAGGCTAAAGTTTCGGCTCCGGAGCTCACTGTCAGCCCCAGTGCTTTCGGTGCCTAGACTTTCGGCGCCATTAGTGATTTCGGCTCTGTCTTCTCCTGCAGCCTTCTATATATCGGCACCGAGGGGCTCCTCTGTTCAGATCGGCACCGACCATTCAGTCGGCGCAGACCTTTACCGCGTCTGCTCAGAGATCTTCCTCTGAACCAACACCTTTATTGTTTACTCCAGATGTTCATCGTGCATACAGCTGCAGTCAGATGGGTTATCCTGCCGTCAGGCGGGTCCTCGGTCGGCCGAATTCCAAAGTCTAGGTCCGGCGTCGGATGTCGTCGCTTTTTCCCTGACGTTAGTGCGGCAGGGGTATAAAAGAACCAGCCAACGCCATTTTCTTCATTTTTTTCTTGCCGCGCGGTGCCCGAAGCAGAAGCAGTTCACAAGTGCCGGTCGGCCAGCTCCTGAGTTTACGAATATTTTTCAACCGAAGTCTTCTTGAAAGCTAAGTACCTCGTTGGGGAAACTTTTCTTGCAGTACCTCGTTGGGGAAACTTTTCTTGCCTCGGACCGATGTCAGACAAAGTTAATAATTGCATTTCATGTGGGAAGCAAATACCGCATAAGGATTTCCCTTCCCTCTGCATTCCTTGCTTAGGCCCAGACCACGACGTCTCGGCCTGTCGTTTTTGTGCTACATTCAACAAATGCACTATTAAGCGTCGGGCGGAGTTCGCCCAACACTATTTTGGCAAAAAGTTTAATTACATTATGTCGTCGGATACTCAGACTCCAGTTTTGAATAAACGCAAAGATAAGGGCCGGCATACGAGGTCCACGACTTCTACCGACACCACGCTAAAGCAGACTACCAGTGCTCCGGTTCTCAGCGAGGCACCTACGCAGCCCCTGACTACCAATGACACTTCCTTAGCGGTGTCTTCTGTGCCCGAGGTCGCAGGCTCCTCGGCCCACACCCCGATTACAGATACAGACGCCACTCTTGGTGGGGAAACTCAGAGTTTAGACAGGCCTGCCACCTCTCAAGGTGTCTTCAGGCCGCCTTCTTTTTCCATTAAGGCTTTCACTAAATCTAAAGCAGCCATGCATACTAAAAGAAGCTCCACAGGGCCCCCCTCAAGGCCCCATGCCTAAAAAACAGATTCTCAAAATGGCTGAGGATTTGATTACTTTTATCAGGGGTTCTCAACCCCCCTTTGACAAACCTCCCAGAGTGGAGGAAGAATACCCTTCCTCTGACCAGGCCTCCATTACTTCAGAACATTCTGAAGACCAGGAACATTCATACTCCCCTTTTGAAGATTCTGATGCAGAGGAGTCATTACCTCTGCCCCCCCCCCCCCCCGAGGACTATTCTTTTGGGGAAACCTTGCATACCTTGAGGGAACACTTCCACTGGGAAGGCCAAGATTACTCAGACTCCAAGAAAAGGCTCAGGGATTTCCTCTTGCTCCCTCAGCACAGGCCTCTAGCTATCCCTCCTGTCTTAGACATACTAGATGTGTATTCGGAGGCCAGCCTTAACCCAGATTTTTTACCTCCAGCTCCAGTCAAGCCTACCGGGTTCCTTATTGACACCAATTCCTATACAAAAGCCATGCGGCTGACCCAGAAACTATTTCACAGGGTCCCAAGGGAATTAAGGCCTCCACTGCCAAAAATCCATTACCTTCAGAGAGATTCCAGAGCTTTAGAAAGGTGGGGGGGAAAAGGTATACACCTTGGCCACTTTAACCATGAGGGCATTAAACTGTCCGTTCCATATGTTAAAGTATCAGCAGTTTTTGTTCTCGAGTTGAAAAGCAAAATGTCACAACCTGAACAGCCAGACTTGAAGGAGTTGCAGGATTTGTTGCATAGTGCAGAAGTGGGTAAACATACCTTGCAATGTGGTTTTGATTCTTTAGAGGCCTTGTGTAGAGCTGCTGTTTCAGGATCAGTCATACGTAGACATGCTTGGCTCAAAGAGCAAACCTTACCAGATCATGTCAAAGCTAAATTACTAGATGCACCTCTTCAAAAAGATGTATTGTTTGGTGTTGAAGCTGAGGAGGTATTAAAGAAAATGGAGGAAAAGGCAAAATCAATGCAAACAGTGAAAGATTTCCTACAGGTACAACCTCCACGTTTCAGTACAAATTGGCCTTCAAAAAATTGGTCCTTTCCAGCCACGGACAGACCTCAGAGGTAGATACAGGCTCCCGTGGGGTAGAGGGCAATCTCAAGGATCATTTAGAGGCAGACAATGGCAAGCACCTACACCAAGAGGTGGTGAGGATAGATCGCAGCCATTCAGAAAGCAGAACCAATGACTTTCCCCTTTGCATGCCAAGCAAAGCTGTAATGGCAGCACCTTTAGGCGGAAAACTGGCATTATTTTCGAAAAATTGGCATATTGTCACAAAAGACAAATGGATCCTTGACATTCTAGACAGAGGCTACAGATTCCACTTTCACACCCTTCCAAAAATGAGAGGCATGCCAAACCTGCCACAAAATCAAAGGGCAGAGGCACAAAAAACAAATTTCAGCTCTCATGGACATGAAAGCTATTCAAGAGGTACCTGCACAAGAACAGGGTCAAGGTTTTTATTCCAGACTATTCCTGTTTCCAAGGAAGGACAAAGATTGGAGACCTATTTTGGTCCTATCCATCCTAAACACATATTTACTCGTACCAAAATTCAAGATGCTCACATTACAGCAGCTTCTTCCCATGCTGGGCAAGGAGTCTTGGCTGGTAACATTGGACCTCAAGGAGGCATACCTGCATGTCCCTATCAGACAAGATTGCAGAAGATACCTCCGATTTCTTGCAGGTTCAACCCATTATCAATTCTCTGCATTGCCCTTAGGCTTATCTACTGCACCCAGAGTGTTCACGAAATGCCTGGCATCAGTAATTGCCTTCTGCGGACTTCAAGGGATACAAATATACCCATATTTGGGCGACTGCCTGATCCAAGCGGACAGCAAACACATACTTCTGAAGCACCTGGCGTTTGTAATAAAGTTGTTGAACTCTCTGGGATACACAGTCAACAAAAAGCAATCAAGACTAATACCCTCTCGAACAATAATTTTCCTGGGTGCCAGCTTGAATACAAACACCCAGATGGCCTACCTCACGCCAGAGAAACCAGGGCAACTTAACTCAATACTTCAGAAAACTGGCAACCTTCACCAGGCTGACTGCAAGGAAAATCCTGCAGGCTCTGGGATTCGTGGCATCTTGCATCCTGCTAATCCCATGTGCAAAGCTGCATATGAGGAAACTTCAATGGTACCTAAAAAACTTATGGTCTCAACACAGCCACAGTTTGGAAACAATTATACCACTGATTCCATGCCTCCAAAAGGAATTTCTGTGGTGGGCTCAAGCATGCCAAAGAAACTTCTCCCATTCTGCTTGCCTCAAGCAAATCAAATAATCACAACAGACGCCTCTGACTACGCCTGGGTGGCGCACATGACAGATCAGTGCATTCAGGGCAAATGGTCCCAAATCAACACAGCCACAGTTTTGCCTCCAAAAAGAATTTCTGTGGTGGGCTCAAGCATGCCAAAGAAACATAGGTCTCCCATTCTGCTTGCCTCAAGCAAATCAAATCATCACAACAGACGCCTCTGACTACGCCTGGGGGGCGCACATGACAGATCAGTGCATTCAGGGCAAATGGTCCCAAAAAGAAAAGCACCTACACATCAATCAAAAGGATATGCTAGCAGTAATAAATGCTATTATGGCTTTCAAAGACCTACTGCATCCAGGCCAGCTATTGATAAGGACAGACAACACCACAGTGATGTGGTACATAAACAGGGAGGAACCCATTCATATCCCCTGTGCAGGCTAGCCATGTCTCTTTGGAACGTGGCTCTGGAATTACAAATCCAACTTCAAGCACAATTCCTGCCAGGCAAGGAAAACATGCTGGCAGACAACCTAAGCAGAAATATGACAGACCCACCCGAATGGAAGTTGCATCCTCAAGTTTTTACAAAGATAATTCAAGCATGGGGAAGGCCAGACATCTCTTTGCTACCCACAGAAATTGCCAATTGACAAAATTCCAGGCCTGTGGATGATAGGTCCTTGAGCAGAAAGTGGACGCACTCTTTCAGTTGGACAACAATGACAGTTTATGCCTTTCCACCTCTTCCTCTGCTACCCAAAGTTCTATTAAAAGCCAGAGCAGACAGACCAAAGATGATTCTCATTGCTCCAGACTGGCCAAGACAACACTGGTACCCACTCCTGAGGAGCCTGACACATTCCCCACCATGGATCCTGCCTCTAATGCTTCTTCTGTTGACTCAGCACAACTTCAAAACTCTTCAGTCAGCTGAAAACTCAATCTAGCCACATGGAGGATTCCTTAAATTCACAACGGACCCTACTCTCCAAGGAGGTGCAGGATGTCATTTTGGAGGCCAGAAGGCCTTCTACTAGAAAAGCCTACTCCGCAAAATGGAAACGGTTTTGTGCCTGGAATCAGAAAAAGGGTCAGAATCCTGGAATACTGAATTTACCTCAAATATTACAGTACCTAGCTGAGATTCTAAGCAGTGGACTTTCATTCTCCTCTATCAAAATCCATGCCTCAGCCATTTCTGCTCAATACAACACTGATCCTCCTTTATTCTCTCACCTTCTCTTAAGACAGTTCCTCAGAGGTGCTAAGAATATAAAACCCCCAAGGAAGCAAACCAGTACCTGCCTGGGACCTCAATTTCATTCTAGAAAATCTGACCCTGCCTCCATTTGAGCCAGCTGCTTCAACAGAACTGCAATATCTGTCATGGAAAACAGCCTTCCTTCTGGCTATCACCTCAGCACGCAGGGTTTCTGAACTACAAGCCCTCATGGCTGTGCAGCCTTTCATCATTTTCCATCAGGACAGGGTTTCCTTACGAACCAACCCTTCCTTTATGCCAAAGGTAGTATCAAGGGTAGCCTTGAATCAGGCTATCCACTTGCCTACCTTTTACCCTAATCCTCAAAACAAAGGGGAGAGACTACTACATTCCTTGGACATTCACAGACGGCTTCGTTATTTGGACAGAACAAAGCCATTCAGAAAATCAGAGTAACTCTGTGTCCTATGCTACAGGTGCTCAAGGGAAGGCCATTTCCAAACAGGCAATCTCAAAATGGATAGCGCACTGCATACGCTTTTGTTATTTTCATGGTAAAACTGTACCTACAGGCATCAGATCTCACTCCACAAGGGCCACAGCTACCTCTGCAGCTTTCCTCAGGGGGGTTCCTACAAAAGATATTTTGGAAGCAGCCACTTGGAGTTCTGTACATACTTTCTCCAAATCTAGAGCGGGCTTTGCCACTGCAGTCTTGCAGTGCATCCTTGCTCCTCCTAGTTCCACTTTGTGCCTACCACCCCTTTTTTAGCTTTGGGATTCTACCCATCTGTTATGACTGCAGCTGTATGCACGATGAACATAATACAGCTGCAGGCCAGGTTTCCCTCCCTCTTTCCCCTCTTGGGACAGGCCTAATGGCTAACACCTCCTCATACAACTTGATTGGGGTATTCTTTTATGGTGTATTTGCTTGCAACTACTGTTTTTTGATTATATTGCATTGCATTATTACATTTGTTTTGCCTTCCTTCTGGGGCACCTGACATCTGGGGCAAGAAAAACTGAAGAAAATGGCGTCGGCCGCTTCTTTTATATAAAGCGACGACATCTGACGCCAGACCTAGACTTTGGAATTCGGCCGACCGAGGACCCGCCTGACTGCAGGATAACCCATCTGTTATGACTGCAGCTGTATTGGCACTCAAACGTCTACATTTAAGGTAGGTACAAAACTACTTTTTGTCTGTTCCAGCTTTGTCACCGATCCCTGTGTCGGTGTAGACCATGACCTCAGCACCGTTGTCATCTGTGCGGTCAGATGAGATAGGCACAGAGTCTGCCACTTCTGTGGATAGGCCTGTTAATCCCTCAGTCTCTGTGAGGTCCACTAGAAGCCTTTCCGAGCATGGTGTTGCGTCTTGTGGACCAAGTACTCTTGTCCAGAGGTATCCCACCCCTCACGAACTATCCTTTTTTGGGAGGTGATAACCCATCTCCTAAGACCCCTTTTTATTCTCCTTCATTGCCTTTGAAGTCCATGGATATAGCACAGTCTTCCCCTTCTGACGTTCTCTTTATGGATCTCACTAAGGAACGGCAGTTGCCTTTGTGACGGGAAAGTTTTGCTACGACCCAGGATGTCAGGTGATGCATATAGTCTGCTGCTCCACAGCCATCCAGGGACTCTGGGTCGGCAGGCAGAGTCACTTAGGGCAGGGGTGACCCCTCTCCTAGACATGCACCCCTCTTCGGGTGGACCAGCCTTCCAACTGATGCAGAAGGCTTTCGCTGTTGCTGGCGATACCGGACTGTCTATACCTCCGCCCTCCTCTGGTACACTGGTTTCACAAGTCTCACCTAGCGGACACTGGGTGCAAGGGTCGTAGGACATATTCCCGCAGGAATCCCCTTTTCCGCTGTCTCCATCTTCTCCTGAGTGGGTCCATCGGAAAAGTTAGTGTAAGAGGAAGCACATGGACTCCACAGAGGAGTCCCTCACCGAAGACCCAGATTTCGATGAGTGGGGGGGGGATCCTCTTGGTCACCCTTTGAGGTAACCTTTGGTGATACCCTCGAAATCCTGAAACAGGTGACTGGCGGTCCTCTAATCCGACCTCTGAGGAATCTGTGTTCCTGCAGGCCTTTTGCGCCTGGCCCCCTACCTCCTAGGTTACTCCTCCTGCCCCAATGAACTTGTCTGGCTCATCGTGCAGTGTGCTTGGAAGGCTCCTAATACAGTCAAAGCTATTCCCCAGAGGCCAGATAAGGTCTTGCCCCCTTCCTGCTTCGGATCCCCATTGGTCCAAAGGTCTTCCTGTGGATGTTTTGGTGGTGGCAGCCGCAACAAAAAAGGATCTGGCAGAAGAAGAAAGCCAGAATGTCTATCCGCCTAACAGAGTCCCAGGCCCTGGACAGGATAGGAAAGTGCAGCTTTGCTTCAGTGACCTTTTCTATCTGGTCCCTGAATTATATGGCACATTTTACCAGGCTTCAAACGAATCTGGTTTTTGAGCTCTCTGAAACCTTGGCTGCTGCTGTGTCTGAGGTTCGTGACAGTGTCCTCTCAGCTGGCCACCATTGAATCTATATCTGACTCCTCAATGCGACTGATATGTCACGCATCAGGAGCAGCAGCTAGAGCAGCGGGTTCAGCTGTCGTCTTGAGATGACATGCCTGGATTCACTTGTGCAACTTCGCAGAACCCTTTAATCCTTTTCTTAATGCCCCCATTGAGGCCTCCTCATTGTTTGGGCCCAAAGTTAAAAGCACACAGGCCAGATGTGAACAGGACGGTAAAACCTTTCTGCCGTAGGTGTCAGTTATTCTTCCCCTCAACGTGCTTTCTCCCGAAACCAAAAGAGTGGGAAGATATGGTTCAAGAAATCTCAGGGTCCTTTCCATGACACACAGGCAGAGTTCTCCCCAAAGGCAGAGGGGGAAACTCTCACAGGGAAGACTCTCCTTTCGGGGCAGAGGGGGTCCGCGTAACCAGGGTTCCAGGGATTCTTTCCCTGGTCAATCCTACCAGCGCTCCTGAAGAGTGGCCCAACTCCTTTCCTCTGGTGGTGGTTGGGGGACTTTTCTCCTTGTACCCTTCTGCCTGACTAACCATCACTACCGATTCTTGGGTACAAAGGATTATAACCAGAGGTTATCCTATCCCCTTCTATCTTTGTCCCTTCCCTTCAAAAAATCTTCCCGATGTTCCACCCAGTCAAAGGGAAGAAGCAGCACTAGAAATAGAAAAGCTGCTAAGAACGAGTCATCCAAATAGTCCCTCCAGACCAGATTGGATCCGGATTCTACTCTATTTTTGATGCCAAAGAAAACCGGGGACTGGAGACCGATTTTGGATCTCAGTGTATTGAACAAGTTTGTGAGTACAAAAATTCCAGATGGTCACAATGCAGTCTATCCTCCCATGTTTGGAAAAAGACGATTGTGCTCTGTAGATCTTCTAGATGCGTACTACCACATAAAGGTGGACAGGTCATCAAGAAGATTTCTGTGATTCCATGTGGGGGCCAGTCACTACCAGTTCAGAGTACTGCCCTTCGGACTCTCTACAGCCCCCAGTGTGTTCACAAAATGCATGGCAGTTGTCACAGCTCACTTGTGACTTCAAGGATTCCAGGTGTTTCCATACCTAAACTGGCTCATTTCCGCTCCCACCAGACATCTACTGGAAAAAGCCCTGGCATACTCTCTCTCTCCTCGTTGCTCAAAGGCTAGGCATAACCATAAACTGGCAAAAATCCAATCTCACCCCATCTCAGTCTACAGAATTCATAGGGGTATCTTGGACACAAAAAACCTGCAGAGCTGCTATTCCAGAGCACAGAATTCTAAGGATAAAGCAACAACTGATTCCAATCCTTTCAAGGGAAAAATCCACGGCTCACTCTGTTCTACAGCTGTTGGGTTCCATGGCAGCCTCCATCACCATTGTTCCCCTGGCCAGGTTTCACATGAGGCCTCTACAATGGCTGCTGTTCACCCAATGGTATCTCTTTCAGCATCCTGTTTCAGCCATGATTCGGGTAACCCACAGGTGCAAACAAGATTCAAATTGGTAGATAATGCACACTCTCACAATGGTCTTGCCCCTTCTGCCCCCAGCAACCCAAGGCCACAGTGACCACGGACGCCTTCCTGATGGGGTTGGGCTATGTCAGGGACAGACGGTCCGAGGCACCTGGTCTGAACTGGAGGCTTATCTGCATATAAATGTTCTAGAGCTGAGGGCGGTGCTTCTGGCGTTGCAAGCATTCCATTCCCTGCTGCCGTCTGGGACAATTACGATTCAGACAATATGGCGGTTGTTTGGTACATCAACAAGCAAGGTGGAACCAAATCTTACCCACTTTGTCGAGAGGCCATGAGGATATGGCAGTGGGCAATGGCTACCAACAGTTTTCTTCTAGCAATGCACATTCCCGGGAGTTCCAATGTGATAGCAGACAGACTGAGCAGGTGCATTCTTCAACCTCACTACTGGTCCCTGAATCACTTGATAGCGGCGGAGAACTTCCACTGCTGGGGCTGTCCTTGCTGCGACCTCTTTGCATCCCCGACCAACTACAAATACAGCAACTACTTCGCCCTGATTCCCCCTCTGGGGCAGTCTCCCAGGGACGCTCTAGTTCACGATTGGCCCTCGGGTTGTCTTTATGCATTTCCACCCTTTCTCCTCATTCCCCAGTTTCTGAAGAAAGCCCATCGGTTGAAGAGCAAGGTGATCCTCATAGCACCATATTGGCCTTGACAGATTTGGTTCCCCTTCGTTTGGCCTCACCTACTAGATCGACCATGGATTCTCCACCCAACCATGGAGTTGATCTCACATCCACAGAACATGATTCATCCCAACTTGAACAGCCTGAAGCTCTCAGCTTGGCTACTCCAATTCCCTTGATTGCCAGGCAGAATGATCTTTCTTTACCAGTACATGATATTCGCATTACTTCTCATAAGTCTTCCACTAGAATTACTTATCTGAGTAAGTGGAAAAGATTTACCTGTTGGCTGAAAGATAAACAAGTAGACCCTTTTTCAGCACCAGTCTCGATACTAGACTATCTTGCCTACCTTTTTCAGTCGGGTCTATCTGTCTCTACCATTAGTTCATTTGGCTGCAATTTCTAATTTTCATGAGGGTGTCCAAGATTCCTCTTGTCCCATAAATTGTGCAAGACCTTCATAAAAGGTGTGAATCCTCTGATGCCACCTTTTTATTGAACCTATTCAACCATGGGATTTATTAGTTCTACAAGCTCTGACAGTGTCACCTTTCAAACCATCCTCTTCTTGCGACCAAGTATTTGTCATGGGAAAACCTTATTTTTGGTTTCCATTACTTCTGCCAGACTTATTTCTGAGCTTTAAGCTTCATGTATCAAGAGTCCATACTTGATTTTTCATCGAGATAGTGTTTGAGATCTAATCCGTTATTTCTGCCTAAAGTGATCTCCGAAATGTCCATTAATCAAACCGTTGAATTGCCAGTTTTCTTTCCTGATTATTCAAACACAGGAGAGTATTGCCTGCATGCCCTAGATATCCACAGGCAATTCCGTTTTTACTTGAACAGGACTAAACCCTTTCGTAAATCTGACCAGTTATTTTTGGCCTTTTCTGGACCTAGATTAGGATCTGCTGTTGCTAAGGTCACATTAGCTAGATGGTTGAAGGACTGTGACATTCATTTATACACAGTGTAATTTCGTTGCCTACTACCATGAAAGCTCATTCAACAAGGTTGGTGGCAACTTCTGCTGCCTTCTATGCCAGAGCTTCTTTACATGACATCTGTGCAGCTGCAACTTGGGCTACGCCTCATACCTTCATCAATCTTTACAAATTGGATTTTGCCTCCAGAGGAAGAGCATCTTTCGGTTATATGGTGCTCAGGAATATCCTTCCATGAGAGCCTCCCAGGAGTAGAGGTAGCTGGGGGGTCTCTTCCATGCTTAAGGAATGAAAGATGATTAACGATATCGGATAAAGAAGTTATGTCTTAATATAACGTAGGGGTGGGTGTGTGAACATTTGGTGTGATTATACATATAATTTCACTTGTTTCCAGCTAAAATGTACGGCATGTCCCTTGGAGTGAGTACATAATTCATTTTCAGCTTCACCTTCATACAAAAGGGAGTTGAGCAAAAATGCAATGCTTTAATTGCCCAAGCAGAGCTTCAGTGCAAGCAGTACCTTCTTTGTTTTTTGTTGTGGGCACAGGGCAGTGGTGAACTATTGAATTTTGTTTACTACTTGGAGAAAACTACAGATTTTCTCATGGTTTCAGTAGATCATAGCAATGAGACTCTTTCCCTTTTAGATGTCCCATTAAATAAAAATGTAACTGGCAAGATGGATACCACCAGTCATAGGAAACAGTGTTGGAGAAATCATTACTTGAATGCACGTAGCATGCATCCCAGGCATACTTTTCATAATATGTGAGGGCGAGGATATAGTTTCTCGGCTGTGCACAGATAATGAATTTCACAAAATGAATTGATGTTAAATGAACATCTTAAGGAAAAGGGGGTGTACCCAAAGGAAAACTTGGATATTATGCTGTCCTTAGTTTTTTTTCAGGTAAGTCAGGGCTAGACCATGTTTTTTCTGATAAAGAACAACAGGGAGACATGATGAAGTTCTCTAATAAATGGAAAAAAAATCTAAGGTAATGCTACGTTGTAGTAATGTGTATGGGAGATGTGATATTAAGCAAAATTGGGAAGATATTAAGTAACAATCACTTGAAGGGTATTTTAGTTGAGAAGCCTAGTCCTCTTCAAGAGAAATAGTAATATAAAATGTTATGCATAGAACCTGGGTTAAGAAACAAGAAGGCTAACAGTTTCCTCTGTACATATGAGACCAGACTTTTCCCTGTAGGCATTGCAGAGCATGTTCAGATGTGAATAGTTTAAATTATTTTATACATCCTGTTACAAACAAAAAGCATACATTTTGAGTTCTATGCAGATTGCCATACAGAGAATGTAGTTTATTTGGCATGCATGTTGGGAAAACCAGGTTAAAAATAAGAATATTGCACCACTTGTCTATCAGACAGAAGGCATGTTTCTAGCTTTCCAGTTCATACTTTTGTTATGATTCTGCATGTTGCACAGATGGGGGGGGGTATTGTTAATAAGAGTATGCAGAATTGAGATGGATCATACGTTTGGCTGCTGATAACCCCTTTGGGTTAAATGGTTCTGTACCTTTAAAACCAGCATTAAAGAAAAGGTGGATCAAGTATACAAAGTAATTGGCTACTTTTAAAACCGTTTTAATATTTAAAGACTGTAATGGTTATGTTAAGTTTGTTTTTTTAACATGAAAGCGCTTACGTTGTATAAAAGATTTTGGCAAATTTGGACCATTTGTTTTTGTACAAGAGTTTCGAAAGGAGTCCTTCAGGGAAGGCTTGTTTTGCTACATTTTGAGATCTCAATGGGAAAATGTAAGTTGGATTTAGCTACTCATAAGACATGGATATAAATTCCACTAGAAAATATTCTGTTCACCCAATTGCAAACAGTGACTCTTAAAAAAACTTGCCTGATTTTGATTCACTGCCGCCTCATAGAACTTCCATAGCAGCAGACAAGTATAACTCTAAGGTTCGATTAACAAATCTGATGTAGATCATGAACACAATCCATTACCAGTCTGATCATCTCCTCATGATTGAGCCCCTGTTTTGGAGAACAGGTTTGAGAGGAACCATAGAATTCAGACCAGGAGCATGATCAGCCCTCAGGTTGGTAATCCAATGCATTTCACATAATTCAATGTTATGTATATCCCCACTTCTGTTTCCTAAAGTCCACATTGGTATGCCCTTGAATAGAAACCTGTGTGAAGAGTGTTCAGAGATGGTTGGCAAGTGCATTCTTGGGGTCTTTGTTCTTTATTTCCCTCAGATATCGTAAGACCTTGTCTTTCAGTCGCTGGTTTGTTTTGCCAATGTAAAAGGCAGTTCATAAACAGGAAGCAAGGTAGACCAAATGGTGTCTGTTACAGTTGGCATGTACTTTGAAATGATAGCTCCCCTTAGTGTAGAGATGTATAAAGATGTTGCTATCAATACTTCGACAGGCTTTACAACTACTGCACTTAAAAGAGCCATCTAATGTTAATCTTTCCATTCATCACTGATGGGTCGGTTCCGAGCCCCTTGGAACAGTGTTGGCTTAATACCAACCCTTGCGTACACCAAAAAAACTCTCGAGCTAAGCTGCTACCCACAATGCCCTTATCCCTCAACTCTGATCTTGTTTGGTGTGTAGCTTTATAGCCGTGTTTCACTGAGCTCTCAAGCAAAGTGGTATTTTTTTATATTTTTGATGCACAGCTCTTACCTAGTCACTTCCTTTCTACTTGTTTTAGTTATTTGTAACTTTCTCGTACCTAGTTCTACCCATTGGGTAATTCTTACCATCGCTGGTATGCCCTCTAATTAATTACCCTCTTGATACCATTGTTGGTATCTTCTTTCCTCTATCTTTCCAAACTGTAGTAAACTTGTTAGTGTTTGTGGACCTGTCTGAGAAAAAAGGATCTTCGGGGTTTAAGCATTGCACCTCTTACAATGGTGAACTTCCTAATAGCAACTGTCATGACGACTGCGTTTATTGCCTTGGGAGGGGGGGGGGGTTCCTAATCTCTCTGTTCAATCCCCCGGTCAAATCTGTCAGTCAGCAGATGATTAATGAACGCAGGAACAAATTGATTTTGAAAGGCCTTGTTTCTCTTTTTTCTCAGAGGCCCTTTCTATGTCTGAGGTCTCAATCCCTCCAGTGAAGGACAATAAATGTCCCCACTAATCCCTCTTCACCCACTGGTGATGGAGATAAGACTCCTAAACATAAAGGCCACAAAACTTCCTCTGAGCATAGACTTGCTACTTCAGCTCAGACTACTGCTCTGCTGTGAATACTATTACGACTCGAGCCATCTTGGATACTACCAGATTTTCGATGGCACCATCTTCGGCACAGAATTGCCTTCAACTTTATCGAAAGCGGTGCCACCCTCTGCCACTACTTTGGAACCAATGACAGACTCAGAGTGCTCCATCGGGACAGAACCCCTTTTAATGCACCATTGCTTCCTTTGCTTCCTGTTTCCAAATTAGAGACTGCGGTGCTATTAGCTTAGACACCATGGACCCGATACCCCCCCCCCGATCTGTTCCTGGGTCAGATGTATAGCCCTTTTTTGGATCGACCTGATTCCCCTTCAGGAGTATCCACAAGGTCCACCAGGATTCTATCAGGACTTGATGTGGTGCGCCTGTTGGATCAGCTGTTAACAGCCAGAGGGATACCAAATGTTCCAAAGACTCATCCCCCTCTGGGATTTGGGTCTAGGTCTCTGACGTATTCTCCTCCTTTGGACCCGTTGGCTCCGAAGCCCATTGCTCCGTCTTTTGTGGAACCCCATTCCTCTGTGCCGACTGACTCACTGAGGTTTCGAGGCCATTGCTTCTTTGTTCTGATGGAACAGTCTGATGTTCGTATTACACTGCTGCAGTCATTACACTTGGGTTATCCTGCCGTCAGGCTGTTGCGCAGTCTGCCTGAGTTCCAAAGTCTTGGTCCAGCGTTTGTTGCTGTTGCTTCTTCCCTGACGTCAGTGCGCCAGGGTTATATAACATGCATGCAACGCCATTTTTTTCAGTCTTTCTTGTGCAGTGCCCGAAGCAGAAGCAGTTCGCAAGTGCCGGTCGGCCGACTCCTGAGATTTTCGAAGTAGAATTTCAGATCCGAAGTCTTCAATAAAGCTAAGTACCTCTTTGGGGAAACTTTTTTTTTCTTGCCTCGGACCCATGTCAGAAAAAGTTAATTGTATTTCTTGTGGGAAGCAAATACCTCATAAGGACTTCCACTCTTACTGTATTCCATGCCTAGGCCCTGATCACGACGTCACTAGTCTGTTTTGTGCTAGATTTAATAAACGCACTATAAAAAGACGTTTTGATTTTGCTTTGCACTACTTTGGCCGAAGCTTCAATTATACAATGCCGTCGGATCAGCAGACTACCTCAATATCGAAAAAAATGCAAAGACAAGGATTAAGACAGGCATCCGAGGTCCAAAACAGACTAAACCTCTTTTAGGCCAGTCGCCGGTTCTCAGTGAGGCACTTTCGCAGCCCCTGGCACCTGCTACCTCAGAGCCATAGGCCACTTCAGATTCCCACGTGGAGACATCTAGGCCTCTGGAAACTCAAGGTATTGGGCCTACAGAAACTAAACCCTCAGATGGGTCCGGAGCCGATGAGCAGGCATCTGCTTCTGAGGGGGTTTTCAGACCTTCACACCAACAACTGCCAAGACAAAGGTACCATTAAAGACAAAGAAACAAGTACAGCATTCTCCTGCACAGTCCTCCATGCCTAAGAAACAGATGCTTAAAATGGCCGAAGACCTCATTACTCTAATCAGGGGTTCCCTTCCCCCTCCTGAGAAAAGGCCTAGGCAAGATACAGACTGACTCCTCTGATCAGGTTTCCATTTCCTCTGATTCCTCTTCAGACCAGGGATACTGTCTACCCCCCTATGAGGACTCTGATGCTGAATAATCTATCCCTTCAGCCTCTCCTCCTGAGGATTATTCTTTTGGGGAAACTTTACATACCATGAGGGAGCATTTCCATTGGGAAAGCCAGGATTACTCGCTATCCAAGAAAAGGCTCAGGGATTTCCTCTTATTGCCTCAACACAGACCCCTGGCTATTCCACCTGTACTAGATATTGTGGAAATATTGTGGATGATGTGTCTCTGAATCCAGTTTATCTTCTGACTCTCTGCCCCCTGCTCCAGCCAAGCCAGATAGGTATTACTGACACTCAAGTTTCTTTACAAAAACCCTTCTGATCCAGAAACTATTTCCCAGGGTCCATAAAGCGTTAAGGCTTCTATTGCAAAAAACCCAGTACCCTCTGACAGATTCCAGAGCTTTGGAGAGATGGGGGAATAAAGTATACACTTCTGCAACTTTAGCAGCAAGAGCTTTAAATTGCCGGTTTCACATGCTTAAGTACCAACAATATTTAATGGCTCAGTTAAAACAAAAAATGCTTGCAAGCGCAGAAGCTCTTGATTGTAAAGAAATGCAGGATTTATTGCGTGCAGTTGAACAGGTAGGAAAACATACTCTGCAATGTGGTTTTGATTCTTTAGAGGCCTCTTGTAGAGCCATAGTTACAGGTTCTGTGATTCAAAGACATGCTTGGTTAAAAGAACAAAGTTTACCTGATCATATTGAGGCAAAATTATTGGATGCTCCTTTACAGCATGATACTTTGTTTGGTGTTAAGGCAGAAGAGGTGTTAAAGAAAATGGAGGATAAAGCTAAATCTATGCAAACAGTCAAGGATTTCTTAGTCACCTTGGTTTAGCAGAAATTGGCCAACAAAGAATTGGTCCTTTCCAGTATCAGACAGGCCACAGAGAGGCAGATACGGACGCCAAGAGGCAGATCTCAACCCAAAAGCTCAAACAGACGACAGTGGCACACCACAACCCCAAAAAGTGGTGAGGACAAGTCTCAACCTTACAGGAATGGCTTTCCCCTTCGTTCGCCAAGCACGTCCCTTTTGGAAGCCCCCTTAGGGGGGAAACTAGCACTTTTTTCTCAAAACTGGCAAACTATCACCCAAGACAAATGGGTCCTGAATATTGTCTCAGGGTTACAGATTCCACTTTCATACTTTACCAAGGCTAAAAGGAATGCCAGACCTGCCACAAAATCAATGGGCAGAGGCACAAAAACAAATTTCAGCCCTCATGGACATGAGAGCTATTCAAAAAGTACTACAACAGGAACAAGGACAAGGATTTTACTCAAGACTCTTCCTGGTCCCCAGAAAGGACAAGGCCTGGAAACCCATACTAGACCTTTCAATTCTGAATACTTACCTGGATATTCCGAAATTCAAAATGTTGAAATTACAGCAGCTTCTACCCATGCTGAGCAAGAAGGCTTGGCTTGTCACTCTAGACCTCAGAGACATACCTGCATGTCCCTATCAGACAAAATTGCAGAAGATACCTCCGATTCAAAGCTGGTACAATGCACTAACAATTCTCTACACTGCCCTTTGGCTTATCTACTGTGCCCAGGGTCTTCACAAGGTGCCTGGCACCAGTAATTGCATTTTGCAGACAAAAAGGAATTCAAATTATATCCATACCTGGACTGCCTCATTCAATCAAAGGACATTCTTCTACAGCATCTGGCGTTTGTAAAAAGGTTGCTAATTTCTCTAGGGTACACAGTAAATGAAAAGAAGTCAAAACTAGTGCCCTCGCAACCGATTATATTCCTGGGTGCCAGCTTAAATACAATGCCCCAGATGGCTTACCTCACGCCAGACAAGTTCAACTAACTCAATATTTTCATTTGCTGGCAGGGAAGTCCCATCTCCCTGCAAGAAAAATTCGGCAGGCCCTGGGATTCATGGCATCCTGCATACTACTAATACCATATGCCAGACTGCATATGAGGATATTACAATGGTACCTGAAAAGTGTTTGGACTCAGTTTAGAAGCAGTAATACCAATGATTCCCTGCCTACAACGGGAGTTTCGATGGTGGGCACAGGCATGTCATCTTAAACAAGGGTCCTCCTTTTAACCAACCCATAGCCAGACTAACAGATGCTTCGGATTACGCCTGGGGAGCGCACATGGCAGGAAAATGCATTCAGGGCAAGTGGACCACAGACCAGATGCATCTTCACATCAATCAAAGAGATGTTGATTGGCTGTTCAAAATGCCCTAACAGCTTTCAAGGACCTTCTACATCGGGACAATTACTACTAAAGACCGACAACACCACAGTAATGTGGTACATAAACAAGCAAGGGGGCACTCATTCTTATCCCATATGCAGGCAAGCCATGACCTTGTGGAACACCGCTCGTATCAAGTTCACCTGCAAGCACAATTCTTGCCAGGAAAGTAAAATACTCTGGCAGACTATCTAAGCAGAAATATGAACCCTCACAAATTTTCAGCATGGCAACGCAAAAGTGGGGATGCCCAGACATGGATCTCTCTGCCTCCCCACTGAATTGCCAACTACAAAAATTCTGCACAAGGACTTATCACAAACAAGCATGGAAAGTGGATGCTCTTCTGTTCAGCTGGAAAAACCTAAAAGTTTGCTTTCCCACCACTGCCTCTCCTTTCAAAGGTACTCCTAAAAGCCAGACAAGAAAAAAGAGATGATCCTGATTGCTCCAGACTGGCCACGCCAGCACTGGTACCCTATCTTAAGGAACTTGGCTCAAGGCCCACCATGGATTTTGTCTCAAATTCCACACCTTCTGACTCAACAAAACAATCCGATCCTGCACAGTCAGCTCAAAACCCTAAACCTGGCTACATGGCAGATACATTAGTCAAACGGACAACACCTCTCTCTAAAGCTGTTATGGATGTCATTTTGGAGGCCAGGAGGCCTAGCACCAGGAAAGCTTACTCAGAAAAATGGAAGAGATTCTCCGCCTGGAGCCAGGCTCAAAGCCTTGACCCTCTTGTACCAAACATTCCTCAGATTTTACAATACTTAACTGAGATGCAGGACAGAGGCCTATCCTTCTCATCAAGATCCACGCCTCTGCCATTTCAGCACATTACAACACGGATCCTCCTCTATTCTCTCATCCCTTGCTAAAGCAGTACCTCAGAGGGGCTAAAAACATAAGACCGCCCCAGAGAGCACCAACACCAACTTGGGACCTCATTTTTTTTTTTTGGAAAACCTGACCCTACCACCTTTTGAGCCAGCCAATACAGCCGATCTAAAATTTTTATCATGGAAAACAGCTCCGCTCCTGGCAGTAACTTCAGCTCCGAAGAGTCTGAGCTACAGGCATTAATGGCAGTGGAACCTTTTATAATTTTTCATCAGGACAGGATATCTTTAAGGACAAACCCTACCTTTATGCCAAAGGTGGTATCTAGTGTGGCACTTCCATCCATTTGCCAACTTTTTATCCAAACCCCCAGAATAAAGGGGAGGAACTTCTGCATTCTTTGGACATACACAGGCAGCTATGCTTCTACTTGGACAAAACAAAGGCTTTCAGGAAGACTGAGCAACTGTTTGTAGCATATGCTTCAGGATCACAGGGCAAGGCCATCTCAAAGCAGACTATATCCAAATGGATAGGACACTGTATTCGGTGCTGCTACACACAGCATGGAAAATCAGTCCCAAAGAACATTAGGCCACATTCCACCAGGGCAACAGCCACTTAACAGCCTTTCTCAGAGGAGTACCTACCAAGGAAATTTTGGAGGCTGCAACTTGGAGTTCAGTGCACACCTTTACCAAGCATTACCACCTGCCTCTTTATTCTAAATCCAGAGCAGGATTTGCCACTGCAGTTCTGCAGGGCCTCATAGCCAATCCTAACTCTTTATAGACCAGCCACCCAACCTCAGCTTTGGGATTCTACCCAAGTGTAATGACTGCAGCAGTGTAACACGAACATAGTACAGATGTCCTTCAAGAATGCAACTGCAGTCATAACATGTGGGTTGTCCTGCCTCAGGCAGCACTCGGTCGGCCGGATTCCAAAGTCTGGGTCCGACGCCGGCTGATGTCGCATTTCTCTCCGTCAGAGCGGCTGGAGTACATAAGCATCAGCCGATGCCATCTTCTTTAGTCTTTCTTGCCGTGCGGTGCCCGAAGCAGAAGCAGTTCGCAAGTGCCGGTCGGTCAGCTCCTGTATTCTTCGATTCCGAAGTCATCGAAAAAGCTAAGTACCCTGTTGGGGACCTTTTCTTGCCTCAGCCGATGTCAGAAATTACTGAAAAAGTTAACTGTCTTTCTTGTGGTAAACAAATACCTCATAAGGATTTCCACTCTTACTGTCTTCCTTGCCTTGGCCCAGACCGCGACGTCTCGGCCTGTGTAGCCTGTGCTCGCTTCAACAAGCGCACTCAGGCGCCGGGCGAAGTTCGCTGAAGTTTTTTTCAGCGATAAATTCGCTTACACAATGCAGTCAGATCTTCTGACATCACAAACTCCAAGACCGGGACCGACATCCTCTGCCCGCGTCTGCCACAGACTCCACGCCAAAACCTATCGCGGGTCCTCCGGTTCCCTCAGAGACGGTCTCCACCTCTCAGAACCGAAGACACCGCATTACCGACTACTCCTATTCCGGATATCACTCCGCCAGTTATTGATTTTCCTCCGGACACCGAAACCGAGGAAATGCCAGAGACCATTGCTGTAGACAAGGTCACTCCTGCACGTGGAGCTGCCAGGCCTCCTATGGTCATGTCCATTAAGGCCTACACCAGGGCTAAGGCAGCCAGCAAAACAAAGCATCTTACTACTAAAACCTTTCCTCAGCCTACTCGAGACACAAATTATGTCTATGGCTGCTGATTTAATTTCTATGATTAGAGGTTCACAGGCCCATCCTGAGAGAGGATCCCAGCCTCCTTCTGATAAAAGGCCCCGGGTTGAACCCTCTGACCCTATTCCGTCAGATGAAGACTGAGGGCTCTGTCCATTCTGATAGCCAGGAAGAGCTCTTCCAGACCTATGAGGACTCTGATGCAGAGGATTCCATCCCCTCGGCCTCCCCGCCAGAGGATATTTCTTTTGGGGAAGTTCTGCATACCATGAGGGAACATTTCAAGTGGCAAGGCCAGGAATATTCTGATTCCAGAAAACGCCTTCGGACTTTCCTTAAGAAGCCCCAGCACAGGCCATTAGCTATTCCTCCTGTACTTGATGTTTTGGATGATTTATATTCTGATTCTAGTGTTACCCCTCACTCTCTTCCTCCTGCTCCAGCCAAGCCAGACAGGTATTACAGGGTCCCAGAAACTCATTCCCATTTATTCAGGGCCCATACTGCTGATTTGGAAACTATTTCTCAGGGGCCTAAAGGAGTTTCAGCTTCCACCTCTAAAAATCCATTGCCCTCTAACAGGGAAGCTAGGTCATTAGAGAGATGGGGCAAAAAGGTTTACACATCCACTACCTTATCTATGAGAGCTTTGAATTGCCTTTTTCATATGTTACAATATCAGGATTTCCTGTTAGAAGATTTACAAAAAACATTGGCCACTCCTGATCCTTTAGACAGGAAGGCTTTGCAGGAAGCAGTACATAACACTCAGCAAGTAAGCAATCACTTCCTGCAGTGTGGATATGATGCACTGGAAGCTTCATGTAGGGCAGCTATGACAGGGGCAGTCATTCGTAGACATGCATGGTTAAAAGATCAGCCTCTACCAGATCATGTAAAGGCAAAACTTCTGGATGCACCTTTGGAAAAGAACAAGCTTTTTGGTGCTAATGCTAAGGATGTGTTAAAGACCATCGAAGAAAAAGCAAAATCAGTTCAGATGGTGAAAGATTTCCTCCAGGTTCAACCGCCCAGATTCAGTAGGAATTGGCCTTCAAAAAACTGGTCCTTTCTTAATCCAGAAAAGTTTCAAAGGGGTAAAAACAGACGTGGCCGAGGAAGAGGCCAATACAGAGATCCTTACAGGGGACGACAATGGCGGCCAGGAAACCAAAGAAGTGACGCAGGGGTTTCACCTGCCCCACAGCCTCCATCTCAATGACTACTTCCGCCTACCAGGGAACAAATAGAAGCTCCCTTGGGCGGGGAATTATCTCTGTTTGCAGGAAATTGGCACAGACTGACAAAGGACAAATGGATTTTGGACATTATAGACCGAGGCTACAGGTTCCATTTTCATACCTTGCCAAGAAAACAAGGCATGCCAAACCTACCACAAAATCAGAGGGCAGAGGCTATCAAGCAAATCTCTCTGCTAACTCGAATGAAAGCAATAGAAAGAGTTCCACAACAAGAACAAGGCCAGGGGTTTTACTCAAGACAGTTCCTTGTTCCAAGAAAAGAATCTCAATGGAGACCAATACTGGATTTGTCCGCATTAAACATCTTTCTCATAGTACCAAAGTTCAAAATGCTGACTCTACAGCAACTCCTTCCCATGCTGGGCAAGGGGTCTTGGCTGATTACTCTGGACCTCAAGGAGGCATACCTGCATGTCCCTATCAGACACAGCTGCAGAAGATACCTCAGATTTCTTGCAGGGCCAGAGCATTATCAATTCTCAGCATTGCCATTTGGCTTATCTACTGCGCCCAGAGTATTCACAAAATGCCTGGCTTCAGTAATTGCTCATTGCAGGCTCCAAGGGATACAAATTTACCCGTACCTGGACGACTGCCTCATACAAGCGGACGACAAATTGATGTTGAAAAAAACTTGGACTATGTCATACGATTACTACAAGCTCTGGGATACACAGTCAGCTTTCAAAAGTCAAGACTGCAGCCATCCCAGCAAATAATCTTAGGAGCCAAATTAGACACAGCCTTTCAAATGGCTTACCTGACAGAAGACAAGCAAGAGAAGTTAACTCTACTTCAAAGGTTTAGCAAAACTCACCCAGATGACTGCAAGGAGATTCCTACAGGCCCTGGGTTACATGGCATCCTGCATTCTCCTGGTTCCATTAGCAAGACTACACATGAGAAAGCTTCAATGGTACCTAAACAGCATTTGGTCTCAGCACAGCAACAACTTGGAGACAACCATACCGCTCATTCCATGCCTACAAAAGGAATTCCTATGGTGGGCCTCGGTGAGCCAGGCCAACACAGGTATGTCATTCAAAAAACCACAGATAACACAGACCATGACCACAGACGCCTCAGACCTTGGATGTGGGGCGCACATGGAAGGCAGGTGTATACAAGGACAATGGTCTCAAAAAGAAACACATCTGCATATAAATCAAAAGGAAATGCTGGCAGTAATGCATGCCATCGAGGCCTTTCAACACCAACTTCAACAAGGCCATTTACTGATACGGACAGACAACACCACTGTGATGTGGTATATAAACAAACAAGGGGGCACCCACTCTTACCCCCTTTGCAGATTGACAATGCATCTTTGGGAAAAATCACTGAGCCTAAACATCCAGTTACAATCCCAGTTTGTTCCAGGCAAAGACAATGTGCTGGCGGGCAGCCTAAGCAGGAATTTCACAGATCCACACGAGTGGAGGTTGCATCCGAAGATTTTCACACAACTCACTTCGACATGGGGCAGGCCAGAAGTAGACCTTTTTGCCTCTCACCTCAACCATCATCTACAAAAATTCTGCACAAGGACATACCATCCAAAAGCTTGGAAAATAGATGCTCTCTCATTCAACTGGAACTGCCTTAACAATCTGTGCATTCCCACCTCTGCCACTGACCTCAGTACTACTAAAGATCAAAACAGAGAGACCCAAGGGAATCATAATAGCTCCGGACTGGCCAAGACAACACTGGTACCCACTACTAAGGAGCATGTCACACCAGGAGGTGGGCCCTTCCCCAATGGCCTCTACTTTTGACTCAACACAATCTCAAAACAGTGCATCCAAACCTTCAGACACTGCAGCTAACAGCCTGGGAGATCCCATAAATAACCTCAACCTATCTCTCTCCAAGGAAGTTCAGCGGATACTAACAGAGGCTCGAAGACCATCCACCAGAAAGGTTTACTTAGCAAAATGAAAGAGGTTCAGCAATTGGAATACCAGCAAAGGGCATGATGCATCATTGTTGAACATCCCACTCATCTTGGAATATTTGGCGGATATGCTAAAGAACGGCCTCTCATATTCTTCCATAAAGATACATGCATCAGCTATTTCAGCTAGATATAACACTGATCCTCCTGTCTTTTCTCACCCTTTGCTAAGGCAATTCCTCAGGGGAATCAAGAACATCAAGCCACCAAGAAAGGCCAAAGTGCCAGCCTGGGACCTCAATTTTGTCCTAGAAAAACTGACTACCTCCTTTTGAGCCAGCAGCTTCAGTTGACTTGCAATTTCTCTCATGGAAGACGGCTTTCCTGTTGGCAATTACCTCAGCAAGAAGGGTTTCGGAACTACAGGCCCTAATGGCAATACCACCGTTCATAATTTTTCAGAGACAGGGTTTCATTAAGGACCAACCCTACTTTTATGCCAAAGGTGGTATCTAGGGTTTCTTTGAATCAAGCTATTCATTTGCCTGCTTTCTTCCCCAATCCTGAGAATAAGGGGGAAAGACTGTTACATACCTTGGACATTCACAGACAACTTTGATACTACCTGGACAGAGCCAAGGCCAGTAGGAAGTCTGAACAACTTTTTGTAGCTTACGCCCCCGCAGTCCAAGGAAAAGCAATTTCAAAACAGACAATTTCAAAATGAATTGGACATTGCATCAGATTTTGTTATTCCTTTCATGGAAAGACTGTTCCAGCCAATGTCAGACCACATTCCACAAGAGCTACAGCCACCTCTACAGCATTCTTAAGAGGGGTGCCTACTAAGGACATTCTATAAGCTGCTACATGGAGCTCCGTGCATACATTCTCCAAACACTACAATCTCCCTCTATACTCCAGAGCAGGCTTTGCTTCGGCAGTCCTGCAGGGTTTGATTGCCACACCATCTTTTTCCTAGAGCATACCTCCTCCCCCCAGCTAAGCTATGGTATTCTACCCACATGTTATGACTGCAGTTGCATTCTTGAAGGACATAGTACAGTTTTGTACCTACCATAAATGTAGATGTCCGATAGACATGCAACTGCAGTCGGATTTTCCCACTCTCCATACCCCTCTATGCCTAGGACCCTTTCCTATCCCTATTTCTCTTAACTGGGGATATCTGTTATGGTGTATTTGTTTTATTGCTCATTTATTTCTCTGGAATCCTGTTTTTATCTTCCAATTTGATTACAGCCTTCCTTGGAGGGCACCTGGCATCTGGGGCAAGAAACACTGAAGATGATGGCGTCGGCTGGTGCTTATGTACTCCAGCCGCTCTGACGTCGGAGAGAAATGTGACAGCCGACGTCGGACCCAGACTTTGGAATCCGGACGACCGAGGGCTGCCTGAGGCAGGACAACCCACATGTTATGACTGCAGTTGCATGTCTATCGGACATCTACATTTATGGTAGGTACAAAACTGTACTTTTTGTACCTACCATGAATGTAGATGTTAATGTTCACACTGCTGCAGTCCAGGTTGCCCTCCCTCCATCTCCTCTGAACTAGCTGGACTTATCTCTGCCCTATCCTGTGCAACCTTTGGGGTGTATTTGCTAACTAAAGGTATTGTTTTTATTGTATATTTTTGATTAGCAATATGTATTTCCTACCTCCTTGGGGGCACCTGACATCTGGGTCAAGAAAAACTGAAGAAAATGGCATCTGATGCATCTTGTTATACCCCTGGCGCACTGACGTCAGGGAAGAAGCGACAGCAACAGACGCCGGACCAAGACTTTGGAACTCAGGCCGACTGCGGAACCACCTGACGGCAGGATAACCCAAGTGTAATGACTGCAGCAGTGTGAACACTCAAACATCTACATTTGTGGTAGGTACAAAACTGTACTTTCCTCAGACTTATGGTTTTTGGGGGGGGGGCAGAGTCCTAGGTTCAGGGCACGGTTCTGAGTTTTATCGTTTCCGTTCCTGCTTGAGATTCCTTCTCTGGGAGCAGGTCCGGCGGAGTGGGGGTGTGACCCCATTTCAGAGCTTGTCCTTTTCTGTTATGGGCTCCCACTCCTCTTCGGGCAGGCCTGTTTTCCGGGTGGAGAGGGTTCTTGCATCGGGAAGCGCTCTGACATCAGAACTTCATCCTCCCTCCCTCTGAGCTAAAGCTAACCACTTGCCACCTCCCCGGGAGGAGAAGCCTCAAGAAACCCCAGTTCGGGGTACCCAGTCTTCTGAGTCTTCCTCAGGTATTCCCGCTGAGAAATCTCCTTGGAAGAATGCGTGAAAGATGAACACATGGACTCTCCTGAAGAGTTTTTGACAGAAGACATGGACTACGATGATGGGGAAGGGTCCTCAGTCTCCTCCGGATGTTGTTTCCTTCAGACATCCTGGAAGTATTGAAACGGGTGGCTGGAAGCCCTCCAACCCCTCCTTGGCGGAATCGGTGTTCCTGCAGGCTTTTCGCTCCCGGCCTTCTACTTCTTGGCTGACCCCCACCTGCTGCTGATTTAATCCAGTTAGTCATGCAGTATGCTTGGCAGAACCCCTGACTCTGAGGCCATTTCCTGGAGACCTGATAAAATTCTTTCTCCCCCGGAAAAGCATCCAGACCAGTTGTGGTGGCAGCTACTAAAAGGGATCTAGTGGAAAAGTCTTTCGCTCAGTCTACTTCAGATAAAGATGGACTGCACAGGTCTAAAACTGCCCGACGCTTCCTTTAAGCTAGTCGTCAGTTCTCGGGTCCTCAGTGAGGTGCTTTTTGCAGCCCCTGATGCCTGCTTCGGTGGATTCGCAGGCTGCTACCAAGACCCTTTGAGTCCATTATGCCGCAAGACTCTTCGATTTAAGGATCCTGCTGACGTCTCTACCTTGGATGGGTCCGGAGCTGCTGAGCAGGCACTGGTTTCTGATGAAGTACTTCGCTCTGCCGATACTTTACACAAACCACCTACTACTCTACACAAACCACCTACTACTTTCATGTCTTCAGTTTCTAAAACCTCAGAGTTTCTAATGCCCAGGGTAGTACGAACAACCACCAAAAAATAACCCAAGCTCAAGCACCTGCTTCCTTACCTGAATCTCAAATGCTTAAAATGGCGCAAGACCTTACTATGCTTATTAGGGGAAGCCAGGCTACCCCTTGCAAAAAGACTTGTCCTCAGTTGTTTTATCGGAACAGGAGTCTGATTCTGATGCTTTTGAATATGAAAACATTCAAACCCTATCTGCTTACGAGGATTCTGATGCAGAGGAATCCATTCATTCTGCCTTTCCACCTGAGGATTTTTCATTTGGTGAAACCCTTCATACTTTAAGGGAGCATTTCCAATGGGAATGTCAAGACCATCCACAGTCAAGAGACTCTGGGAATTTTTAGATTTAACATAGCACAGACCTTTGGCCATTTCTCCTGTCCTGGATGATGTTTTTATGGAATCCACTTTTACTCATGACACCCTTCCTCCTGCTCCCAGGAAACCTGACTGGTACAGAGTCCCTGACTCAAATTCCTTTTCAGAAATCCTACTGTTGACCCAGAGATAATCTCGAATTACAGCAACCTCAGCTTAGAATCCCACCCCATCTGACAGCGATTCCCTAGCTTTAGACAGATGGGGGTAAAAAAAGTATACATCTCTGCTATTCTTGTTAGAGCATTAAATTGTCAGTTCCACATGCTGAAATAGCCTACCATGAAACTCGAATAAACTTTTCCTGCTTGTACAGAAAATGATTACAAGAGCTTATGTATTCTGCAAAAGTTAATAAGCACACCTTGTAATGTGGCTTTGACGCCCTAGAAGCATCTTGCAGGGCAGCAGTCACTGGTTCTGTCCTCAGCAGGCATGCTTGGGGTAAGGAACAGACCATGTCAAATCAAAGTTATTGGACGCACCATTGAACAAAGACAACTTGGCACCAAGGCAGAAGACGTCTTAAAGATGAAAGAAAAAACTAAATCTATGCAGACTGACTTTTTTTACAGGTCCAGCCTCCAAGGTTCAGTAGGCATTGCCCCTCCAAGCACTGGTTCTTTCCTGCCCTCTCTAGGCCAGCTCAGCCCAGACCCATGGGAAGCAGGACGCCCTCCCCCCCCCAAGACTGCAGCCCCAGGGAATGCAGAGATCTAAGCAATGGAGTTCCTCTTCAAAAACGGGGAATGCTAAGCCACCCTCTTATGGTAAGAACTCACTATGACTTTATACCTCCACCCCTTACCTCTGCCCAATTGCTTGTACCCCTAGGAGGAAAACTCTTTCCATGTAAGCAACTGGGCTTCTATTACCAACAACCAATGGGTCCTCGTGTCCCAGGGCTACAAATTTTATTTCCATACACACTGCCATCCCCAAAAGTGTTCCCAGGTCTCCCTCCAAACCAGTGGGCAGAGGCCAAAAAGTAAGTCCTTTCCCTGCTTTCCATGGGGGCATGTTCTTGCAGACCAGATAGGCCAAGGTTTCTGTTCCAGACTCTTCCTCTTCCCAGAAAAGAGGACACCTGGCGCCCAATCCTCAATCTATCCATTCTAAACACCTTTCTGGTGATACTAGAATTCAAAATGCTCATTCTCCAGCAGCTTCCTCCTATGCTTTCCAAAAATGCTTGAATGGCCACCCTAGACCTAAGAGGCCTACCTACACATCCCAATCAGGGAATCTTGCAGGAAATATCTACGTTTTGGGGCAGTATCTATGCACTTTTCAGTTCTCTGCGCTTCCCTTTGGCTTATTCACTGCTCCCAGAGTTTTCACAAAATGCCTGGCTCCAGCCATTGCTTTTTGCAGACAAAGATGTAATCAAATGTATCCCTACTTAGGTGATAGCTTGGCTAACAGCACCATAAAGGACCTACTGACGACCCTGTTGTATACTATCAACAAAAATAAATCCAAAACTAGTCCCCACATACAATATTTTCCTGGGAGCAAGCCTGGACACGGCATCCCAGATGGCATTCCTTATTCCAGAAAAACAAGCTTACCTGACAGGCTGCTTCTCTCAACTAGCCACCAGAACCCAGTTATCCACAAGGAAAATCCTGCAAGCTCTAGGGTTCATGGCCTCTTGCATTTTACTCATTCCATATGCCAGACTGTATGAGGAAAAAGTGGTACCATTCATGCATTCCCTATTACAGACCCTCAACCTGGCAACTTGGCTTATCCCCTGACCTCTCCTCAAGCTGCCAGCCTAAGCAAACGAGTCCTAGAATTTATACTCTAGGTCAGATGCCCCAGCACTAGAAAATCCTATGCTGACAAGTGGAAAGGGTTTTGCTCCAGGCACAGCCCTCCTTACCTCACATCCTGGATCACCTAGCAGACCTACTGCACATTGGTCTATCCTTCTGTTCCATTAAAATTCATGCCTCTGCAATCTCTACTCATTACGGCACAGAGCCACCTCTCCTCACACCCTCTCATCAAACGGTTCCTAAGAGGGGCTAACAACTTAAGGTCACCCCAAAGAGCTCCTACCCCAGCTTCGGACCTTAACTGCTTAATTGTGTTTGAAAAACTCGCACTACCCCCCCCCCCCTTTTTTTGAACCTGCAGCTTCAGCAGAGTTAAAATTTCTCTTGGAAGACTGCCTTGTTCCTAGCCATCACTTCAGCTAGAAGAGTATCACAGCTACAAGCACTCATGGGTGTAGAGCCCTTCAAAATTTTCCATGCTGGCAGGGTCTCCCTCAGGACTAACCCATCCTTCATGCCTAATGTGGTTTCTAGTGTGGCTGTCAACCAATCCATTCATTTGCCCATCTTTTTCCCCAACCCACAAAGCAAGGGGAAAAGGATTCTGCACACTGGGACAGCTCAGATTCTAGCTGGACAGGACTAAATCTTTTAGAAAAACTGATAAATTGCTTGTCAGCTTCGCAGCACGGGCAGAGGGCAAGGCTTTATCCAAACTATCTCCAAATGGATAGCACACTGCATCCATTTCTGCTACAAACCAAGCAGGAAACCACTCCCAAGGGAGGTCAGGGCACATTCCACCAGGGCAACCTCCACCTCTTCTGCTTTTCTCAGGGGGTCCTCACCAGGGACATCCTGGAGGCTGCAACATGGACATCTGTTCATAACTTCAAGCATTACCACCTGCCTATCTTCAAATCCAGGGTAGGCTTTGCCAGCAGTCTTGCAGGGCATCCTAGCCAGGCCCCAGTCATCCTGACTGCCACCTCCCTTTTTTTTCAGCTGTGGGAATCGACCCAAATGTGATGACTGCAACAGTGAAACACTAAGAACATAACACTAACCATAAATGGAGAGGTTAGTGTATTCACTGTTGCAGTCCTGGTTTCCCTCCCTCCCTCCATCCCCCTTCTTTCTCTCTCCGTCCCTCCTTTTAGGGAATTTTTGATATTCCATTCTTCTACCTTTTTGGAATTCACCCATGTTAACTCTGAAGTTATAAATTACCTGGATGTTCAGTGGGTTATAAATCGGGTGAATGGTAGATATGTTTCCACCTTGTATAGAAAACCAGCGTAGTTTAATTCTTTTCTCCATTTTTTTTCCAGTTGTCGTCATGACCCATAAAAAAGCTGTAGTAAAAGGGCAATTTGTGAGGGCTGCTAGAGTGGTCTCTACCTTTGAGGATTGTCTGAATGAATGTACCCTGTTGGAACTATGTTCATAAGGAGAGACTATCCAGATGAATTTGTGGGTGGCTTTAAGCTGGAAGTGATGAACGTTCCCATGGCATCTGTAGCCCTATTTTGGGTATGGAGAATATGGATTTCAGTGACGTCATGAACATCATGGCTATTGGGTTGAATGTTCCAGGTGGGGATACGATGTATAGGTTGTCTTATATTACTGCATGCACTGTGGATTACAGTGCAATAAGAGATATTCTGTTTAAGAACTGGCCTGTTTTAATTGAAGACTGTGCCATTAGAACTAGCATTAGTGCGAAACCCTCCATTGTTTACAGAAAGGGTAACAATTTGAAAACTTTAATGGAAAGACCAGTGAAACCCCGAATTGTTGAACATAGTTTGTTCAATGTCACTGTGTGGGTGCTGTATTATTCATATATTAGCACCAGAGAACTGTTTTTGGAATGGTTATTTATTGCACATTCAGGGGAGATTCAATTGCAACAGTTCCAGTGTGGTTTATGGGGCTTTGTGCCAGTGTTGCCTGGCGTTTTTCCAAGAAGACAGCGAAAAGTAAGGACCTGTATTTATGAACATTATGATATTAAAAAGCAAAATATGATTGTTTTATACAGTCATATCAATGAATTTCCTGATCATTGTTTTAAATTTATTGTGATTGAACAAGTTAAACCAAATAGGTAGGGGAGGTCAATGGCAATTATGGCTGGAGAAAAAAAGAATTATATTGGATTCTCCGGCTGAAGGCAGTTGGATGGCCAGGACTTGATGAACTTGCTTCTGTTGGTTGCATTTTAAAATTAAGAGCTTATTTGTAGATAAGGGGTAGGTATTTGTATTTACTGTGATGTCCTTCAAGGATGCATCTGCAGTCCTAACATATGGGTTGTCCTGCCTCAGGCAGCCCTTCGGTCGGCCGGATTCCAAAGTCTGGGTCTGGCCTCGGCTGATGTCGCACTTCACCCGACGTCACAGCTGCTGGGGTATAAAGGCATCAGCCGACGCCATTTTCCTCAGTCTTTCTTGCAGCGGTGCCAAGCAGAAGCTGTTCGCAAGTGCCGGTCGGTCAGATCCAGAGATTTCTACTACCGAAGACTTCTAAAAAAGCTAAGTACCCCGTTGGGGACTCTTTCTTGCCTCAGCCGATGTCAGACAAAGTAAATAATTGTTTAACTTGTGGGAAACAAATACCTCATAAGGATTTCCACTCTTACTGCCTTCCTTGTGTAGGCCCAGACCACGACGTATCAGCTGGTCTAGCCTGTGCTTCCTTCAACCGACGGACGCTTAGACGTCGGTCGGAGTTTGCAGAGGAGTTTTTTGGTCCCGCTTTTGCATACAAAATGCCGTCTGAGACTCTGACTACACAATTAGCTAAAAAGTGTAAGGAAACCACGGTTAGGCCAACCGCGAGTGTCTCTGTTTCGGCTGAAACAGAGTCCTCGGTTCTTCCTTCGGCCAAAAGCATGCCTCCGATAGCAGAGGCCTCACAGACCATAGCTGAATCTGCGACTGAAATTACCCCTGCTGAAGCAGGCACCCAGGATTTATCAGATACTATTCCTTTAGACATATCTACCCCTGCACGTGGGGCTGCTCGACCCCCTGCATCTATGTCTATCAAGGCTTTTTCCAGGGCTAATCTTCTAAGGCCTTACCTGCTAAAACTCCCTCACAGGCCTACCTCTAGTTCCCAAATGCTCAGCCTGGCTGAGGATCTCGTTTCTTTGATCAGGGGATCCCAACCTCACCCAGACAGGGCCTCTCAACCCCCTCCAGATAAGAGGCCTAGAACTGAACCCCCGGAACCTGTTTCTACAGACTATTCCTCGGATGACTCAGATATTTCAGACCCTCAGGAAGGCCCATATTCTCCTTATGAGGATTCTGATGCAGAAGACTCCATTCCTTCTGCTTCTCCTCCTGAAGAATTTTCCTTTGGGGAAACCTTACATGCTACGAGGGAACACTTTCAATGGCAGGGCCAGGATTTTTCAGATTCAAGGAAAAGGCTAAGGACTTTTTTACATTTACCACAGCATAGGCCTTTAGCCATTCCTCCAGTACTAACAGTTGTTGATGATGCATATAATTATGCCTGTACTGCCCCTGATTCTCTTCCTCCGGCCCCTGCCAAGCCTGACAGATATTACAGGGTCCCGGACACACTACCATTTGTATAAGGCTCCTGTTGCAGATCCTGAAACCATTTCACAGGGCCCCAAAGCTGTGGCAGCTGCCTGCCAAAAACCCTCTCCCCTCTGAAAGGGAATCTAGAGCATTAGAGAGATGGGGTAAAAAGGTTTATACTTCTGCTACTCTTTCGGCCAGGGCCTTAAACTGTCAGTTTCGCATGATTTAGTACCAGGAATTTTTGTTAGACCAGCTAAATAAAAAAACTGTCCTCTCCTGAACCTATAGACCGCAAGTCCCTTCAGGATTTGGTACATAACTCTCAGCAGGTCAGTAACCATTTCTTAAAATGTGGCTATGATGTACTGGAGGCTTCCTTTAGATCAGCTATGACTGGAACAGTGATTAGAAGGCATGCCTGGTTAAAAGAACAATCCTTACCAGACCATGTTAAGTCAAAACTCCTAGATGCTCCTATGGAGAAACAAAGTTTGTTTGGCTCCCCTGCACAGAAGGTTCTAAAGAAGGCGGAAGAATAAGCAAAAATCTGTCCAAACAGTCAAGGATTTCTTACAGGTCCAACCTTCGAGGTTTAGCAGAAATTGGCCTTCGAAGAATTGGTCCTTTCCAGACACCTCCAGAGCACAGAGAGGCAGAAATAGACACCCAAGAGGCAGAGGTCAATCCAGGGGTGCCTACAGGGGACGTCAGTGGCAGCCTAACAACCAGAGTAGTACTGCCACAGATTCAGCTACAACCACTTCCACAGGACAGACACAATGACTTGGCTCTGATTCCGCCTACCAGGGAACAACTGGAAGCACCCTTGGGCGGAAAACTAGCCTTATTTTCCGTAAACTGGCATTACATTACAGGAGACAAATGGACTTTACAAACAATAGACAAAGGCTACAGGTTTCACTTCCACACTCTACCAAAAAAGAGAGGAATGCCAAACCTACCACCAAGCCAAAAAACAAACGCTCTAAGACAAATCAACAACCTACTAAGGATGAGAGCTATAGAAAAGGTACCGCCTACGGAACAAGGCCAAGGATTTTACTCCAGACTTTTCCTTGTACCAAGAAAAGAAAATCAATTGAGACCTATTCTCGACCTGTCTGCTCTGAACACATACCTCATTGTCCCAAAATTCAAAATGCTGACCCTACAGCAACTTCTTCCCATGCTGGGCAAGGAGTCTTGGCTGGTGACTCTAGATCTCAAGGAGGCATACCTGCACGTCCCTATACGACCAGATTGCAGAAGACACCTCAGATTTCTTGCAGGATCAGAGCATTATCAATTCTCAGCATTGCCCTTTGGCTTATCTACTGCGCCCAGAGTATTCACAAAATGCCTGGCATCAGTAATTGCTCATTGCAGTCTTCAGGGAATTCAAATTTACCCATACCTGGACGACTGCCTAATACAAGCGGACAGCAAGACAAAATTAACAAAAGATTTGGAAAAGGTCATACAACTGCTGCAGGCCTTGGGATACACAGTCAACATGCAAAAGTCAAGACTAGCACCATCCCAAAGGATAACATTCTTGGGTGCAGAACTGGACACCAACTCAGATGGCCTTTCTCACAGAAGAAAAACAAAAGCAGCTACCAGTCTATTTCATGACATTAACAGACTCAGCTTACTGCAAGGAAAGTCCTGCAAGCCCTGGGTTGCATGGCATCCTGCATAATATTGATTCCGCATGCCAGACTGCATATGAGAAAGTTGCAATGGTACCTAAGGAATGTATGGTCTCAACACAAGCACAGTCTAGAGGCCCAGATTCCAATAATTCCATGCCTGAAGCAAGAATTCCTGTGGTGGGCTCAGGCCCGTCAGTTGAACAGAGGATTGCCTTTCCACAAACCTCATCCAAGCCAGACCATCACCACGGACGCCTCAGACCTAGGCTGGGTGGCACACATGATGGACAAGTGTATACAAGGCCTATGGACACAAGACCAGCTGAATCTACACATAAACCAAAAGGAGATGCTGGCAGTGAAACATGCAATCCAGGCATTCAGACCATTTCTTCAACAAGGTCACCTGCTAAGGACGGACAATACCACAGTCATGTGGTACATCAACAAACAGGGAGGTACACACTCGTATCCTCTATGCTGGATGGCAATGGACCTGTGGAACGTAGCCCTGAATCTCGACATTCAACTCCAGGCCAGATTTGTACCAGGAAAAGAAAATTCACTAGCAGACACCTTAAGCAGAACTACCACGGATGCTCACGAATGGATGCTGCATCCAGATATCTTCAAAACCATAACAAAGAAATGGGGACTACCAGAGATAGACCTGTTCGCCTCCCCACACAACCACCAATTGAAGAAATTCTGCACAAGAGCATACCACCCACTTGCTTGGAGGGTGGGCTCCCTTTCCTTCAGCTGGAAAAACCTGACAGCATATGCATTCCCACCTCTTCCTTTGATGTACAAAGTCCTACTGAAGATCAAAGAGGATCAGCCAAGGATAATCCTGATAGCTCCAGACTGGCCGAGGCAACATTGGTACCCGCTACTGAGAAGCATATCTCGGACACACGCATGGCCTCTGCCTCTATGTCCTTTACTTCTAACAGAACAACTACAAGATCCTACATCCAAACTTGAAAACACTACAGCTAGCTGCTTGGAATATTGCATAAAACAAAATAACCCAGATTTATCTCAGAGGGTTAAGGACATTATCCTGGAGGCTCGCAGACCCTCCACAAGGAAGACTTATTCAGCCAAATGGAAAAGATACCTTATTTGGAGTTGTTCCTACCAGGGATATTCTAGAAGCTGCTACCTGGAGTTCAGTACATACTTTCACCAAGCATTATCATTTACCAATTTTCTCTAAATCCAGAGCTGGCTTTTCCACTGCTGTCTTGCAGGGCCTTTATAGCTGGTCCTAATGCTGTAGTCAAATGTAATGACTGCAACAGTGAAACACTAAGAACATAGTGCAGTTGTGTACACTTACCATAAATGTTAGTGTATTCACTGTTGCAGTCCTGGTTACCCTCCCTCCAGCCCCGTTACTCTTATTATGCCTCTACTTTCTTTTACTATGCTTAAAAGCCTTTTTGGTGTGTGCTTTTGATTGGAGGTATATTTTTGTGCTTTTAATTTATTTGCTCCCAATTGGGGGGGCACCTGACATCTGGGGCAAGAAAAACTGATGTAATGGTGTCTGCTGCATGTTTTTATACCCCTGATGTCATGGAAGAAGTGACGGCAACCGACGCAGGACCCAAGACTGTTAATCAGGCCGACTGATTACCCAAATGTAATGACTGCAACAGTGAATACACTCTAACATCTACATTTATGGTACGTGTGCACAACTGTACTTTCTATACTACCCTCTTCCCTCTAAGTTTTGGCATTCATCCAAAGATTATGAATACTGCAACATGGGAATAGAACATAGAATAGCTGTATAAAATCTTACCATAACCATGGATGTCCTCTACCATGTTGCAGTACTCTATCCCTCCCTCGTACCACCTATATAAAAACACCTTTTTGGATGAGGTAGGACTTGTGCAGCTATCCTGGGACTGGGGTCTGACTGGGGCATGCGTTTCTGAGGAAACGTATGTGCAGACATCAGTTATGGCCTACTCACCCTACGGCCAATGTCGTACGTCCCACATGCCTTGCAGTGACTAAAGCTTTTGTATACTGGCTGGATGTTAGAGTAGCTAAGCAGAGGATAACCCAAAGGTTATGAATACTGCAACATGGAAGACATTTAAAGTGAGATTTTACACAACTGTTTCTTTCTTGGTGGTGTAATTGTTATATTTAATGCTTCCTACAGCGTAATGTGCAACTTTATATAAACAGACTATTGTGATTGTAAATATTACTTTGATTGAGAACCTTTTTCTGTGTGTGTAATAAGTCTATTTTATTTAATTCGAAAGACTTCAGTTCAGTATTAAATAGTTTACTGTTTAGGCTGTCTTGTTGTGATTAACTGCCATGTACACAAGTCTTGCATAGCTCCTGCCTACTCATTCTGTAAAATGAAGCATTTCTCCCCAGGCCTCTAAAGGGGCTTTTAAGGAACAGCTGGACTTTCCTGGTAAACGTAATGTTTTTTTAATAAGCTACAGGCACTTAAGAGGTGCCATTAGCATACTTGAGGCTGTACACAACACTTTTTTTGTTTTAATGTTTACTGTGAACATCAGGCTGACAGAGTGATGCTGCTCACATGAATGCCTGAAGAGGGTACCTTTGGATGATTTGGGACTAATTAAGAGCTGCATATAATTGACAAGCAGGTAAGGGACTCTAGACAATATTTTCAAGATTTTAAAGTGTTAGCGTTTATCCCATTTTGATATTCAGTTCTCCCAAAGGGCTGGACCAAGAAATATAGCATAAGTTTCACTACAGCTTACCATGTAGATAACATTCCACTTAACACGGTCATCAGGGACTCTGGCTCACATGTTAACATATTTGACCACGTCTGTATAGTCTTACCTTCCACAATTTAGTCTTGTAGTAATTCCTCAAGGTCTTGAACAAGTTTAGTTTCACTTCACTCATTAGGCTAGATCTAAAAATAATGCACCCTTCAGTATGTACCTTGCTAAATACCTACCAGCCTGAAGCCTCTACATCACTGGTCTCTACCCATGGCTAATCTGACAGATTAGAAGCCCCCTGCGAGAGCTGCTTAGCCATTGTAACAGCTTGACACTTCTTAAACAGCTCCACTTGAATAGAAGCAGTAGTAAACACCTGCTCTAGTGACCTAAACTTTTACACTCCCTCACTGCCGGATGATGTGTAACCACGGAAATATTCTTTTATTTATAAGTTTGTAATAGGCTGTATTTTTCCCTTTCAAGCAGAATACTTCTCTAGTAAACTTAAAACTGGCCTGGATGACTGGGTATATGTAGAAGTCTACCTAATGGAGAACATTGACTGTCCCACAAGTATTTGTGATCAAGCTTCTCGAGGGCATCTTGTGGACAAAACATAAGAACGTATAAATTGGAAGACTATGCACCCCTCCATAGTTTGCACATGTCACGGTGTAGGAGATTGCAAATTTGTTGCATTTTGGGTGGGTAAAATCCAAACAGGACACACAAGGTTCAGTTGATGTCCGCATAAGTGATGTAAGTGATTTAGGTTCATTGTGCTATTTAAATGTTGTGGTTTGTTTTTAGATGGCGATGATGAGAAGCAGCGAGAGGTTCTTTCAGGGCAGACCAAGGTTCAGAGGAGGAGGAATGGGTGGAAGGAGAGAGATCATGCCCTTTGAAAAGATGAAGGAGCAGAAGATTCGAGAGCACTTGGTGCGAATAGAAAGAGTTCGCCGAGCCATGGAGCTGCGAAGGTAAGCTGTGACATCCCAAGATAAAAGCTTTGCAACTGGGTGGAGCTATGTTGCGAACTCTTATGTTGCAGTAAAAGTTTCTTGTGTAATGCAGGCCCTTTAATTTAGACTAGATCATTCCTACAGTCTGGTGCAGTCTGTATGCTTTGGGTAACTAATGCCACTGTAGTGTGTAGTGAGCAGTATACTTGGATTTTGTATTCTTCATAGTAGAAGATGTAAAGTACTTGTCGGTGGATAATGGCTTATGAACAGTACCACCACCTTCTGGCCCTGTAGTAGATGGCCCACGTCTTGTCTGAAAATTATCAGGTTGATTCAGTTCATTTTTGCAGCTCATTGCACACAGTTTACTGGGGATCATTTTGGCATTTGTTTTGATCCACAAGATACCATTGTGGGAAAATGTCGGCTGGTAAGATCCATTGGTGCCTGCTTCATACCAGATGTTTACATTTGGGTAATCCTGCTGGCAGGTTGCCCTCAACCAGCCTGAATTCCAAAGTTTTGGGTCCTGCGTCGGCTGCTATCGCCCCTTCCCTGACGTCAGGTCGTCAGAGGTATAAAAGAAGCGGCCAACGCCATTGTCTTCATTCTTTCTTGCTGCGCGGTAGCAGAAGCAGTTGGCAAGTGCCGGTTGGTAGACTCCTGAAATGTTCGTGTTTGAGTTTCAGAACCAAAGTCTTCAATAAAGCCGAGTACCCCGTTGGGGAAACTTTTTTCTTGCTCCAGACTGATGTCAGAAAAAGTTAATAATTGTATTACTTGTGGAAAGCAAGTACCTCAAGGATTTTCATTCTTAACTGTATTCCTTGCCTAGGTCCTGATCACGATGTTTCTGGTTGTCGGTTTTGTGCTAGATTTAACCAACGCACTATTAAGCGTCTGTATTCTTTTGCTTCAAAGTATTTTGGTAGCAGGTTTAATTATCTTAAAACGTCGGATAGCCATCCGACTAAAAGAAAAGGATAAAGAAAAACCACAGAGGTCCAAAACTGATGAAGCTTCTCCAAAGCCAGTCGCTGGCTTGCTCCTGATAAGCCTGGCGGGTATTACAGGGTTCCTGACTCGCACAAATTTCTTTTTAAAAACCCTGCTGCTGAGCCTGAACCTATTTCACAGGGTCCCAAGGCCTCTACAGCAAGAAAAAAAAACTCCTCTGACAGATGGGGAAAAAAGGTTTACACATCTGCAACTTTGGCTATGAGGGTGTTGCTATCCATGGGATTGCTTAAACAGAAAATGATAAATTCTGAATGTGCTGAAAACAAGGAAATGCAGGATTTATTGTATGCAGCTGAACAAGCTGGAAAGCATACTTTGCAATGTGGTTTTGATTCTTTGGAGGCCTCCTGCATGGCCGCAGTTACGGGTTCTGTAATTAGGAGGCATGCTTTGTTAAAGGAACAAAATCTGCCTGATCATGTTAAGTTACTAGATGCACCTTTACAGCATGATACTTTGGTGCTAAGGCAGAAGAGGTGTTAAAATGGAAGACAAAGCTAAATCTATGCAAACTGTTAGTTTTTACAAGTACAGCCACCTAGGTTTAGTAGACACTGGCCTGGAAAAAATTGGTCCATTCCTCTGTCAGACCTCAAAGGGGCAGATCCAGACGCCCAAGGGGCAGATCCCAGGCACAGGGTTCTTGTAGGTCAAAACAATGGGGTGCTCCTACCTCCAAAGCTGGAGAAGAAAAAGCACAAACATACAGAAAGCAGTCCCAATAACTTTCCCCTGTCTACACCAAGCACTTATCTTCTGGCAGCACCCTTAGGAAGAAAATTAGCACTTTTTGCTCAAAATTGGCACATTATAACCCAGGACAAATGGGTTCTAAGTAGTGGCACAAGGCTACAAATTCCATTTCCATACTCTGCCAAAGGCAAACGGCTGGCCAGATCTGCCAAAAACTCAATGGGCGGAGACACAAAAACAAGTTTCATCCCTCATGGACATGGGGGCCATTCAAGTGCCAGAGCAATAGTGGGGGCAAGGATTTTACTCTACTGTTCTTGGTACCCAGAAAGGACAAGGCCTGGAGGCCAGTACTGGACCTATCTATTCTGAACACATTCCTGGATATTCCAAAATTAAAAATGTTGACTTTGTAGCAGCTTCTGCCCATGCTGGGCAAGAACGCTTGACTTGTGACCTTAGACCTAAAAAAGGCACACCTGCATATCCCAGTCAGACAGTCGTGCAGAAGACACCTCAGATTCAAGGTTGGTTCAATACGTTACTAATTCTCTGCACTGCCCTTTGGCTTATGTACTGCGCTCAGGGTCTCTACAAAGTGCCTGGCACCAGTAATTGCATTCTGCAGACGGAGGATTACAAATATACCCTTACTTGGACGACTTTCTAATTCAAGCAGAGAACAAGGACATTCTTCTCCAAAATCTGGCGTTTGTGAAAAGACTACTAACATGCCTAGGGTACACAGTCAACGAAAAGAAATTAAAACTAGTACCCTCTCAAGATGCAACATTCCTAGGTGCAAGCTTGAATACAACTGCCCAGATGGTTTATCTCACGCCAGACAAAGGAAACTTGACTACCTATTTCACAATGGCAACAAAGGCCCAGTTATCTGCAAGAAAACTTCTGCAGGCATTGGGCTTCATGGCATCTGGCATCCTACTAATTCCATATGCAAGACTGCATATGAGGAAACTTCAATGGTGCCTAAAGTGTTTGGACTCCACATTGCCACAGCCTGGAAACAATGAATCTGAAGTAGGATGTTCATTTGCCAGCAACCTGTGGGTTACGGATCGGATATCGGATCCGAGCCGGCAACTTGTTTCAAGCTAATGGATCCGAGCTCCTATCTCCTCCCTTCACCCATAATCCCCTGCTAACCCTCCATGACCTCAGATCTAGTTTGCCGTGCTTGTGGATGGCTGGATCCTTGTTGAGCTTGTCAGATAAGTGAAGAAAAAGTTACCTTTTTCTAAGTACTTTGTCAGGAATTTCTTTTTTAGTTTAAATTAATACTTTTAAAGTGTGTCTGAGTTAGGTTCCTAACTTTTTAATTAGTACCCTCCCTTCGCTGGTCGCTAGTGTGCGAGTGTGTTGCGTGTCTTTGGGGGCCTGTGTGTGTGTAGTTTCTTTTTTTAGTTTAAAAAAAAAGGGAATGGCTGAGGCCTCAAAAGCCATATTTTCTAAATGTACCGAGTGTGGCCATAAGCTCTCCCCGGCTGATGGCCACACTCGGTGCGTTCGGTGCCTTGGGGTTGAACACCTCGGGCTGTACCATCTGTGCAGCGTTCAACCCCAGGGCACTGAAAGAGCGGAGGTCGAAGCTGGTCTTGTTGGGACTTTTACCCCCGGATTTGGCTTCCGCCTGCGCTACCTCTTCTGCTCCCGTGGCTCCACCACAGCCTGTGGTAGCTGCCACTCCTGCCCCCCTGCCTCCGTCCGGGACTCAAACTCCTGCTAAAGTGTCGGAGGACAGGGAGGCCAGGAGGGAGAAACTGAGGGAGAAGCACCACAAGCGGCGGGCCGAGACCTCCGTTTCGGCCCCGCCAGCTAAGCGGGCTTCTCCCTCCACTGCTTCTAGGTCTCCTCCTCTGCTCCGATCCCCTTGTTTCTCCCCAGGGCCCGAGGAGGAGGAGACCAGATTTCCGTCGAGGTCATCGAGGCGGCATTCCAGGCCTGCCTCTGTGGCCTCCTCGAGATCTACCTTCAGTTTATCAGATGCAGACTTGGACCGGATGATATGAAGGTTCATCCAGGCCCAGCTGCAGATGGGAGTGCTCTTGCCCCCCCCCCCCCCCCAAGGGGGGGAGCTCTACACCTTTTTTCCACCCAATTGCTCCTTCTCCGACCCGCTACCCGGGTTTGGAGCGCTCTGAGCCGACAGTACTTGGTACTTCGGATCCGACCCTGCCCTCGAGCCTGTCGGATCCGACCTCTCGGAGCCGTGGTCCGAGCTTCGGATCCGGGGGATTCAGTGTGCCTTTGGCTCTGTCCAGGTCGGAGCACACTGGTCCCTCGGATCAGACTGTCTCTGCACCGGCTCCGATCCCTTCATCGGATCTGGGAGCAGACTTTCGGATCCATTGGAGAGTGGCTCTCCCTCGGCCTTTGTTGTGGAAAGGGCTCTGTTGAGAGCATCCGGACCCCTGGTCCTTGCATCGACTCCTCCCTGCACTCACTCTGCTGGGCCAGGCTTCCATCACCCGGCCAAAGGGACAGCCTGCTTCGATGTCACAGATAGTTCCATTGGAACAAGATGTTGCTGGCGAGACCTCCTCGGACAGTCCCCCCGAGGAAGCTCCCCGCAAACATAAGTGCAAAAGGAGGCACGTGGACTCCCCTGAGTCCTTAACCGAGGACACTGACTTGGAGGAAGGGGAAGGCTCCCCAAGATCGCCCCCTGAGGATGTCTCCTTTGGAGACATCATGGAGATGCTGAGAATCAGAGGTGGGTGGTCTACCCCTAAGTCTTCCTCTGACTAGTCCGTGTTTCTGGAGGCATTCGAGGCAGGCCCGTCTACCTCTTGGGTGTCCCCTCCAGCAGACCTCATTACCACCAGGGCGTGGAAGGATCCGGACACCGTGGAGCCAATACCGAAGCGACCGAATAGGATTCCTAGCCCCCCCCCCCCCCTCAGACCGATCACATTGGAGTAAGGGCCCCCTTGTAGATGCCATGTTGACTGTGGCAGCCACAAAGAGGGAATTGGCTCAGGAGAGTCCCTCAGTCCATCCACCGAGCAGAGAGTCCCGTTTGATGGATCGCTTAGGGAAGTGAGTCTTTAGTTCAGCGACCTTCTCAGTAAGTTCTCTGAACTATATGGCACATGTCATCAGGTTGCAGCAGGATTTTATCAAAGAATACGCTGCATCCCCCCCTTGAGTCCATGTCGGAGGAGGATAAACAATTGTACTCCACCCTAATGGCCACTCTGAGATCTATTTCAAACACTTCTATGCGGCTGTTGTCCCACGCCACAGAGGGAGCCGCTAGGGCTAGCGGAGCAGGCCTAGTCATGAGATGTCAGATCTGGCTCCGTCATTACGACTTTATGGAGCCCTTTAAAGCATCCTTCGCGAACGCCCCTTTTGATGGTTCTGCCCTATTTGGCAAAACAGTTCGCGAGACACTTGTCCAGAGTGAGAAGGACAGGAAGACATCTGCTGTCTGAGTCCCCTTCTCTGCTCCCCAGCGCTCCTTTTCAAAGAACCGAAAGGGTCAGAAGATGATGTGATTCTGGAAATCACAACATTCACAACCAGTCCTACCATGGCAGAGGTGGACAGGGAGGACGTCGCCCCAGGGGCAGAGGGGCTCCGAGAAACTTTGGGTCCAGAGAACCTTTCTCTGAGCGGCCTGCGCAACAGCCCTGAGGGGTTGCCTGGCTGCTCCACTCTGGAGGCAGTCGGGGGAGGGGGGGGGTTCGAAACACCTAGCGGCATGGGAGTCCATTACAACAGACTGCTGGGTGCTTCGCATCATATCCAGAGGGTACAAAATACCAATACTTCATGTCCCCCAATCCAAGAACCTCCCCGATGTACCCACCCGATCAGAGGGAGGCCGCAGCCACAGAAATACAGCAGCTGCTAAGAAAGAGCCATCCAGCCCGTCCCCCAAGACCAGCTCAGATTAGGGTTCTACTCCAGGTTCTGTTTGGTGCCAAAAAAGACGGGGGACCTGAGACCCATCCTAGACCTTTCCCGCTTGAACCTGTCAGTAACCAAGGAAAAATTCCAAATGGTCACTCTTCAATCTATCCTCCCCCTTTTGAGGAAAAATGATTGGATGTGCTCTATAGACGGATGCGTATTACCACATCTTAATGGACAAACGATCCAGGCGGTTCCTTCGCTTCCGGCTGGGGGCCAGTCACTACCAGTTCAGGGTCCTTCCCTTTGGCTTCACCAAAGTGTTAGCAGTGATTGCGGCCCACCTGAGACTCCAGGGAATTCAGGTCTTTCCGTACCTGGACGACTGGCTTCTGACTGCACCAACAAGGCATCTACTTCTCTCGGCCAGAGGAGACTTTCTCCATTTAGCCCCACAACTAGGCATTACTATCAATGTCGGCAAATCTCTACTGGCTCCGACGCAGATCATAGAATTCATAGGTTTCAGAATAGACACCAGAGATTTGCGAGCCTTCCTAACTTGCGAGAGAACCTGGAACCTACAACTTCATGTGCGGGCTATCCTTCTTTCAGAGGCTTCACCAGCGGAATTGGTCCTGAGGGCACTAGGCTCCATGGCGGCAGTGATTACACTCCTTCCATGCGCCCGTTTGAACATGCGAGTCCTGCAATGGACTCTGTTAGTGCAATGGTCCTTCCTATCCCTTCCTCTCCACCATCCCATTGCTATCAGCAAGGCTTGCAGGAGGGCGCTACTATGGTGGCTCCAAGCATCAAACTTCCATACGGGCCGTCCCTTCTGCACCCCCCCTATCGCCACGGTGACCACAGACGCTTCCCGCCTCGGGTGGGGGCATTATTCAGGCAGGACAGTCCAAGGCACGTGGAACGATAGAGACCTCCCTGCATATCAACGTTCTGGAGATGAGAGCGGTGCTGTTGGCGTTGCAAGCACTTCAAAGCTTCCTCCCCGCAGGAACGATTGCAATTCAGTCTGACAACATGTCAGTGGTCTGGTATATCAACAAACGGGGGGGGGAACCAGATTTGCCGCGAAGCCATGAGTGTGTGGGAATGGGCGATCTCTACCAACCGCTTTGATTGCAACGCACATTCCGGGGAGGACCAACATCCTAGCGGACAAGCTCAGTTGCACCCTTCTTACCCCATACGAGTGGTCTCTCAATCCTCTAGTAGCGAAGCAGATATTCGCAACATGGGGGCAACCCTGCTGCGATTTTTTTTGCATCTCCATCAAACGCCAAATGCGACAATTTCTTCGCTCTTATCCCCCCTCCAGGGGAAACTCCGAGACGCTCTGGTGCATGCTTGGCCACCCGGTCTACTCTATGCCTATCCTCCTCTGCCAATGATGATACAACTCTTACAGAAGGCGTACTCCGATGGAACGTTATGGTGAGTACATAACTTCTAATTATTCTCATTCCATGCCTGCAACAGGAGTTTCGATTGTGGGCAAAGGCTCGTCACCAGAACAAGGGACAGCCATTCATATTACCCCCAGCCAGGCAGATGCTAACAACGGATGCATCAGATTATGCTGGGGGGGCCCACATGGCAGGAAGATGCATTCAGGGCACATGCACCTCAAACCAAATGCATCTACATATCAATCAAAAAGAGATGCTAGCTGTTCAAAATGCCCTGACAGCCTTCAAGGACCTACTTCATCTGGGACAACGTTGGGAGTAAGATTCTCATTGCCCCCATTCTGGCCTTGACAAATTTGGTTCCCTTACCTGTGTTCTCACCTTTTGAATCACCCTTGGATTCTAGATCCCATTCCGGATCTCATCTCCCATCCGTTGGACTTGCCAACTCCAAACCTGGACAATCTGAAGCAGACAGCTTGGTTGCTCCAGTTCCACTCCTAGTTGGGACTCCCGGTATCTCTTCACCAGTCAAAGCCATCCTCATGGCAGCGTGTAAGCCCTCCACCAGGAAAGTGTATCACAGTAAATGGAAACGTTTTTCCATCTGGGCGGAGCACCGCGATCTAGATCCCTTTACGGCTCCTCTTCCATCCATTTTAGACTTCCTAACTGAACTCTTTCAGGAAGGCGCTAGTTGTTCAACTGTCAGAGTGCAATTGGCAGCCATATCTCATTGTGGGACATGATACAGGGCCCTTGATGTCAGCCAAATTGTGTAAAACCTTTCTCAAGGGTACCTTTTTACTTAGACCCCCTGTAAAAGAAGCCGTATCCCCCTGGGATCTTACTTTAGTTCTCCAAGCCTTGACTGCTCCACCCTTTGAACCTGCTGCTTCAGTGGATCTCAAATTCTTGTCAGGGAAAACAGCATTCCTTGTAGCCATTACTTTAGCGAAAAGTGTTGGAACTTCAGGCTCTTTCTTTGAAGCCTCCATACCTGACTTTTCACCCAGATAGTGTACCTCAGGATCAATCCCTCCTTTCTTCCCAAGGTAGCATCAGAAACCAACATAAATCAATCCATAAATTTACCAGTTTTCTTCCCTAAATATCAAAATAAGGTTGCACTCATTGGATGTTCATAGGCAGCTTCGTTTTTATACTCGTAGGACAGCTGGCCATAGACAATCTGACCAACTGTTCATTTTCTTTGCCAAATTTAACTTTGGGAAAGATATCTCTAAAGTATCTTTATCTCGCTGGATTTCCCAACGTATCCTACTGGCTTATCAAGCCTCTGGTAGACCCGCACCAGAGGGAGTTCGTGCTCATTCCACCCGCTCCATTTCTACTTCTGCGGCTTTCAAGTCTAGAGTTCCTTTGGATGATATTTGTTCTGCAGCCACTTGGGCTTCATCTCATACCTTTATCAACCACTACAAGCTAGACCTGCTTTCTAGAGGAAGAGCATCCTTTGGCTCTGCATTGCTTCGTAATATCCTTCCATGATGGCCACCCAGGGTGCAGGTAGCTGGCGACTCTGTCCCACAGGTTGCTGACAATTGAACATCCTACTTCAGATTTAGAAGTTATGTACTCACCATAACGTTCCATCTGAGTAGGTAGTTAATTTGTCTGCAACCATCCCCCCCTCCTTCCCCCTGACCTTCGGATCTACTAGTTGTTAGATATCCTTTTGTTGGGTATATATTGAGAGGCAAACTCGATCTGAGGTCATGGAGGGTTAGCAGGCGATTATGGGTGAAGGGAGGAGCTAGGATCCATTAGCTTGAAACAAGTTGCCGGCTCGACTCCGATATCGGATCCGTAACCCACAGGTTGCAGACAAATGAACTACCTACTCCGATGGAACGTTATGGTGAGTACATAACTTCTAATTATTCTCATTCCATGCCTGCAACAGGAGTTTCGATTGTGGGCAAAGGCTCGTCACCAGAACAAGGGACAGCCATTCATATTACCCCCAGCCAGGCAGATGCCAACAACGGATGCATCGGATTATGCTGGGGGGCCCACATGGCAGGAAGATGCATTCAGGGCACATGCACCTCAAACCAAATGCATCTACATATCAATCAAAAAGAGATGCTAGCTGTTCAAAATGCCCTGACAGCCTTCAAGGACCTACTTCATCTGGGACAACAGCTGATGGACAACACCACGGTCATGTGCTATATAAACAAGCAGGGGGGCACACATTCTTACCCCCTTTGCAGATTAGCTATGACATTGTGGGACGCAGCTTTGACTTACCAAGTACATTTGCAGGCACAATTCCTGCCAGGAAAGGAAAATACTCTGGCAGACTAAGCAGAAACCTCATGGATCCCCACGAGTGGCAGCTAAATCCACAAGTCTTCAGCGTGATAAGGAAATGGGGATGCACGGACATAGATCTATTTGCCTCCCTTCACAACTACCAACTAAAGATTCTGCACAAGGGCTTATCACAGACAAGCATGGAAAGTGGACGCCCTATCTTTCAGCTGGAAAAACCTGTCCGTATATGCCTTCCCTCCACTGCCTCTCCTCCCCAAGGTACTCCTAAAGGTCAGACAGGAGAAACTAAAAATACTGATTGCCCCAGACTGGCCACGCCAGTACTGGTATCCAATCCTAAGGAACTTGTCTTGTTACCCAGCTTGGACCTTACTTCAATTACCTCGTCTTCTGTCCCAGCAAAACAATCAGATCCTGCACAGCCAACTCAGGACATTAAACCTGGCAGCATGGCGGATAATGTAGTCATACAAAAAACATCTCTCAGCAAGGCTGTGATGGATGTCATTCTGGAAGCCAGTAGTCCTAGTATGAGAAAGTCTTAGAAAATGGAAGAGATTCTGTGCTTGGAACCAGGCACGAGGAACAGATACAACTATACCAAATATTCCTCAGATTTTGCAGTACTTAACTGAGATGCTGGACAAAGGCCTATCCTTTTCATCAATTAAAATTCATGCCTCTGCTATTTCGGCTCATTACAATACAGAGCCACTGAATTTTTTTTTTTTTCTTCTCACCCTTTATTAGAGCAGTATCTGAGGAGCCAAAAACTTAAGGCCTCCAAGGAGATCACCAATACCTGCATGGGACCTCAACTATATCTTGGAAAAGCTCACCCTGCCTCCTTTTGGGTCAGCTGCTACTGTTGATATAAAGTTTTTATCTTGGAAAACAGCTCTGCTCCTAGCAATTACTTTTGCAAGACTAGTTTCAGAGCTACAGGCGCTCATGTCTGTGGAACCTTTTATTTTTTTTTTATCCAGACAGGGTCCCTCTGAGAACAAACCCAAGATTTATGCCTAAAGTGGTGTCAGGTGTGGCTCTTAACCAAACTATTCATCTGTCAACTTTTTATCCAAATCCACAGAACAAGGGGGGGGGAGAATTCTGCATTCTTTGGACGTACACAGCTTAGATTCTACTTGGATAGGACCAAAGCTTTCAGGAAGACAGAGCAATTACTAGTGGCATATGCTGCAGGCTCGCAAGGAAAGGCCATCTCAGTTTAGACTGTCTCAAAGTGGTTAGGCCACTGCATTCGTTTATGCTGCTCACACCATGGCAAGCCAGTGCCTAAGGGCATTAGGCCACATTCCACCAGAGCTGCAGCCACTTCAGTAGCTTTTCTCAGGGGAGTTCCAACCAGAGACATTTTAGAGGCGGCTACTTGGGAGTTCAGTACACACCTTTACAAAGCATTACCATCTGCCATTCTACTCTAAATCCAGAGCAGGCTTTGCCACTGCAGTTCTGCAGGGACTCATAGCAGCTCCTAATGCTGTTTAGCTCCAGCCTCCCAACCATAGCTTTGGGACTCTTCCCGAAAGTAATGACTGAAACAGTGAAACACTAAGAACATAGTACAGTTGTGTACACTTGCCATAAATGTAGATGTTAATGTATTCACTGTTGCAGTTCAGGTTACCCACCATCCCCCCTTTTTTCTATGGATCCTATCTTTCCTTCTCTGATTTATACAACCTATGTGGTGTATTTGCTTATAGATGAAGGTAAAATTTATATTGGTGCATTTATTTTATATACATAAAATTTGGCTACCCTTTTAAGGGGCACCTGATATCTGGGGAAGAAAAACTGAAGAAAATGGTGTTTGCCGTTTCTTTTATACCCCTGATGACCTGACGTCAGGGAAGGGGCGACAGCCCACTTTGGAATTCAGGCCGGCTGAGGGCAACCTGCCAGCAGGATTATCCAATTGTAATGACTGCAACAGTGAATACACTCTTAACATCTACATTTATGGTAAGTGTACACAACTGTGCTTTTTTCTTCCTTGAACAATGCAGTCTTGGTGTCCTTTGAGGCCCCTGCACTGGTCCAGTAATCAAGGAGCCTCAGTCCTCACCACTGACAGTGTGGGATGTATATTTTGGGAGGATTAAAAGTACACACAGTAAAGTACAATCTTCTTTAGCGCACAGAGAGCAGTCAGTCTGGGGCTGGTTTCTGTCTTTCTCCAGATCACCAATAAGACTTCCCACTGGCACAGTTATAGGGTTAAGATGTCAGCCGAGTGGTCACACCAAGATGTGGAGTGGCCTATACAGTGTCACCAAATACATATGCAAGTACTCTAAGAGCTTAAATATCTCAATCCATTCACAATTAAAAAGTTTAAATGTATTTAATATTAAATAAAAGAATAAGACAGTACTGTCACCAAAGCTGTAGACTAGGATAAGGTGGTTCACACAGCCTATTTAGATCTTGCTAAGGCTTTTGACACCATCCCCCACTCTGGAATTATAGATAAGCTCACTAAACTTGGTATAAATCCCTGTGTCATAAGATGGGTTGCCAACTGGCTCACTGACAGAACCCACACTGTGAAAGTAGCAGACTCGAAATCCGACTTCAGACCAGTTACAAGTGGAGTAACACAGGGTTCAGTCCAGGGTCCTCTCCTGTTTGGTATCTACTTCTCTGAAGTAAGTCTTAACAGAATCTTTGGCTAAGTTCGCAGATTACTGCAAACTAGGAGCCATAATCGAAACTCCTAGCGATGTGGGCATTCTACAAAAGGGCCTCGCTGAGACAGATGCTTGTCAAAGCCATGGCCTCAAGCTCAGTGCCAAAAAGTACATAGTCACCCCTTTGGTAAAAACTCTGTACCCAAGAAGTACCACATGGGCAGTAGTTGAGACCTTGGGACACGGATGGACAGTAGTCTCTCCTTTGATAATCACATTGCCACAGTAGTCAGGAAATCCTATGTGGCACACCATCACAGAAGTTTCTTGTCCAGGAAAACGAGGTCATTGTTCCTTACTCATTAGACCCGTTAAGAGTACAGGCCCTTTTGGGTATGTACCTCAGAAGACTTCTACAACTGGGAAGGCCGCAGAAATACCTCACAGGATTACCAGCCTCAAACTGATGCCCTACGCAGACGGTCTCAAACTCCAGCTTCACCCCGTTGCATATTGCCTACTCCGAGGAGATCTCTGCCTAACATACAAAGCTGTTTCAAACCCAGAGCTGTTGGACATGCTCCACTTAAAGAAATCCAATCCCTTTGAGTTGCACACTCCAGGGACCTAAACCTTGTCACCACAAGAAACAGAACATGCTGGAGGGATAGATTCCTGTCCTAGTGACTTCCCATACTCTGGAACAAACTACGTATGTCAAACAAAGCTCCTCATTGGCACTCTTCAGGAAAAATCTTGATTGGATGGGAAATAGGAAATTCACCATGGGGATCACTTCTGTGGCTCTGCTAGACAGGGACACAGGAAAATAATTTTCTTGGGTGGCGAAAGCCAAGGTACCTTTTTGGCTAGTCTTATATAGGCCCTAGGGCCAGTAGCCTAGTACCTACCTATGAACAACGCAGTAACTTCAGAGTTCAGAATCACAGGAAATGCTTTAAGACAACTTTGCAGGACTGTCTCAGATACAGAAAACCTCATCTTTACTATATTCCTATATATCTCTTGTCTTTTGGCTTTTCCCGGTTAGGGGTCATTACAGCTTAATGCTGGTCTGCTTGTGATTGGCAGAAATTTTTTTTTTTTTTTTTTTTTTTTTTTTTTTTTTTTTTTTTTACAGTGCAGAGGTCCCAGCCCAACCTTCAACGAAGGCACCCATTCACGCACACACCTACCTGCATGTCTTTAAATGTCACTCAACCGCAGGGAGGCCATGCAGACTCCCACACAGAAGGTGCTCCAGCAGATAAGTGAACCAGAGAACCTCTTGGCTGTGAGGCGACAACTCTGATCGCTGCACCACTGTGGCCTTGCTATATTCCTATCTATATCTGAGAAATTACTGTACCCTGGTTACCAATATTAGCAAGGCAAATACAGATGAATGTTTCTAGGTCCAAGACAAGATGCAAAATGCCCACTCCATCTCTTGAGTTCTTAAATTAATGTTGCATATTACTGCTGGGTTAGTCTGGATGCCATCACTCTCACCTGCCTTCAGTTACCTGGATAACAAACTTAAATTTAGCAGTTCTATGTGAAAAATGCATCTCTCGCCGATGTTTCTCAGAAGTGGAAGTCGCCAACCAAGCACTTTTACGTTTTAAACTGTGTAATTCTCTCGAATAATGGAACAAACTTCTAGCTCCAGACATTGTCTGCTTTACTGAAACTAAGAGAACACAATTGTAAAACAATTTCAACTTAACTTGCAAAGCGTCAAAATAACTCTGTTCCAGTTTTTACTATTAAAACATAGATTTGCACAGGTATAGTTTATATACACTTCTCTTCCTTTCCAGTAGGGTACATTGGATACATTCTTGAAACTCTGAGCATATCATACAGATTCTTCTATTCCTATTTTGCAGTATTCTCTGTGTGGGATTTTCCACCTCATTTGACCAGTTTGTCTTCTCCTTTACAAGTTTCATCTTGGCTGTTGTTGCGTGGGACTTCACATGTTGGGCCATAAACCAGGGACCTTAAATGTGCCATCTGCATGCAGACCTCAACTTTTTGGCTGCATACGACGGTCACTTCGTGTGCTTTGCTTCTTCTCCGCAAGACTTCTTAAAGCCAAGTACCCCATTGGGGTTTTCTTTAACCTCTAGCTAAAGCTTGGTTTGTTGTAGATGTTCGTGTTACCCTGCTGCAGTCGCACTAGGGTTATCCTGTCGTCAGGCGGTCCCGCAGTCGGCCGGATTTCCAAAGTCTTGGTCCGACGTCTGTTGCTGTCACCTCATCCCTGATGTCAGTGCGCCAGGGGTACATGTACTGCAACCAACGCCATTATCTCCAGTCTTTCTTGCCGCGCGGTGCCTGAAGCAGAAGCAGTTCGCAAGTGCCGGTCGGCCGACTCCTGAGATTATCGAAATCGAATTTCTGACTGAAGTCTTCTATAAAGCTAAGTACCCCGTTGGGGAAACTTTTCTTGCCTCAGACCGATGTCAGAAAAAGTTAACAATTGTATTTCTTGTGGGAAGCAAATACCTCAAGGATTTTCATTCTTTTTGCAAACCTTGCCTAGGCCCTGATCACGACGTCTCGTCGTTTTTGTGCTAGGTTTAATAAGCGTACTATTAAAAGGCGATTTGATTTCGCACTACATTTAAATTTAACTATAATATGCCGTCGGAGCTACCGACTACCGGCGTGCACAAAAAACGCAGGGACAAGGACTGACGGCCAAGGCCTAAACCCGATTCAGAGGCCTTGGTTGATCCGGTCTCCGGTTATCAGTGAGGCTCCGATGCAGCCCCTGACTACCGCAGTTCAGTCCTGGAACCAGAGACCGCTACAGATATTCTGACTGAATGTACTAGGTCGACGCAGCCTTTTACTTCAGGCCCTTCCGATGATGTACCTTCTAAGGACGTTGGTGCTTCGGAAACGCCATTGGTTTCTGAGGGCGTTTTCAGACTGACAACTCTCACAGTCCAAACGTTTTCTAAGTCGTAAGACTCCTAAACAGTCTCCTGTTCAAGGCCCTATGCCTAAGAAACAGATGCTCAAAATGGCTGAAGATTTGATTTCTCTCATCAGGGGTTCACAGCCTTCTCCTGACAAAAGGCCTAGACAAGAGGAAGATTCTGCTTCTGAGCAACTGTCTATTTCTTCGGATTCCTCTGAAGACCAGATGCTGAGGACTCTATTCCCTCAGCTTTCCCTCCTGAAGACTACTCTTTTGGGGAAACTTTACACACTGAGGGAACATTTCCACTGGGAAGGTTAGGATTTCTCTGATTCCAAGAAAAGGCTCCGTTTCTTTTACTCCCCCAACACAGACCTCTAGCCATCCCACCTGTTTTGGACATTGTGGATGATGTCTATTTAGAATCCAGTTTCATTCAACCCAGACTCTCTACCTCCTACTTCGGCTAAGCCTGACAGATACTACAGAGTACCTGATTCCCACAAGTTTCTTTACAAAAGCCCAGTAGCTGACCCAGAGGCCATCTCCCAGGGTCCCAGGGGGCTAAGGCTTCCATGGCTATAAACCCAGTACCTTCTGAGAGGGATTCAAGAGCATTAGACAGGTGGGAATAAAAGGTTTACACCTCGGCCACATTAGCTATGAGAGCACTAAATTGTCAATTTCATATGCTCAGGTATCAGCAGTTTCTAATCTCTCAGTTAAAACAAAAGATTACCTCCCTTCCCCAACAATCTGAATTGAAAGAAGTACAGGATTTATTGCACGCCACCGAGCAGGTGGGCAAACATACCTTACAATGTGGGTTTGATTTTTTGGAGGCCTCCTGCAGAGCAGCTGTCACTGGATCAGTTATACGTAGGCATGCCTGGTTAAAGGAACAAAGTCTACCTGATCATGTCAAAGCAAAAATACTGGATGCACCCTTACAGCAGGATGTTCTTTTTGGAGTTAAAGCAGAAGTGGTAAAGAAAATGGAAGATGAGGCGAAATCAATGCAGACAGTCAAAGATTTCCTACAGGTACACCCCCCTCTCCAGCAGAAACTGGCCAAAAAAAATTGGTCCTTTCCAGCCACTGACAGACCTCAGAGGGGTAAATACAGGCGCCCAAGGGGCAGAGGACAACCACAAGCACAGTATAAACCTAGCCAATGGGACACTCCTACCCAGAAAGGAGAAGACAGGTCTCAACCTACCAGAAGGCAAACGCAATGACTTGCACCTCGACTGGCCAAACAAAGCTCTTGTTAGCCCCCTTGGGGGGGGGGGGGGACCAGCACTTTTTGCAGACAACTGGCACATGGTCACAAAGGACAAATGGGTCCTAGACATTATTTTACGAGGATACAGATTCCACTTCCACACCTTGCCAATGAAAAGAGGAATGCCAAACCTGCCACTAAATCAAAGGGCAGAGGCTCAAAAACAAATTACAGCTGTCATGGCCATGAGAGCCATTCAACGGGTACCGATTCAAGGGTAAGGCCAAGGATTTTACTCAAGGCTCTTTCTAGTACCCAGAAAAGACAATGCTTGGAGACAAATTCTGGATCTTTCAATTCTAAACACTTGCCTAAAAGTCCCAAAATTCAAGATGCTAACACTACAGCAGCTACTTCCCATTTTGGGCAAGGAAGCATGGCTGGTAACGTTGGACCTCAAGGAGGCATACCTGCATGTCCCTATCAGACAAAGTTGCAAAAGATACCTCCGTTTCATTGCAGGTTCAACCCACTACCAGTTCTCTGCATCGCCCTTTGGCTTATCTACTGCGCCCAGAGTTTTCACAAAATGCCTGGCACCAGTAATTGCATACTGCAGACAGAGGAATTCAAATATGTCCATACCTGGACTACTGCCTCATCTAAGCAGAAAGAAAAGACATTCTCTTACATCATCTGGCTTTTGTGAAGCATCTACTAAATGTCTGGGGTACACAGTAAAAGAAAATAAGTCAAAGCTAGTACCCTCTCAAATGACATTCCTGGGTGCCAGCTTGGACACAACGGCCCAGAAGGCTCATCTTACACCAGACAAGCAACTACAACTGACTCTATTTCGAGACAATGGCAACAAAGACCCAATTAACTGCAAGAAAAATACTGCAGGCTTTGGGCTTCATGGCATCTTGCATTCTGATACCATTTGCAAAACTGCATATGTGGAAATTACAGTGGTACCTAAAAAGTGTATGGTCTCAACACAGCCACAGCTTGGACAGTGATATCTCTCATTCCCTGGCTTCAACAGGAATTTCTATGGTGGGCACAGGCATGTCACCTCAAGGGTCAGCCTTTCACCTTGCCCCCAACCAGGCTCACAACAGATGCTTCAGACTATGCCTGGGGGGCACATATGGCAGGGCAATGCATTCAAGGCCTATGGACTGCAGAACAAAGAAAACTGCACACAAGAAGATGCTAGCTGTACAGAAAGCTCTTGACAGTCTTCAAGGATCTTCTGCATCCTGGACAACTTGCAATAAAGACTGACAACACCACAGTAATGTGGTACATAAACAAGGGGGCACACATTCCTACCCTCTTTGCAGGCAAGCAATAATGTTATGGAACACAGCTCTGGCCTACCAAGTCCAGTTACAAGCTCAATTCCTGCCAGGACAGAAAAACACATTGGCAGACGACCTAAGCAGAAACATCAAAGATCTCCACGAGTGGAAGCTACACCCACAAATATTTACAATGATAGCTCAAGAATGGGGCCTGCCAAATATAGAACTGTTTGCCAGTCCTCAAAACTATCAACTGACAATTTTGTACAAGGACATTCCACCATCAAGCTTGGAAAGTGGACGCTCTCTCCTTCAGTTTGAAAAACCTGACAGCATATGCCTTTCCTCCATTACCTCTTCTCACAAATGTTCTTCTGAAGGTCAAAAAGGAGAAACCTCGACTGATTCTCATAGCACCAGACTGGCCACGCCAGCACTGGTACCCGCTATTGAAGAATATGGCTCACAGCCCACCATGGATATTGCCTCATACCTCATTTGCTCACGCAGAAAAACAAACCGATCCTACACAGCCAGCTAAAAACCTTAAACCTGGTTGCATGGCGAATCTTTTAAACATCCAACCATCCCCTCTTTCACAAGCAGTTCTGGATGTTATTCTGGAAGCCAGGAGGCCAAGCACCAGGAAGGCTCACTTGGACAAATGGAAAAGGTTTTCTGCCTGGAACCAAGCTAAAGGCCAAGACACAACTCTGCCTCATATGCCTCACATTCTGCAGTATTTAGCAGAGATGTTGCACAAAGGACTTTCCTTCTCCAAAATCCATGCTTCAGCTATTTCAGCTCACTACGACACAAATCCACCTTTATTTTCACATCCTCTTCTAAAGCAGTTCCTCAGAGGGGCAAAAAACATTAGACCACCTAGAAGAGCTCCTACACCAACATCGGACCTCAACTTTGTTCTGGAAAAGCTAACCTTACCTCCCTTTGAACCAGCTTTCTCTGCAGACCTTCAGTTCCTATATTGGAAGACTGCCCTGCTCCTGGCAATAACTTCTACTAGGAGAGTCTCAGAATTACAGGCACTAATGGCAGTGGAACCTTTCCTCATTTTTCATCAAGGCAGTGTTTCTCTACGAACTAATCCTTCCTTCATGCCTAAGGTGGTTTCCTGTGTAGCTTTAAATCAAACCATCTACCCACTTTTTCCCAATCCACAGAACAAAGGTGAGAGACTCTTGCATTCCTTGGACATTCACAGGCAGCTTTGTTACTACTTGGACAAAACTAAGGCTTTCAGAAAACCTGACCAGCTCTTTGTATCCTATGCTACAGCTTCTCAAGGGAGGGCTATATCCAAACAAACCATTTCTAAATGGATAGGCCATTGCATGCGGTTCTGTTATACCCGTCATGGGAAACCAGTTCCTACTACCATTAGATCCCACTCTACCAGGGCAACAGCTACCTCTACAGCCTTTCTCAGAGGGGTCCCTACCAAGGAAATTTTAGAAGCTGCAACTTGGAGTTCAGTACACACCTTCACCAAACACTATCACCTACCTCTTTATTCTAAGTCCAGGGCAGGCTTCGCCACTTCAGTTCTGCAGGGCCTCATTGCCTCCACTAACCCTCTGAAACCTCCACCCTGCCTTAGCTTTGGGACTCGACCCAAGTGTGATGACTGCAGCAGGGTAACACGATGAACATAGTACAGTTTTGTACCTACCATAAATGTAGATGTTAGAGTGATGTTCATAGTGTTTCACTGTTGCAGTCATGACTGCAGGGTTCTCACTTGCCAGCAGGCAGCCCTCGGTCGGCCAGAATCCCAAAGTCTGGGTCCGACGTCAGCTGTTCAACGTCAGAGCGCCAGGAGTACAAAGCTGACTGCCGACGCCATCTTCTCCAGTCTTTTCTTGCCGTGCGGTGATAGCAGTTCGCAAGTGCCAGTCGGCTGACTCCTGACAATTTTTTCTGATATTCTTCAGTCCAAAGATTTTCTTCTCCATTCAGAGAAACTCGATACATATAAAGCAAAATAAAAATATACTTGAACACAACACAAGCAGTTGATGGTGCAAATAGTCTTCTTTAATTCTGGTACCTCGGCCTTCGCCTTCTCAAGGAATACATTTGTGATGAACCACACCACCCCTTTTATAACACCTCCACATCAAATTTACATAATTAATTACTTGATTAATTGAACAACCAGTTTACAAATGTGCTGAATAAAAGTGAACATGCGCCCATATGCTTCAATTTCTACTAGTATATTTTTTAATTTTTTTCTATTTTACCTTTTAATTTTTGTCACTTTATACTCGTGTCATAAATTTCATTACATGTATATCATGAAAAATCATGATTATAATTGTAAAAACTTTTTTTTAGCAAATACAAAAATATAAACATATTAATATTTAAAGAAAAACTTACATGTACTACCCAATAAGACTGCGAAATTTCATTTCTAAAAATCTTAAATACCTATGTCATGTAATTCATACTTCCATGTTCATCCCATTTGGAAAGAGTTTTATAATTCAAAATAAATCTGGACTCCATTTTCAATAATTTGTTGTGAAACCCTGCATCACCTACATTTTTTTGGTTTCCCTAACACACAATAAATGAATCCTTCTGGAATCCCCTTATGATAATCTAGGAAATGTTTGGCCACAGGACTCTCCAATCTTTTGTGCTTGATGTCCCCCAGATGCTCAAGGTTTCTAAGTTTGACTTTTCTACTGGTTTGACCTATATACCATTTTTGTTTACTACAACCACAGCATATAATGTATACTACCCCCACCGAATTGCAATCAAAATATTCCAAGGCTTTGTAGTTAACATTATTAATTTTTGTTCCATCTAAACTCTTTACTTTGCTACAAACTTTGCACCTACTGCATCTGAAGGTTCCCCTCTGTGTTATTTCTTGAAATATACCTTGTGTTTAAAATTTCTTTTAAATTGGGGTATCTACCGTATGAGAGTGTGACAGTATTTGGAAAGAGTCCCCACTCTTTCATCGCCAGAAACTATTGGCCACAATTTAAATACTGTTTCCCTTAGAATCTGTGAAAAATATGAATATTTAGTAACAAAAATATTCTATCCTTAACTACTTCTGACTCAAGATTTCTTAACTGTCAACTTTGGGAAGCAGATAAACATAAGTGCCTGTTCCTGTCTGTATCTTAATCCCAGTTCTTTCTCAACTTTTGCCCTAGCTGATCTAATAGTGGTCATAGAATAACTTCTCTCAACTAATCTCTTCTCGATTTTGTCAAACTCACCTCCCACTCTTGTGAGTTCAGAAGTGTTGAAACCTATGTGTTTGAATTCCCCCAAGGGCAAAGAGTTTAAAAGGGATTCACTGTGCATGCTTGAAGCATGCAAAAAATTATCAGCAGCTGTCTTTGTAAAAGGGTTTATGTTGGACCCCAGATATAATTCAATGTCCAAGTACTGTATGCTTTTACCCCCCATAGTATATGTAAAATCCAAGCCACATGGATTGTTTTTGATTTCCAAAATAAATTTGTCAAAATCCAAGGGATCACCTCTACACAAAAATAGATCATCTATAAATCTTTTATATTTGACTACCTTAGTCTTAAAAAAAATCATTTGTATAAATAAAAGAATTCTCAAAATGAGCCATAGAGAGAGCAGCATATGAGGGCGCATAGGGTGCCCCCATAGCTGTCCCCTCATTCTGCAGAAAAAACTTGCCTTCGAATTCAAAACAATTGTGAGTTAAGCAGAATTCTAAAAGATTTATGATGTAATTTGTCCTTGGTCCTTCCCCTAACACTTTCTCTATTTACTCCAACCCCCAATATTTGTTGATGCTCGTGTACAAAGATTTTACGTCCACACTGGCCCAGTAAAAATCTTCTCCACTCAAAGCCAAGTACTCCGTTGGGGAAACTTTTTTTTTTCTTGCTCCACTCCGATGTCAGAAAAAGTTAATTGTATTTCATGTGGGAAGCAAATACCTCAAGGATTTTCATTCTTACTGTATTCCTTGCTTAGGCCCTGACCATGATGTAGCTAGTTGTCAGTTTTGTGCTAGATTCAATCAACGTACAATTAAGCGAAGGTACGATTTTGCTTTTAATTACTTCGGTAGGTGCTTTAACTACAAAATGTCGTCTGATACGGTTCCGGCTACCGGAGTTCACAAACATCGCAAGGATAAAGACAGGCCTCCGAGGTCCAAATCTGATAGCACACAAGCGGAGCCAGCTTCAGGTTCGGCCGTCATCAGTGAGGCGCTTTTGCAGCCCCTGTTGTCGGCCATTTCAGAACAGACTGCCAAAACGGACTCATGAGCCAACCAGGCCTTTAAATATTTCTGTTGCAGGACCTTCGGACAATGCTCCTTCGGATGGGTCCGGAGTCGCTGTGCAGGTACCGGCTTCCAAAGGGGTTTTCAGGCCTACTCAGCTTCTAATAAAGGCAAAGAAGACTCCTAAATCAGACTACAACACAGGCCTCTTCTGAACCGGCTCCCAAGTCACAGAAACAGTTACTCAAGATGGAGGATTTACTTACTATGATTAGGGGTTCACATCCCCCTCCAGATAAAATGCCAAGGCAGGATGTTTATTATGATTCCTCTGATCAGGCTTCTGTTTCCTCAGTTTCTTCTTTTGATCAGGATTATTCTTTCCCTCATGAGGATTCTGATGCTGAAGACTCCATTCCTTCAGCTTCTCCCCCCTGAGGATTTCTCTTTTGGGGAAACTTTGCATGAAATGAGGGAACATTTCCACTGGGAAGGGCAGAGTATTCGGTATCTAAGAAAAGACTGAGGGATTTTATTCTTCCCCAACATAGACCCCTGACTATTCCTCCTGTTTTGGATATTGTGGATGATGCCTTTTTGGAGGCTAACTTGACCCCAGACTCTCTTCCTCCTGCTCCTGTTAAGCCGGATAGATATTACAGGGATGTCCTTCAAGGATGCATCTGCAGTCATAACAAATGGGTTGTCCTGTCGTCAGGCAGCCCTTCGGTCGGCCGGATTCCAAAGTCTGGGTCTGGCCTCGGCTGGTGTCGCACTTCACCCGACGTCATCTCTGCTGGTCTTCGGGTATAAAGGCATCAGCCGACGCCATTTTCCTCAGTCTTTCTTGCCGTGTGGCGCCCGAAGCAGAAGCTGTTCGCAAGTGCCGGTCGGTCAGATCCAGAGATTACTTCTACCGAATACTACTTCGAAGACTTCTAAAAAGCTAAGTACCCAGGGTTCCTGATTTCGGTCAGTTTTTATACAAGAACCCTTCTGCAGACCCTGAAACCATTTCTCAGGGTCCTAAGGGAGTTAAGGCCGCTTCTGCTAAAAATCCTATTCCTACTGAAAAGGATTCTCTATCCTTGAAAAGATGGGGCAAAAAGGTGTGCACTTCTGCTACTTTGTCCATTAGGGCTTTAAACTGTCAGTTTCATATGCTAAAATACCAGCAATTTCTCTTGTCTGTTTTAAAACAAAAGCTTACTTCCATTTCTGCCTGTGCATTTAAGAAATTACATGACTTTTTGCATGCCACTGAACAAGTTGGGGAGCATGGTTTACACTGTGGATTTGATGCCTTGGAGGCTTCTTGTAGGGCTGCGGCCTCTGGCACAGTCATTAGACTGCATGCATGGCTAAAGGAACAAAATTTGCGTGAACAAGTAAAGGCTAAATTATTGGATGCTCCTGTTCAGCATAATGTTTGGTTTGGATCAAAAGCTGAAGATGTGATTAAAAAGATGGAGGATAAGGTGAAATCCATGCAAACAGTTAAAGATTTCTTACAAGTATAGCCACCTAGATTTAGCAGGAATTGGCCTTCAAAAACTTGGTCCTTTCCCACTTCAGACCGGCCTCCGAGGGGTAGATATAGACGCTTCAGAGGAAGGCCTCAAACACAAGCTTCTTATAGACCAAGACAGTGGACTTGCTTCTACCCCTAAGGGAGGAGAGGGCAGATCACAAACTCGAAGGAAACAAACTCAATGACTCCCTCTGTTGGGCTATAGAAACTTATTGCCTGGAAGCCCCTCTCGGAGGAAAACTCTTTTTTTAATCAAAATTGGACTCTAATAACCCAAGAGAAGTGGGTTTTGGATGTGGTTTTAAGAGGTTACAAATTCCATTTTCATACCTTGCCAAGGCCAAGGGATGGCCAGACCTTCCAAAACATCAATGGACAGAAGCCTTAAACAAGGTGGAAGCTCTTTTGGCTATGAATGCCATAGAACTGGTTCCACTTTCAGAGATGGGAAAAGGTTTTTACTCTTTCTAGTCCCAAGGAAGCAAAACTTATGGAGACCCATTCTGGATCTGGGGGCGGCACAGTGGTGCAGCGGTTAACGTTGCCTCGCAGCAAGAGGTTCTCCGGTTCGATTCTCGGCTGGGGTGCCTTCTGTGTGGAGTTTGCATGTTCTCCCTGTGTTTGTGTGCGTTTCCTCCGGGTACTCTGGTTTCCTCCCACATTCCGAAGACATGCATCTGGAGCATTTCTCCCCGGGCCTCCGCTGAAAACAGGCTCTGTGGAACCTAGTCGGACTTCCCCGGTCAACAAAATGATAAATAAAAAAAAAAAATAAAAATAAATCTGTCTTGAACACCTTTCTAGAGATTCCAAAATTCAAGATGCTTACTCTACAGCAGCTACTTCCAATGCTGTCCAAAGATGCATGGATGGTAACTTTGGATTTAAAGGAGGCATATTTACACATTCCCATCAGGCAGGATCGCAGAAAATACCTCTGGTTCATGGCCGGATCGAGACGCTTTCAATTCTCTCCGCTGCCCTTTGGATTGTCTACTGCGCCCAGGGTCTTCACCAAATGCCTGGCTCCAGTAGTAGCTTATTGCAGACTCAAGGGAATTCAAATTTACTCTTATCTGGACGATTGTCTAATTCAGGCAGACAGCAAGGCTGTCTTACTCCAGCATCTAGAATTTGTACAGAACCTCCTCAAGTTCCTGGGATTCTCTGTAAACAAAGTCAAATTTGACACCATCACAATAGATAACTTTTCTGGGTGCACTTCTAAACACCACAACCCAGATGGCATTTCTGACATCCACAGCCCAGATGGCATTTCTGACATCCGAAAAACAATTACAGCTGGCTTCAACTTTCTGAACCTTGGCAACTTTAACTCCACTGTCTGCAAGGAAATTCCTGCAGGCTTTGGGTTACATGGCCTCCTGCATCCTTCTCGTACCATATGCAAGACTACACATGAGGAAAATACAGTGGTACGTAAAAAGTGTATGGTCTCAGCATTGCCGCAGTTTAGACATATGGATCTCCATCCTTCCTTGCCTTCAAAAGGAATTTCTTTTGTGGTCCTGGGCATGTGCTCTAAACAAAGGGAAACCCTTCCGTCTGCCTCCTGCCACTCAGATTCTAACCACGGCCGCCTCGGATTATGCTTGGGGAGCCCATTTTCAGGGCAATTGTCTGCAGGGCCTTTGGACAAAGGATCAGAAGCACCTGCATATCAACTTAAAGGAAATGTTAGCCGTTCAGAAAGCTCTATTGGCCTTCAGGAATCTTTTACAACCAGGACAACTAATACGGACAGACAACACCACAGTTATGTGGTACTTAAACAAGCAAGGGAGATCTCATTCCTACCCCTCTGCAGACTAGCCATGGATCTATGGAACACAGCTCTAGCTTGCAATCTGGACCTTCAAGCTTTGTTTCTACCAGGGAAACAAAACTTCCTGGCAGACAGTGAGCAGAAACCTTTCGGATCCACACGAGTGGATGCTGGACACCAAAATATTCAGGATGATAACAGCAGTCTGGGGATGTCCTCACATAGACCTCTTTGCATCCCATCTCAATCAACTACAGAATTTTTGCACCAGGACTTTACACAGAGAAGCTTGGAAAGTGGATGCCCTGTCATTCAGTTGGAGGAACCTCTTGGGATATGCCTTTCCGCCTCTTCCTCTTCTTCCCCGGGTTTTATTGAAGATAAAACAGGACAAGCCCAAGATGATGATCTTGCTAGCTCCAAATTGGCCTCTGCAGTTTTGGTATCCAACTCTAAAAAAAAAAACCTATGCCTGGAGCCCCCTTGGGTTTTACCTCAGTCTCCGAACCTTCTGTCTCAACATCAGGGTCAGGTTCTACATTCTCATGTCAGAACTCTCAGCCTGGTGGCCTGGTTAATCCAGGGCTTTTGATTTCTTCTTTCCTACCCAAGCAGGTTATGGATGTCATTTTAGAAGCCAGATGTCCTAGCACTAGAAAATCTTATATAGGAAAATGGAAAAGATTTTGTTCCTGGATGCAGGCTCAGGATTCTGATCCTTCTTCCTAACATTACTTTAATTTTACTTTGACAGATCTCTTACATAAGGGTCTCTCTTTCTCTTCCATTAAGAGGCATGCCTCTGCTATTTCTGCTCATTATAATACAGACCCTCCCATCTTTTCCCACCAGCTCATGTGACAGTTTCTCAGAGGAGCTAAGAACTTAAGAACTCCTAGATCTCCTCCCATTCCTGCTTGGGATCTCAACTATGTTTTGGAAAAACTAACCCTGCCTCCTTTTGAGCCTGCTGCCTCTTCTGACATCAAGTTTTTATCTTGGAAGACAGCTATCCTGTTAGCCCTAACCTCTGCCAGGAGAGTTTCAGAGTTGCAAGCTCTTATGGCTGTGGAACCTTATATTATTTTTCATCAAGACAGGGTATCTTTGAGGACTAATCCTACCTTCATGCCTAAGGTGGTTTCCAAAGTGGCTTTAAATCAAACTATCCACTTGACAACTTTTTCCCCACTCCTCACTTAAAGGGGAAAGGATCTTACATTCCTTGGATGTACACAGAAAACTACGTTTTTACCTGAACAGAACCAAGGACATCAGAAAATCAGAACCATTGTTTGTTTCTTATGCTTCAAGTTCCCAAGGTAAAGCCGTTTCAAAACGGACCACTTCTAAATGGATTGCTCATGGAATCAGATTTTGTTGTTCACACCATGGAAAGCAAATCCCAGGGAGTATACGGACTCATTCCACCAGAGCTGCTGCCACTTCTGCGGCCTTCCTCAGGGGAGTTCATACCAAAGACATTTTGGAAGCTGCAACTTGAGTTCTGTGCATACTTTTTCTAAGCACTACAATCTACCTCTTTACTCTAAGTCTAGGGCAGGCTTTGCCTCTGCAGTCTTGCAGGGCCTTTTAGCCGCCCCTTCTTTATGACCACCTCCCTTTCTCTCAGCTTTGGCATTCTACCCTACAGTCATGACTGCAACAGTGAAACACGAACATAGTACAGTTGTGTACACCTACCATAAATGTAGATGTTAGTGTCTTCAGTGTTGCAGTCTGGGTTTCCCTCCCTCCTGTCCCTGCTTATTTTTACTTTTGTGTATTTCCTTTTTTTTGCCATTCTTCTGAGGTGCATTTGCAAAGGTTATGGGACCTTTTCATTTTGAGACTCCTGACATCTGGGGCAAGAAAAACTGGAGAAGATGGCGTCTGCTGTCAGCTTTGTACTCCTGGTGCTCTGACGTCAGGGAGTATGGTTGAACAGCTGACGCGGACCCAGACTTTGGGATTCTGGCCGACTGAGGGCTGCCTGCAGGCAGGGGAGAACCCTAGTCATGACTGCAACAGTGAAGACACTCTAACATCTACATTTATGGTAGGTGTACGCAACTGTACTTTCACCCTGCTGCAGTCCAGGTTACCCTCCCTCCAACCCCTCTGATCTTTTGGCTAAATCTCTGCTATGCCTTACTGATGTATTTGCTTATAGCTGAAGGGATTTTGTGTTTGTACAGTGTTCACACCATTTGGTACTAATTTTGATCACCTTTTTGGGGGCACCTGACATCTGGGGCAAGAAAAAACTGAAGAAAATGGCGTCTGTTGCAGTATATGTACCCCTGGCACACTGACGTCAGGGATGAGGCGACAGCATCCGACGATGGACCAAGACTTTAGAAATCCGGCCGACTGCGGGACCGCCTGACGACAGGATAACCCTAGTGTGATGACTGCAGCAGGGTGAACACTCTAACATCTACATTTATGGTAGGTAAAAAACTGTACTTTGTCTTTAGCTGATGTTGGCAAAAAGGTGCAAATGCCAGTGTGGGCGCCAGATACCCCATAAAGACCGCTGCGTTTTTGCTTGGGCTGTGAGCCCTCAGAAGCCCCGACTGAACCTCTGTGAAAGAAGTCAAGATTCCTAGGCCCTCTTCCCCTACTGCTCCGCTTTCGTACACCCCTCCATCTACCGAATTAGGAGTTGAGGGACGTCTGACTGATCCGTTGACTTCTGCGGTGAACTTTGAGGAAGCCGCTTCACAGTTGACTACTAGCACCTCCCCAGAGCTCACTCAAACATCAGCTACCGCTGAGGTCGATGGGGAACCAGACACAGCCAGGCCTCTGACTGGGATTCCTCCTAAAGACACAGCTACCCTTAGCCAGGTATCTGATTCCAGACCTACGCCCAAGTCTATCCCAGTCAAAACAAACATTTGGCTACACCTGCCTCAGGCCTACCTGACTGGCAGTCCTTCACCTCATCTTTGATGCAGGCCTTTATGGCCCCTAGGCCATCAGCCTCTTATTGTTTCTCTCCTCAGCCCTAGGCCTGCTTCTGCCTACTCGCTCCCACTTCAAGACGGGGAAGAAGAGCAAGAGACTTGTTCATCTTCAGATGAATGTATATCTTACATTTCTCAATCTCTTAAGAGTATTATCCCCGAGAAGAAAATAACATTGAAGTAGACTCCCCTCCAGAAGATATCACCTTTGGGGAAACCATAACCAAAATGAAGGAATACTTCAAATGGGACACCTCAAATGTCTGGTACTCAAGGTGGAGTCTCTGCCCTTCTGCCGGTCATTCCTGCCTATTAAGATGCCTTTTCCTCAGCATCAGACGCCGGATTCTCAGCCACCTGTCCCAAGAGGCCAGACCACTTCTACAAGGTGCCTGATGACCAGAAATTTCTAGTCAGACCTTCCCTGCCAGATCCTGCTGTGATTACCATTTCACTATATAAACAATCCGGACTCCTTCAGTCTGCCTCCCTTACCTATGGACGAAGACAGCAAAACAGTTAGTAGAATTTCAAAGAGTTTACACCTCTTCCACATTGATCTTAAGAACCATCAATTATAAAACCCGTATGACCAAATATGTTCTGTACCTGATCTCTCAAGCCACTACTCTGCTGGCTACTATTCCAGACTGTCCCACTAAATCTGACATCTCTTCCCAGACTATCTCTGGCTGCCCAGGTAGCCAGGCACTCCATTAGATGCAGTTATGCTGCAGAAGCCTCTGCACACACTGCAGCATCTGCCAGTGTACTCGGGAGATATTCTTGGCTTCGTCTGCAGCACTTACCAGAAGACTTGGTCTAAAATCTTAAATGCCCCCTTTGGACCTAAATTTCCTGTTTGTTTACACTCAGCAGACCTATTCAAAAATCTGCAGGAAAAGAGTAGGGAATTAAAACATCCAGCGTCTTCTGGTGTCCCCTATTCGTAAATATTACAGGACTTGCCCTACCAAAGCAATCTTTGTGAGAAGAAACCTTGCCCCGACTGGACCTACCTCTTCCAGCCACAGAAGAGGGGCCAGAGGACAAACCCCTTCTGGGCCAGCTGCGTCTTTGCCTCCCTCGAAGACCCTTTCAAGATAGAAGGCCCAAACCATGCGTGATTGCCTTGCCCTTTTCCGCCCGCCTCTCCCACTGGCTGCCCTCTTGGAAAACCATCTCACCACAAACAAATGGGTTTTGGGTATTCCAAAAAAGGATACTTCCTCTCCTGGAAAGAGTCCACCCTTAAAGGGATGTGTTGAAGAAAATGGAGGATAAAGCTAAATCTATGCAGACAGTGAAGAATTTCTTACAGGTACAGCCACCCAGATTTAGCAGGAACTGGTTTTCTAAGAATTAGTCCTTTCCCATGTCGGGCCACAGAGGCAGATAGACACCCTAGAGGCAGACAACATCCCCAGGGCTCATACAGGCCCAAACAAATGGGGTGCTTCTACCTCCAAAAGCGGAGACAAATCACAGCCATATAGGAAACTGTCCCAATGACTTCCCTCTGCCAATGCCAAGCACTTATCTTTTGGCAGCACCCTTAGGGGGAAGCTAGCACTTTTTTCACAAATTTGGTACACGATCACACAGGACAGATGGGTCCTAAACAGTGTCTCAGGGCTACAGGTTCCACTTTCACACCCTTTCAAAGGCAAAAGGTATGCCAGACCAGCCACACAATCAATGGGCAGAGGCACAAAAACAAGTTTCATCTCATGGACATGAGGGCCATTCAGCCAGTGCCACAGCAAGAGCAGGGACAAGGATTTTACTCGAGACTTTTCTTAGTACCAAGAAAGGACAAAGCATGGAGACCAATTCTGAACCTGTCTATTCTAAATACTTTTCTGGACGTTCCGAAATTCAAAATGTTGACAGTGCAACAGCTTTTGCCCATGCTTGGGAAGAAGGCTTGGCTTGTAACTTAGGAGGTATACCTGCATGTCCCAGTCACAGTCTTGCAGAAGATGCCTCGGATTCATAGCTGGCTCAATGCACTACCAATTCTCTGCATTGCCCTTTGGCTTATCTACTGCACCCAGGGTCTTCACAAAATGCCTGGCACCAGTAATTGCATTTTGCAGACAGAGGAATTCAGATATATCCCTACTTGGACGACTGCCTTATTCAAGCAGAGACCAAAGACGATTCTAAAGCATCTGGCGTTTGTAAAAAGATTACTAATTTGCCTAGGGTACACAGTAAACGAAAAGAAATCAAAACTAGTACCCTCTCAAGAGATGATATTCCTGGGTGCAAGCTTAAATACAACTGCCCAGATGGCTTTTCTCACGCCAGACAAAGGCATCTGACTTCTTATTTCAAAAGCATGGCAACAAAGACCCAGTTATCTGCAAGAAAAATTCTGCAGGCTTTGGGCTTCATGGCTTCGTGTATTCTACTAATTCCATATGCAAAACTGGTATCTAAAAAGTGTTTGGACTCAACATTGCCACAGCCTGGAAACATTTATTACCCTCATTCCCTACCTGCAACAGGAGATGTTCGTGTTACACTGCTGCAGTCATCACATTTGGGTTATCCTGCAGTCAGGCGGTCCCACAGTCTGCTAGAGTTCCAAAGTCTTGGTCCGGTGTCGGTTGCTGTCGCTTCTTCCCGGACGTCAGTGCGCCAGGGGTATATGAGGCATCCAACACCATTTTCTTTGGTCTTTCTTGCCTCGCGGTGCCAGAAGCAGTTCGCAAGTGCCGGTCGGCCAACTCCTGAGATTTTCAAATCGAATTTCAGACCGAAGTCTTCAATAAAGCTAAGTACCCCGTTGTGGAACCTTTTCTTGCCTCAGTCCGATGTCAGAAAAAGTTAATTGCATTTCGTGTGGAAGCAAATACCTCATAAGAACTTTAATTCTTATTGTATTCCTTGCCTAGGCCCAGACCACGACGTCACAGCTTGTCTGTTTTGTGCTAGGTTTAATAAACTAACTATTAAACGTCAGTTTGGTTTCGCCCATTACTTTGGTAGGAAATTTAGTTATGCCATGCCCGTCACAGCTGGTCTGTTTTGTGCTAGGTTTAATAAACTAACTATTAAACGTCAGTTTGGTTTCGCCCATTACTTTGGTAGGAAATTTAATTATACCATGCCGTTGGAGCAACCGACCGGAATGCATAAAAACTGCAATAAGGACAGGAAGCAGAGACCCAAACCAGACTCAGAGGCCTCTGCTGGCCCAGTCGCCGGTTCTCCGGTTTTCAGTGAGGCGCCTACGCAGCCCCTGATTACCGCTGATTTAGAACCTCAGGCGGCTTCCGATTCCCAAGCAAAGATTACTAGGCCGCCGCAGCCTTCATCTTTTGCCCCTTCCGACTCAAGGGCTGAAGGAGATTCCAGTGCAGTTGAAGCGCCTTCTGTTGCAGAAGGTGTCTTCAGACCAACTACACTCACCATTAAATCCTATCCAAAGCTGAAAACTCCTTTAAAAGCAAAAAAGACTGTACAGCAGTCTCCAGTACAAGGCCCCATGCCTAAGAAACAGATGCTTAAGATGGCTGAAGATTTAATTACCCTAATCAGGGGTTCCCATCCCCTTCCTGATAAAAGGCCAAGACAGGAGGAGGATTACGCTTCCTCTGACCAGGTCTTAGTTTCCTCAGATTCTTCTGAGGAACAGGAATACTCCTTTCCCCCTTATGAAGATTCTGATGCTGAAGAGTCTATACCCTCAGCATCTCCCCCAGAAGACTACTGTTTTATGGAAACTTTACATACCATGAGGGAACATTTCCACTGGGAAGGCCAGGATTACTCTGATTCTCAGAAAAGGCTCCGAGTTCCTTTTACTACCCCAGCTGTCCCACTCGTGCTGGACATTGTGGATGGTCTTTACTTAGAATCTAGCCTTAACCCAGACTCTCTACCTCCTGCACCAGCCAAACCAGACATACTACAGAGTCCCTGACTTGCACAAATTGCTGTCCCTGTCCGCTGTTGCTGACCCATAAACCATTTCCCAGGGTCCCAAAGGGGTTAAGGCCTCTCTTGCTAAAAATCCTGTACCCTCTGAAAGGGATTCCAGAGCACTAGACAGATGGGGAAAGAAAGTATATACCCCTGCTACTCTAGCTATGAGGGCCTTAAATTGCCAATTTCACATGCTGAAATATCAGCAATACTGGATGTCTCAATTAAAGCAAAAAATGATCACATTCAGAGCAGCCTGATTTCAAGAAATGCAAGATTTGTTGCATGCAGCTGAACATGTGGGAAAACATACTTTACAATGTGGATTTGACTCAATGGAGGCTTCCTGTAGAGCAGTGACTGTGTCTGTCATACGAAGGCATGCTTGGTTAAAAGAACAAACCCTACCTGATCATGTTAAAGCAAAGTTATTGGATGCACCTTTACAGCAGGATGTCTCATTTGGCGTAAAAGCAGAAGAGGTTTTAAAGAAAATGGAGGATAAGGCAAAATCTATGCAGACGATCAAGGATTTTTTTTTACAGGTTCAACTCCCTCGTTTCAGCAGAAATTGGCCAACAAAAAACTGGTCCTTTCCAGCTTCGGACAGACCACAGAGGTGCAAATACACCCAAGGGGCAGAGGTCAGTCACAAGGCCCTTACAAGCCTCGACAATGGGGTTCCGCAACCCATAAAGGAGGAGAAGACTGGTCCCAAGCTATCGGAAGACTAGCACAATGACTTAACCTTCAGACTGCCAAGCACATCATTCCTGGCAGCTCCCTTGGGAGGAAAATTAGCACTTTTTGCATACAACTGGCACATCATCACAAAAGAAAAATGGGTCCTAAATATCGTCTCACAAGGATACAGATTCCACTTTCACAATTTACCAAGGATAAAATGAATGCCAAACCTGCCACCAAATCAATGGGCAGAGGCTCAAAGTACAGCTCTCATGGACATGAGCCATTCAACAGGTACCTACACAGGAGCAAGGACAAGGATTTTACTCAAGACTCTTTCTAGTCCCCAGAAAGGACAAAGCCTGGAGACCCTTTCTGGACCTCTCAATTCTAAACACTTATCTGCAAATACCCAAATTCAAGATGCTTAACACTACAGCAACTGCTTCCCATGCTGGGCAAGAAGGCTTGGCTGGTTACATTGGATCTCAAGGAGGCATACCTGCATGTCCCTATCAGACAAAATTGCAGAAGATACCTCCGATTTATTGCAGGTTCAACTCATCAATTCTCTGCACTGCCCTTTGGCTTATCTACTGCGCCCAGTTTCTTCACAAAATGTCTGGAACCAGTAATTGCATACTGCAGACAAAGAGGAATTCAAATCTATCCATACCTGGACGACTGCCTTATTCAAGCAGAAAGCAAGGACATTCTTTTAAAGCATCTGGCGTTTGTCAAACACCTATTAAGTTGCCTAGGGTACACAGCAAACGAAAAGCAATCAAAACTAGTGCCCTCACAAAATATAGTATTCCTGGGTGTCAGCTTAAATACAACGGCCCAGATGGCTTATCTCTCACCAGACAAGCAAGAACTACTAACTCAATACTTCTCCCTGCAAGAAAAATTCTGCAGGCCTTGGGATTCATGGCATCTTGCATACTACTAATACCATATGCAAAACTGCATATGAGGAAATTACAATGGTACCTAAAAAGTGTATGGACTCAACACAGCCACAGCTTGGAAACAATAATACCACTCATTCCCTGCCTTCAACAGGAGTTTCTATGCTGGGCTCAGTCATGTCACCTCAACAAGTGTCAGCCTTTTACCTTACCCACAGCCAGGCAGGCAGACTAACAGATGCATCGGATTATGCGTGGGGAGCGCACATGGCAGGACAGTGCATTCAGGGCAAATGGTCTACAGATCAAAGGCATCTGAATATCAATCAAAAAAGTGTTAGCTGTACAAAATGCCCTAACAGCTTTCAAGGACCTCCTACAACCAGGACAACTCCTAATAAAGACTGACGACACCACAGTAATGTGGTACATAAGCAAGGGGGCACACACTCCTACCTCCTATGCAAGCAAACGATGACCTTGTGGAACACAACACTGACCTACCAAGTTCAACTACAAGCACAATTCCTGCCAGGAAAGAAAAACACATTGGCAGAGATCTAAGCAGAAACCTCATGGATCCTCACGAGTGGAAACTAGATCCACAAGTATTTGCAGTGATAACTCAAAAATGGGGGCGCCCAGACACAGATCTGTTTGCCATCCCCCAAAACTACCAACTTTGGAAATTTTGCACAAGGGCATACCACCCATTAACTTGGAAAGTGGATGCCCTCTCATTCAGTTGGAAAACATTTAACAGTGTATGCCTTTCCTCCACTGCCTCTTCTAGCGAAGGTGCTGCTGAAAGCCAGATTAGAGGCCACAAATGATACTCATTGCACCAGAATGGCCACGCCAACACTGGTAGCCAATACTAAGGAACATGGCTCACGGCCCACCATGGATTTTGCCTCAAATCCCTCACCTGCTCATTCAGCAAAACAATCTGATTCTACACAGCCAGCTCAAGACTTTAAATCTGGCTGCATGGCAAATTACCTAAGCAACCAGTCAACACTTTTCTCTAAAGCTGTTATGGATGTCATTCTGGAGGCCAGGAGGCCCAGCACCAGGAAAACCTATTCAGACAAATGGAAAAGATTTTGCACCTGGAACCAGGCTAAAGGCCAAAATCCCCTTGTTCCAAATATTCCTCAGATTCTACAATATTTAACTGAGATGTTGCACAAAGGACTTTCTTTTTTCATCTAAGATCCACGCCTCAGCGATTTCAGCTCACTACAACACTGATCCTCCTGTATTTTCACACCCACTGCTAAGACAGTACCTCAGAGGGGCAAAGAACATAAGACTGCCCCGCAGAGCACCAACACCAACTTGGGATCTCAACTTTGTCCTGGAAAAGCTTACACTGTGCCGCCCTTTGAACCAGCTTTTACAGCTGATTTACAGTTTCTATCATGGAAAATTGCCCTGCTGCTAGCAATAACTTCAGCACGAAGAGTCTGAGCTACAGGCCCTAATGGCAGTGGAGCATTTCATCATTTTTCATAGAGACAGTCGCTCTACGAACCATCCCTTCCTTTATGCCAAAGGTGGTATCCAGTGTTGCCCAAACCATTCATTTGTCCACTTTTTCCCCAAACCCCCAGAACAAAGGAGAAAGGCTTCTGCACTCTTTGGACATTCACAGGCAATTACGTTACTACTTGGATAAAACTAACGCTTTCAGGAAATCTGACTAGCTCTGTATCCTATGCTGCAGGATCACAAGGAAAAGCCATCTCAAAACAAACCATTTCAAAATGGATAGGACGATGTATCCGTTCCTGCTACACACATCATGGGAAATCTGTACCTGCTAGCATTAGGTCCCATTCCACCAGGGCTACAACTACATCAACAACCTCTCAGAGGGGTGCCAACCAAGGATTTTCTGGAAGCTGCAACTTGGAGTTCAGTGCACACCTTCACCAAACACTATCACTTACCACTATATTCGAAGACTAGAGCTGGCTTTGCCACTGCAGTTTTGCAGGGCCTACTAGCTTCTTCTAACCCTGTTTAACTCCACCACCCATCCTTAGCTTTGGGATTCAACCCAAGTGTGATGACTGCAGCAGGGTAACACGAACATAGTACAGTTTTGTACCTACCATAAATGTAGATGTTAGTGTTCACCCTGCTGCAGTCCAGGTTACCCTCCCTCCATCCCCTCTGAACTAGCTGGACTTATCCATACCTTTCTATCCTATACAACCTCTGTGGTGTATTTGCTTGTGATTGAAAGTATTGTTTTATTTTGTTTTTACTTGTATATTTTTATATAGTATTAAGTATTGCCTACCTATTGCATGCAGGTCCAATCCACAGCAAATCCCCCTGCACATCATCTTAAGAGATGATGGCTGTGCAGCACACCTTGATGGCTTTCAAACCCCTTCTCTCTCCCGCAGTTCTCCTGATCAAAACAGATGCCACTGTGATGTGGTACATCAACAAGCAGGAAGGGACTCGCTCCTACTCCCTATGCAGGCTGACCACATGACCCTTTGGCACTCAGCCTCTTCACGCAACTACACCTTTTAGCACAGTACCTACCAGGCTGTCTCAACGCTGTGGCAGACCAATTAAGCAGAAGTCTTCTGGACCCACACGAGTGGCAACTTAACAGAAGTACCTTCCCCCCAATAACTCAAAAATGGGGAAACCCTGAAGGTCTACCTCTTTGCCTCACACACCAACCATCAGCTCAGCAAAGTCTGCACCAGGGAGCATCACTGCATGGCTTGGAAAGTGTTTGCCCTATCCTTCCCTGGGTCAATCTATTGGTCTGTGCCTTTTCTCTCCTTCCTCTCATCCCCAGGGTACTGCTCATTATAAGGGAGGAAACACCAAGGACCATCCTAAAAGCTCCAGACTGGCCCCGACAGCATTGGTACCCCTTGCTACGCAGCCTGTCCCTGCTGCCTCCATGGCATCTTCCTCAGATTCCAAACCACCTGACCCAGAGGGAAGGAGAATTTATGCATCCCAAATTGTAGACTCAATTTGGCAGCTTGGTTTATTCCCTAACCCCGAACCAGTCTGCCATCCTCAGTAAGCAGGTTCTGGACTTTATCTGTGAGGCCAGACGTCCTAGCAGCAGAAAGTCTTATGCAGATAAATGGAAAAAGGTTCTGCATCTGGATCCAGGCTAAGGGAACCAGTACAGCACAGCCCTCCATCCCTCTCGTCATGGATTACTTGGCTGACCTACTACACAGTGGCCTTTCTCCTCTGAAAATTCATGCCTCTGCTATTTCTGCTCATTTTCCCACTGAGCAGCCCCTTTTCTCACACCCTTTGATCAGACAGTTCCTTAGAGGGGCTAGCAATTTGAGGCCCCCCAGAAGGGCAGCAACACCAGCTTGGGGCCTAAATTTTGTCTTGGAAAAGCTCTCCCTGCCCCCTTTAGAGACAGCCTCTTCTGCAGTGTATTTCTCTCCTGGAAGACTGCATTTCTTTTGGCCATCACATCAGCCAGAAGAGTCTCTGAGCTACAAGCACGCATGGCTGTGGAACCCTTCATCTTCCATGCAGACAGGGTATCCCTTGGAACTAATCCATCCTTCATGCCCAAGGTGGTGTCTGGTGTGGCTCTCAACCAATCCATTCATTTGCCCACTTTCCCTATTCCCCCCAACAAGGGGGGTAAGGATTCTTCACTCTGTGCACAGACAGCTCTGATCATGTCTAAACAGGACTAAATCCTTCAGAAAGTCTGATCAATTGCTGGTTAGCTTTGCTACAAGGGCAGAAGGCAAAGCCTTTTCCAAGCAAACATTTCCAAATGGATAGCACAATGTGCCTTTTTCTGCTACAAGCATTCTTTTCTCCTTTTATTACCATTCTTCCTTGCTTTCTCCTTTCTTTACAAGGGGCATATTTTCCACTGGTGGGGTCTTCCACCAGAACCTGATCTACTTTGGGGGCTCATGACAGGTTAGGGCAAGAAAAACTGATGTAATGGTGTTGGCTGCCTTACTTTATACTACTGATGACCTGACGTCAGTCCAAGTGACAGCAACCGACGCAGAAATACTAAATCTCTATTTGTGGCCGGCCGTGGGCTACCCTGGCAGGGATAACCCAAATGTGATGACTGCAACAGTGTATACACTCTTAACATCTACATTTATGGTACGTGTACACAACTGTTCTTTGCTAGTCCTTCGCCTGCCACTCTGCTTCCCGAAGCACCTCCAGTTGCCGTTCTAGGGGTTGAGGTGCGCTCAGAGGCTACCTCTACTGCGGCAACATCCCTCAGGGAAGCTGTTTTGCAGCAGACGACCGGCACGTCCATTGAGGTTATCCAGACTTCGGCCGTCAAGGGGAGTAGTTTCGGTGGTACCTTCGTTGTGGATCCAGACTTCGGATGCGTGGCTGTCCAAACCTGAAGCCAGGCCTCTCTACTTCCTCCCCAGCCAAAAAGAAGCGGAAAACTAAACATACCTCCACCTCTTCAGAAGTCGCACCAGATTGGCAGGCTGCCTCTTCTCTCATGCAGGCTTTTATGGCCTTCAGCCACCTCCACCCTGCTTCTTCTGAGCCCTAGGCCTGCCTCTGCTTCTTCCATCCCTTCCACGACCCCTCAAGTCAGGGAAGAACATGATTTTTATTTCTCATCCTCTGAGTCCATTTTTTAGGTTTCCCATATTAACCCAGGAATATTACTGTCCTGATAATAAATTTGTGGAAGGGGATCCCCCCAGGACATTACATTTGGTGAGACCATCACCAAGGTGGATTACTTTAAATGGGATACGTGATTGTGCTGAAAATAAGGATTTACAGGAGATTCGTACATACAGCTGCAGTCATAACAGATGGGGTTTCCTGCCGTCAGGCTAGTCCTCGGTCGGCCGAATTCCAAAGTCTAGGTCCGGCGTCTGTTGTCGTCGCCTCTTCCCTGACGGCAGTGCGACAGGGGTATAAGAACCAGCCGACGCAATTTTCTTCAGTCTTTCTTGCCGCGCGGTGCCCGAAGCAGTTCGCAAGTGCCGGTCAGCCAGCTCCTGAGATTACGAATATCTGCAACCCAAGTCTTCTTGAAAAGTAAGTACCCCATTGGGGAAACTTTTCTTGCCTCAGACCGATGTCAGACAAAGTTAATTGTATTTCATGTGGAAAGCAGATACCGCATAAGGATTTTCATTCCCTCTGCATTCCTTGCTTAGGCCCAGACCACGACGTCTCGGCCTGTCGTTTTTGTGCTACATTCAACAAACGCACCATTAAGCGTCGGGCGGAGTTCGCCCAGCACTTTTTGGTAAAAAATGTAACTACATAATGTCGTCTGATACTCAGACTCCAGTTTTGACTAAGACGCAAAGATAAGGACCGACACATGAGGTCCGCGACCTCTACAGACAACACGCCAAAGCTGACTACAGGTGGTCCGGTTCTCAGCGAGGCGCCTATGCAGCCCCTGACTACCGACGACACTTCATTGGCAGAAAAAGGACCAGAGTGGAGGAAGAATCCCCCTCCTCGGACCAGGCTTCCATTATTTCAGAACATTCTGATGACCAGGAACATTCATACTCCCCTTTTGAAGATTCTGATGCAGAGGAGTCCATTCCCTCTGTGACCCCCCCCCCCCCCCCCGAGGATTACTCTTTTGGGGAAACCTTGCATACCTTGAGGGAACACTTCCACTGGGAAGGTCAAGAGTACTCCGACTCCAAGAAAAGGCTTGGGGATTATCTCTTGCTCCCTCAGCACGGGCCTCTGGCTATACCCCCTGTCTTAGATATCCTTGATGTGTATAGTCCTGCCCTTAACCCAGACTCTTTGCCTCCAGCCAGCCCCAGTCAAGCCTGACTGGTATTACCGGGTTCCTGACTCGCACCAGTTCCTATACAAAAGCCATGCGGCTGACCCAGAAACTATCTCACAGGGCCCCAAGGGAATTAAGGCCTCCACTGCTAAAAATCCTTTACCTTCAGAGAGGGATTCCAGAGCTTTAGAAAGGTGTGGGGAAAAGGTATACACCTCGGCCACCTTATCCATGAGGGCGTTAAACTGCCAGTTCCATATTTTAAAGTACCAACAGTTTCGGTTATCACAGTTGAGAAGCAAAATGTCAACCTGAACAACCAGATTTGAAGGAGTTGCGGGATATGATACATAGTGCAGAACAAGTAGGTAAACATACCTTGCAATGTGGTTTTGATGCTTTAGAGGCCTCATGTAGAGCTGCTGTTACAGGATCAGTCATACGTAGACATGCTTGGCTCAGAGCAAACCTTACCAGATGATGTCAAAGCTAAATTACTGGATGCACCACTGCAAAAAGATGATGTTAAGTTGTCAATCTCGCCTTAATTCTTGCTTGATGGGTTCGGAGCCGATCCTCTGCTCCGACTCTGCACTTGCTAAGCTCGAGAGTCACTTTTACCAGCTCGAGGCAGCCCCATATCCCATGATGCAAGGCGGTAAGTACCCAGATCTCGTTTGCCGCTTCGCTGATGAGGTCCTCCTTTTGCCAGCTCCTGGTAAGTGATTTAGATATTACTGTTTTAGCCCCCTTTTAAACTTAAAACTTAAAACTTTATTTTTAACGTTTATAGTTAAAGTCCCTTTTCTGACTAGAAAATCCCTTTTATATTTTTAGTCAGGCCTTCTCCCCTCCCATCCCTCCCCTTGTTAGGGTGTGTGTGTGTGTGTGTGTGTGTGTGTGTATTAGAAGTCAGTTATCTGACTATTTGGGATAACTATTTCTTGGGACTGTGTTTGTGTGTGTGTGTGGTTACAACTATGTCCAAGGAAAGGGTCTCAGGCTTTAAGAAGTGTGACTCGTGCTGTCAGAAGATGTCTCTGACAGACGGTCACACTTCTTGCTTATACTGCCTGGGACCTCTCCACCTGCAGGACTCCTGTGCAATATGTCATTCTTTTAGCCAGAGAGTCCTGCAGGAGAGGAGAAATTGATTTTGAGGGGCCTTCTTAAACCGGAGGGCTCTCCGGCTAAGTCTGCTCCGACTAAGACTTCCAAGTCTTCCAAGGCCCAGGCTTCTGTCTCTAAGACTGCGGCCTCGGTTCCGACTCTTTCAGCTCCGGCTGGAGCCGATCCTAGTTTGCACAAACCTTCGGCACCGAGTGCAGATACTGGTTCGGTCACATCGGTGTCGGCTCCGACCACCATGTGGCTCAGGCTTCAGTGTCGGTGCCGACCGGCTCCGACAGTTACTTTTGTGTCTGTATCTGCTCCGGCCGGAGCCAATACATCGAGACCTTCTGTCTGTGCCGAAAAGTTGTCGGCTCAGACAGCATCCATGGTTTCGTCGGCTCCGATGGTTCCTTAGAGGAAGAGGTCCAGGTCCCCTTCCTTGGAACCGATACTCTCGGCTCCGGCCTCTCCTCTCGGAACGGAGCCATCGGAGCCGATCATCCAGGCTTTCTGACCATGATTTAGAGAGGGTGGTCAGTAGATTATTAAAATCACAGGCACTGGCCCAGATGCTACATAGTCCGTCTCAACAGACGACTATTAGTCCACACCCCCTTGCAGTTCCTCCTTCGACTCTACCTCAGAATTTGGAGCTGAAGTCTTCGGGAATGGTTTCTGCTATGGCTGAGGGACAGATACCCCCCCCCCTTCTGCTCCCTCAGCCTCTACTCTTATCTCCTCTTCGAGACCTTCCTTAGAGGGATTTGGTGATCGGGCTTCCCTGGTCTCCTCCGAGGGGGTGAGTGGCATCGGACTTTTGTCCGACCCCACTCTTCCCCTTGGAGCCTCGGCCTTGGTGAGCTCTGCTCCGACATCGACCTCTGAGCCTTCCTTTTCGGTGGGCCCTGGAGTTCCTGGTTCTTCGGAACGGGTTCTCTCGGACCTCCCTGGGAGGGGAGCCTTCGAGGTGATGAAGAGTGTGCTAGCCACTGGACTCAGCCAGCAGTCTGTTCCCTTAGCTCCTCCCTCTACGGTGCCTGTCGATATCTCTGCCATCTCTCTTGCTCCCGGACCCAGAGATCCTCCGCCTCCAGTTTCCCCACTGGGAAGAACACCTCTTCAGAGGATTCTCCTGGTCAGTCAGGGGATCCTCCGCGCAAGAGGACCTGTAAGAGGAAACACGTAGACTCCCCCGAGTCCATCACTTCAGATACTGACTTAGATGAGTCGGAGGGATCCCCAAGATCCCCCTCTGAGGATGTCTCCTTTTCAGACATCCTAGAACTCCTTAAACAGAGGGGAAACTGGCCCTCCAATAATCCCTCTTGAGAATGAGTCGGTATACCTGGAGGCATTTGGATCTCGGCCCTCCACCTCCTGGGTGTCTCCGCCTTTCGACCCCCTTATGCAGGTTATCGCTCGAAAGGCTTGGGCTGCTCCTGACTCTGTAGAGCCAGTTCCTAGGAGGCCTTCTAAATTTATTACTGCCCCTTCGGACAAGCAATTTCTCACTAAAGGTGTCCCTGCTGATGCCATGGTGGTGGCGGCTGCCACTAAGAAGGAACTTGCAGATCCTTCCGTACCTGTCCATCCTCCTAATAAGGACTCTAGGACCATGGATAGGTATGGTAAGCGGATGTTCTCTTCAGCGACCTTTGCTATGCGCTCGCTGAACTACTTGTGTCACTTCACCAGACTCCAAAGGGATATCCTTAAGGAGCTAGGTGAAGTAGTACAGGATCCCACAGCTGCAGGGGCTCAAGAAAAAATTGCTTCGCAGCTAGGAACCCTTAATTCTATTAACTCCTCCATGCGACTGATATCATATGCAGCAGATGGAGCGAGTAGGGCCGCAGGTACAGGGGTGGCTCTTAGACGCCAAGCCTGGATGCGGCTCTGTAATTTTGCAGATCCCTTTAAGGCATCCTTCACAAACTCTCCCTTTGATGGGTCAGCTTTATTTGGCCCTCAAGTGAAGGAAACATTGACCAGGTGTGAGCAGGACGGCAAGACTCTTTCTGCCGTAGGGGTCCGTTTTTCCACCCCTTCTAGACCTTACCCTAAAGGACAGAAGGGTGGCAAAATGTGGTTCCGCAAATCCCAAGGAGTCACGCCGGATTCACGTGGTCAATTTACCCCTAGAGGCAGAGGGGGTAACCATAACAGACGCTGCTCTAGAGGCAGAGGGGGTCCACAAAACCAGGGAAGCAGAGAGCCTCTCTGACAAGCCTTTTCAGCATCCCTGAGATGTTGCCCGACTGTCCATCCTTGGAGGCAGTCGGGGGAAGACTATCGCTGTACCCAGAAGCCTGGCTTTCCCTAACTCAAGACAAATGGGTACAGTCGATCATATCCGAGGGTTACAAAATTCCTTTCGAGGAAAGTCCCTTTTCTCACTCAAATTCCCTTCCAGATGTACCACCCGGTCTAAGGGAAATTGCAGAGTTAGAAGTATTCAAACTTCTACAAAAAAGAGCCATTCAGCCAGTTACAACAGACCATTCAGAGCCCGGAATCTACTCAAGGTTCTTTTTGGTCCCCAAAAAGACGGGAGACTGGAGACCAATATTGGATCTCAGCAGACTCAAGTCTGTGAGAGACAAGATTCCGAATGGTCACACTTCAGTCAATTCTGCCCTTCTTACAGAAGGACAACTGGATGTGCTCAATATGCGTACTATCACATAAAAATTCACAGACGCTCCAGAAGGTTTCTCCGCTTTCGGCTGGGGTCCAGTCATTTCCAATTCAGAGCCCTGCCCTTTGGTCTCACTACAGCCCCCAGAGTGTTCACCAAATGTATGGCAGTGGTCACGGCTCACCTGAGACGTCAAGGATTCCAGGTGTTTCCGTATCTCGACGACTGGCTCCTTTCAGCCACCACCAGGCATCACCTTCTTCAAGCCAGGGATTACACAATAAATCTTTGCACTCAATTGGGCATCTCGATCAACTACGGAAAATCCTCCTTGTTGCCCTGCCAGTCTATTACTTTCATAGGCGCAAACTTAAACACTGTTCGGATGTCAGCTACCCTCACAGACCAAAGAATCTCAGATATACAAGGTCACGTGAGACTCATTCTAGCCAGCAAGAAAGTACAAGCCAGAATGGTTCTAAAAGTGTTGGGCCTCATGGCTGCGGCCATTACCCTTCTTCCCCTGGCTCGCTTCTATATGCGCCTTCTTCAGTGGATGTTCACTCAGTGGTCTTACCAACAACTTCCGATGCGTCACCAAATACTGGTGACACAGATTTGCAAGTATCATCTTTCTTGGTGGATTTCTTCTCCCCAGATTCACCAAGGCAGACCCTTTGTACCCCCAACCCCGGTAGCCACTGTCAATACGGATGCCTCCCTGATCGGGTGGGGGGGCATTATCAGGGCAGGATGGTTCATGGGACGTGGCAACCGTTCGAATACCACCTGCACATAAATGTCCTAGAGATGAGAGCAGTGCTTTTAACGTTGCAAGCCCTCAACGACTTTCTTCCCTTGGGGACAATTGCAGTCCACACAGACAACATGTCTGTAGTATGGTATATCAACAAACGGGGCGGAACCAAGTCCTACCCCTTGTGTCGAGAAGCGCTCAGACTTTGGCAATGGGCAATCTCCTCTCATCGGTTTCTGGTAGCAACGCATATCCCTGGGAAAACCAACATTTTAGCGGACAGATTGAGCAGAGCTATTCTCATGCCTCACGAGTGGTCTCTCAAACAATCTATAGTGGAGGAGATTTTTCTAGAATGGGGTCGCCCATGTTGCGATCTTTTTGCTACTCCCCAAAACAGCAAATGCCCAGACTTCTTCTCTCTTCCCACTGCCAGGCCATCCCCCCAGAGACGCTCTGACCCAGGATTGGCCCCAGGGAATTCTTTATGCCTTTCCTCCCTTTCCTGTGATCCCACAAGTAATCCAGAAAGCCACCGTTTTGAGAGCCAAAATGATTCTCATTGCCCCTTATTGGCCTCGACAAATTTGGTTTCCGTTCCTCCATCGTCACCTTTTGGTACAGCCGTGGCATCTGGACCCAGTGCCAGATCTTCTGATTCACCAATCGGGTCAGCTGCACCGGTCTATCCCTTCTCTCAACCTCACAGCATGGTTGCTCCACTTCCTTCCTTAGCCAGGCTTCCTATGATCTCTAATCCTGTTAGAGACATCATAGTAGCTTCCTTAAAATCCTCTACCAGGAGGATTTATACTAGCAAATGGAAACGTTTTTCTTATTGGGCAAAAGCCAAGAATATTGATCCCTTCACTGCTGCAGTACACGCAGTTTTGGATTTCTTAGCAGAAATTTTTCACGCGGGCTCCTCTTCTTCCACGGTCAAAGTTCAGTTGGCCGCTATCTCGAACTTTCATGTCGGGTTCGCAGATCACAACATTATGTCCCACAGGCTTTGTAGAGCCTTCTTGAAAGGAATTTTTCTCCTGAAACCTCCAATCAGGAGTCCTCCTCCTCAATGGGACCTAAATTTTAGTGCTGACATCCTTGATTCTTCCTCCCTTCGAGCCAGCTGTTTCATGTTCCCTGAAATTTCTTTCATGGAAAACTTTATTCCTGGTTGCTATTACATCGGCTAGGAGGGTGTCTGAACTTCATGCTCTATCTGTTCGCCCCCCCCTATTTAGTCTTCCACAAAGACAGAGTATCATTGAGAACTAATCCGACCTTTTTGCCTAAGGTCGCCTCAAAGACTAATTTGAATCAGGCTATTGATCTTCCTGTATTTTTCCCAAACTATTCAAACAGATCGGAACAAAAATTACATTATCTTGATGTCCACCGCCAACTCAGATATTATTTGGACAGAACAAAACAACTCAAGAAATCCGATCAACTTTTGTTTCTTATGCTGATAACAAGAAAGGCCTTCCTGTCTCAAAAGTGACCTTGTCTAGATGGCTTTCTTCTGTCATCTCTGAAATTTATCAGCTCAGGGGAAAACAGCTGTGCTCAAAACCTAAAGCACATTCAACCAGAAGCTTAGCCACTTCCACAGCTTTTCAAGCTAGACTTCCATTAGACACTATTTGTGCAGCAGCCACTTGGGCCACTCCTCATACATTTGTTTCCCATTACAAATTGGATTTGGCCTCCAGGGACAGAGCCAGTTTTGGCTCTACAGTTCTCAAGAGTCTGTTCCATTGAGCCACCCAGGATAGAGGTGCTAGGGACGCGGCCCCATCAAGCAAGAATGAAGGCGAGATTGACAACTTAACATTGAGAAGTTATGTACCTACCATAACGTTCCATGTTAGTTGTCTTCTCTCGCCTTCTTTCTTGCGACCCTCCCTCCTTCCCCCAGGCCTGGACAGACCTTTCTCTCTACTAGGAAGTATGCTTCTGAAGACCATACAGTGCTGGTCCTTCTACCATCCTTCAGGTTTTTTTCTCTCCTCCTTTCTTCCTTGTGGAAGTTGTTATGCTAGGTGCTATTGCCTATTTTCATCAAACGAGATCTGGGTACTTACCGCCTTGCATCATGGGATATGGGGCTACCTCGAGCTGGTAAAAGTGACTCTCGAGCTTAGCAAGTGCAGAGTCTGAGCCAAGGATTGGCCCCGAACCTATCGAGCAAGAAAGAAGGCGAGAGAAGACAACTAACATGGAACGTTATGGTAGGTACATAACTTCTCATTTTGTTTGGTGTTAAAGCTGAGGAGGTATTAAAGAAAATGGAGGAAAAGGCCAAATCAATGCAAACAGTGAAAGATTTCTTACCGGTACAACCTCCACGTTTCAGTAGAAATTGGCCTTCACAAAATTGGTCCTTTCCAGCCATGGACAGACCCCAAAGAGGTAGATACAGGCGCTCGCGGGGTAGAGGGCAATCTCAAGGATAGTTTAGTGGCGGACAATGGCAAGCACCTACCCAAAGAGGTAGTGAGGATAGTTCACAGCCATTCAGAAAGCAGAACCAATGACTTTCCCTTTGCATGCCAAGCAAGGCTCAAATGGCAGCACCTTTAGGCAGAAAACTGGCATTATTTTCAAAAAATTGGCATATTGTCACAAACGACAAATTAATCCTGGACATTATAGACAGAGGCTACAGATTCCACTTCCTCACCCTTCCAAAAATGAGGCATGCCAAACCTGCCACACAATCAAAGGGCAGATTTCCTCATGGACATGAAAGCTATTAAGAGGTACCTGCACAAGAAACAGGGTCAAGGTTTTTATTCCAGACTATTCCTGGTACCAAGGAAGGACAAAGACTGGAGACCTATTTTGGACCTATCCATCCTAAACCTGTTTTTACTCTTGCCAAAATTCAAGGTGCTCACATTACAGCAGCTTCTTAGTCTTGGCTGGTAACATTGGATCTCAAGGAGGCATACCTGCATGTCCCAATCAGACAGGATTGCAGAAGATACCTCAGATTTCTTGCAGGTTCAACACATTATCAATTCTTTGCATTGCCCTTTGGCTTATCTACTGCACCCAGAGTGTTCACGAAATGCCTGACATCAGTAATTGCCTACTGCAGACTGCAAGGGATACAAATATACCCACATTTGGACTACTGCCTGATCCAAGCGGACAGCAAGCACATACATCTGAAACATCTGGCTTTTGTAATAAGGTTGTTGAATTCCCTGGGATACACAGTCAACAAAAAGAAATCAAGGCTAATACCCTCTCAGACAATTTTCCTGGGTGCCAAATTGGATACAAACACCCAGATGGCCTACCTCACGCCAGAGAAATGAGGGCAACTAACTCTACTTCAGAAAACTGGCAACTTTCACCAGGCTGACTACAAGGAAAATCCTGCAGGCTCTGGGATTCATGGCGTCTTGCATCCTACTAATCCCATGTGCAAAGCTGCATATGAGGAAACTTCAATGGTACCTGAAAAACCTATGGTCTCAGCACAGCCACAGCTTGGAAACAATAATACCACTAATTCCATGTCTTCAAAAGGAATTTCTGTGGTGTGCTCAAGCATGCCAAACAAACACGTCTCCCATTCTGCAAGCCTCAAGCAAGTCAGACCATCACAACAGACACCTCGGATTACACCTGGGGGGGGGCGCACATGACAGATCGCTGCATTCAGGGCAGATGGTCCCAGAAGGAAAAGCACCTACACATCAATCAAAAGGAAATGCTAGCAGTAATAAATGCTATTATAGCTTTCAAAGACCTGCTGCATCCAGGCCAGCTATTGATAAGGACAGAACACCACAGTAATGTGGTACATAAACAGGGAGGAGCCCACTCATACCCCCTATGCAGGCTAGCCATGTCTCTTTGGAACATGGCTCTAGAATTGCATATCGAGCTTCAAGCGCAGTTCCTGCCAGGCAAGGAAACACGCTGGCAGACAACCTAAGCAGAAATATGACAGATCCACACGAATGGAAGTTGCATCCTCAAGTTTTTTCAAAGATAATTCAAGCATGGGGAAGGCCAGACATAGATCTGTTTGCCTCCCACAGCAATCACCAATTGGCAAAATTCTGCTCAAGGACCTTTCATCCACAGGCCTGGAAAATGGACGCACTCTTTCAGTTGGACAACAATGACAGTTTATGCCTTTCCACCTCTTCCTCTGCTGCCCAAAGGTCTATTAAAAACCAGAGCAGACAGACCAAAGATGATTCTCATCACTCCAGACTGGCCAAGACAACACTGGTACCCACTCCTGAGGAGCCTAACTCATTCCCCACCATGGATTCTGCCTCTAATGCCTCTACTACTGACTTAGCACAACTTCAAAACTCTTCACAGTCAGCTGAAAACACTCAGTCTAGAGCAGGTTTTGCCGCTGCATGGAAGATTCCTTAAAATCACAACAGACCCTGCTCTCCAAGGAGGTACAGGATGTCATTTTGGAGGCCAGAAGACCACCTACTAGAAAAGCCTACTCCGCCAAATGGAAACGGTTTTGTGCTTGGAAGAGAAAAAGGGCCAGAACCCTGGAATACTGCATTTACCTCAAATATTACAGTACCTAGCTGAGATGCTAAGCAGTGGACTTTCATTCTCCATCAAAATCCATGCTTCAGCCATTTCTGCAGAATACAACACTGATCCTCCTTTATTCTCTCACCCCCTCTTAAGGCAGTTCCTCAGAGGGGCTAAGAATATAAACCCCCCAAGGAAACAACCAGTACCTGCTTGGGATCTCTATTTCATTCTAGCGAAACTGAATTTGCCTCCTTTTGAGCCAGCTGCCTCAACAGAACTGCAATATTTGTCCTGGAAAACAGCCTTCCTGCTGGCTATCACCTCAGCTCGCAGGGTTTCGGAACTACAAGCCCTCATAGCTGTGCAGCCTTTCATAATTTTCCATCAGGACAGAGTTTCCTTACGAACCAATCCTTCCTTTATGCCAAAGGTAGTATCCAGGGTAGCCTTGAATCGGGCTATCCACTTGCCTACCTTTTACCCCAATCCTCAAAACAAAGGGGAGAGACTACTACATTCCTTGGACATTCAGAGGCAACTACATTATTATTTGGACAGAACAAGGCCTTTCAGAAAATCAGAGCAACTTTTTGTGTCCTATGCTTCAGGGGCTCAAGGGAAGCCTATTTCCAAACAGACAATCTCAAAATGGATAGCCCACTGCATACGCTTTTGTTGCTCTCTTCATGGTAAAGCTGCACCTGCAGTCATCAGGTCTCACTCCACAAGGGCCACAGCTACCTCTGCAGCTTTCCTCGGGGGGGTTCCTTCCAAAGATATTTTGGAAGCTGCCACTTGGAGTTCTGCACATACCTTCTCCAAGCACTATCACCTGCCTTTATACTCCAAATCTAGAGCAGGTTTTGCCACTGCAGTTTTGCAGGGCATCCTGGCTCCTCCTAGTTCCACCTAGTGCCTACCACCCCTTTTTTAGCTTTGGTATTCTACCCATCTGTTATGACTGCAGCTGTATGCACGATGAACATAGTACAGTTTTGTACCTACCATAAATGTAGATGTTCAAGTGCTAATACAGCTGCAGTCCAGGTTTCCCTCCCTCCTTCCCCTCTGGAACAGGCCTAATGGCTAACACCACCTCATACAACCTGATTAGGGTATTCTTTTATGGTGTATTTGCTTGCAACTACGGGTTTTTGAATATACTACATTGCATTATTACATAAATTTATGTATTGCCTTCCTTCTGGGGGCACCTGACATCTGGGGCAAGAAAAACTGAAGAAAATGGTGTCCGCTGGTTCTTTTATACCCCTGTCGCACTGATGTCTGGGAAGAGGCGATGACAACAGACGCTGGACCTAGTCTTTGGAATTCGGCCGACCGAGGACCTGCCTGACGGCAGGAAAACCCCATCTGTTATGACTGCAGCTGTATTAGCACTACATTTATGGTAGGTACAAAACTGTACTTTAATGTATTCTGCTGAACAGGTTGGAAAACATACTTTGCAATGTGGTTTTGATTCGCTAGAGGAATCTTGCAGGGCTGCTGTCTCCGGGTCTGTACTTGGAAGGCATGCTTGGCATAAGTAGCAATCTTTGCCAGATCATGTTAAAACTATACTCCCTTAAATCAGGACCGCATGTTTGGCAACAAAGCAGAAGTTGTTAAAAAGATGGAGGAAAAAGCTAAATCTATGCAAACTGTTAAAGATTTCTTACAAGTCCAGCCTCCAAGATTTAGTAGGCATTGGCCCTCAAAAAAATCAGTCCTTTCCTGCCTCTTCCAGGCCTTCTCGGTTCAAACCCAGAAGCAGCAGAACAACCAGGCTTCAAGGTATGCACAAGACTAAGCAATGGGGGGCTCTCGCTTCCAAATCATGGTAAACTGTCTCAATGACTTAACTTTAAAACTTCCAAGCACTTCTCAACTGTGACTGCTCCTTTAGGGGGAAGGATTGCTCTGCAAACAAAAAACTGCAAACTCATTACCCAGGACAAATGGGTTTAAAACAGTTGCCCAAGGATACAGATTTCACTTCCACATGTTACCAACCCCAAACGGTTGGCCAGATCTACCCCCAAATCAGTAGGCAGAGGCTCAAAAGCCAAGTACACACTCAAGATTAAAGACTAGTCAGACTGTACCAGAAGAGGAAAAGGGACAAGGTTTCTACTAGAGACCTTTCCTGGTACCCAGAAAAGACCACTCATGGTGTCCTATCCTGGGCCTTTCTATCCTAAACACCTTTTTGGTGATTTCCAAAATTCAAGATGCCAACTCTTCAGTTGCTTCCTATGACAGGCAAAGATGCCTGGTTGGCAACACTGGATTTAAAGGAAGCCTACCTGCATATCCCAATCAGAATCTTGCGGAAGATACCAACGTTTCATAGCAGGCTGAATGTGCACCATCAGTTCTCTGCACTGCCCTTTGACTTGCCTAATGTGCCCAGTGTATTCACAAAGTGCCTAGCTGCAGTCATCGCATTTTGCAGGCAAAGAAATATTCAAATATACCCATACTTGAACGATTCTTATTCAGCCAGAAAGCCAGGACATGCTTTTGAATTATCTGGCATTTGTACAAAAGGTGCTAACTTGCCTGGGGTACATCATAAACGAAAAATCACAGCTGGTACCCTGTCAACAAATTCTATTCCTGGGAGCACGCTTAAACACAACTTCCCAGATGGCTTTCCTCACGCCAGAGAAACAAATTCATTTGACACTAGTGGCCACAAAAACCCTGCTATCTGCAAGGCAAATACTGCAAGCCTTGGGGTTCATGGTCTCTTGCATTCTACTAATTCCATATGCAAGACTGCATATGAGGAAACTACAATGGTATCTAAAAAAAAAAAAGCCTATGGTGTTAACATTTTCAGGATCTAGAAGCAATGATTCCGATCTTACCTTGCCTACTCCTAGAGTTCCTTTGAAGGGCAGAGGCCTGCCACCAAAACAAGGGACTACCATTCACTCTATCCCCTGCTGCTCAAACCCGAACAGACTCATCAGACTGTGCATGGGGGACTCACCTGGCAGGGAGGTGCATTCAGGGCAAATGGAACCCAAGTCAGATGCACCTGCATATCAATCAAAAAGAAATGTTTGCTGTACAGAATGCTCTGACAGCCTTCAAGGACCACATTCTTCCAGGACAATTATTTCTAAAGACTGACAACACCACAGTTATGTGGTACATAAGCAGGGGAGAACTCACTCGTACCCTCTCTGCAGACTAGCCATGGCTCTGTGGAACACGGCCGTGAGCTACCAAGTGCACCTGCGAGTTCAATTCCTGCCAGGCAAGCTAAATTCATTGGCAGATGACTTGAGCAAAAATCTCATGGACCCACACGAATGGAAACTAGAACCAAAAATATTCAACCTCTTGAACAAATGAGGGACTCCAGAGGTTGACCCGTTTGCCTCCCCTCAGAACTACCAATTGGACAAATTCTGCACAAGAACTCCCCACAGTCAAGCTTGGAAAAGCGGATGCCCTGTCCTTTACCTGGGAAAGCCTCTGTTTATGCCTTTCCCGCTCTGCCTCTCCTCGAAGGTTCTACTAAAGATCAAACAGGACAAGCCAAGGACAATACTGATTGCACCTGACTGGCCACGCCAGCACTGCGTACCCCCTCTTGCGCAGTATGACACTTGCAACCATGGCACCTGCCTCAGACCCTGTCCCTCCTGTCCCTGCAGGCGGGCCAGATTCTGCACCCTCAGCTTCAAACCCTGAACCTTGTAGCCTGGCTATTTGATCTCCCCTCTAGCATCCCTCAGTAAGCAGGTGCTAGATGTCATTCTGGAGGAAAGGAGGTCTAGTACTAGAAAATCGTATGCTGAAAGTGAAAGATATAGTTCCTAGAGCCAGACTCGGGGGATTGGCACAACAATGCCCAGCTGACCTCATATTCTTCAGTAGTTAACAGAAATGCTCCACAAGCGCCTACCCTTCTCGTCAATTAAAATTCATGCCTATGCCATTTCAGCACATTACAATACTGAGCCACCCCTCTTCTCACCCCCTGCTAAAACAATTCCTTATAGGGGCCAAAAATTTGAGACCCCAGGAGAGCTCCCACTCCAGCCTGGGACCTTAACTTTGTATTGGAAAAGCTCACCCCCCCCCCGAACCAGCTGCAACAGCAGAGTTGAATTTTCTTTCTTGGAAAACAGCCTTCCTTCAAGCCATCACCTCAGCAGAAAGAGTGTTTAAATGACAGGCCCTCATGGCAGTGAAACCCTTCATTATCTTCCATGTGGACAGGATTTCCCTCTGGGCCAATCCTTCCTTTATGCCCAAGGTGATGTCTAGTGTGGCTACGTTTTTTTTGCCTAATCCACAAAACAAAGGGGAACGAATACTGCACACTCTGGGCGTGCACAGAAAAGTTAGATTTTATTTGGACAGGACTAAGCCTCTCAGAAAATATGAACAGCTGCTAGTTGGCTTTGCTGCAGGGGCAGAGGGGAAGGCCATTTTAAAGCAAACCATTTCCAAATGGATAGCCCATTTTATTCATTTCTGCTACCAGTACCATGGAAAACCTACCCCACAAGGGAAAAGATCACGTTCTACCAGGGCTGCATCTACCTCTGCAGCCTTTTTCAGAGGAGTGCCTACCAGGGACCATCCTAGAAGCTTCTACCTGGAGCTCTGTACATATCTTCACCAAGCATTACCACATGCCTATTTTTTTCTAAATCCTAAGCTGATTTTGCCATTGCAGTCTTGCAGGGCTTAATAGTTGACCCTAATACCCTTTAGCTTCCTCCTCCCCTTCCTTAGCTTTGGGAATCAACCCAAATGTGATGACTGCAAACAATGAAACATGAGTAACCTAGTACAGTTGTGTACACTTACCATAAATGTAGATGTTGGAGTGTATTCACTGTTGCAGTCCTGGTTACCCTCCCTCCATCCCCCTGACTTCTCTTGGCTGTACCTTTCCTTCTTGTTTGGTATATTTATTTTTCTGGTGTATTTGCTTTTTGATTGAGGTGTACCATAACATATAATTGCCTCCCATTGTGGGAGCACCTGACATCTGAGGGAAGAAAAACTGATGTAATGGCGTCTTCTGCATGTTTTTACCCTTGACCTGACGTCATGGAAGAAGAGCATCCAACGCAGAAATCCAAAGACTCTGGTATTCAGGCCATCTGAAGGCTACCTGCAGACGGATAACCCATATGTGATGACTGCAACAGTGAATACACTCTAACATCTACATTTATGTTAAGGGTACAAAACTGTACTTTGCTACTCTGTAGAGTTGTCTAGATGTGTAGTATATCTTGCAGCAGTTTTCAACTTATTTTGTTTAGTATTTCTCATGTCATTTGTATTGGATTATTTTGTATTTGTGTTGTACTGTATGTGGAGCTTTTCTCCCTGGGTTTCTGTTGAAAATGGATTCTTTAGACCCAGTTAGACCACTCTGGTAAACAGTAATTAATTACTAGCATTTTACGACTTGTTCTACAAATATATAATCAAAAATGTTTGATTTAGAAGAAGAGAAGAGGCAGAAAGACAACGCCGTGAGCGAGAACACATAGGAATGTTGCGTGAGAGGGAAGAACGTGACAGGTTATTGAGAGAACGCGAGCGTCTGGAAATTGAAAGACAAAAACTAGAGAGGGAGAGAATGGAGCGGGAACGTTTGGAAAGGGAACGCATTCGCATTGAACAGGTAGGATCAAGTGTGAAGGTAATATGCAGCACATTTCTAAGTAAAAAATTTCAAACTGTAATTTTCTGTAGCAAGCAGGAAGGTGCATTGCTTTCCACAGAGGCTACATTTTGACAGACTACCCGACTACATGACACTTCTGCTTTACATTGTGCCATGATCCTTCAAGCCTTTTTCGTCACATGGAGAATTTTTTTTGTAATTAGTGTGGTTTTGTAATTTTGAAGTTGTGTGAATTTGATCATGACGTGCTGTAAATGGTATCTTAAAGGCCTTGAGCCCCACCCAAAAAAAAAAAAATCTGGATTTAATGGTTTGGGTAGCCTAATAACCAGATATGCTACAAGATTCTGCAAGAATGAGACTCAAGTCATAATTCTTTGGTGTGGCTGAAATGCTTCTATATGCACTCATGCTGTCCAACTAGTGGCTAAGAAGTAAAGGACTTTAAATGTGTTTGGGAACTGCATGGCAGTAGTATTTTCTCACACGAGTTTCAGGAAGCGATTGCCAACAGTGGGCTGGTCACTGGATGTTGCAGGATGCATACTTTGAGTTGCAGTTAGATTGCTATCTTTTCATTTTAAAATGGTTTGCCCACCTTTCAAATGGTATAGCTAGGATATCTGGTGCTAGTTGAACTCTAGGCATCACATCTGACTGGAATTTGTAGACTTCACTATGCTGAGGGCACCTTAGCGGTATATCCCTTCAGTGGGTCTCTTTTCCTTTGCCTGTCAATTTTTTTCTCCATGTTGTTCAAGACCATCCCAGTTAGTTTCAAGTTACACCTGTAGAAAGCAGCAGACTTTTGAGATTTGATTTTGCGATGGGCAGCAGTGGGCTATTGGGCATCTAAGAAAACAGTGTAGCCATAATTATTTTTACAGTTGCTAACCCCACGGCAAGAACAATAGCAGCAGTGTACCGTGGTCTTCAGGTGGACAGCCATCTGAGACCTTTTCTGACTTTCAAAAGCAAAGTGTCTGGGTCTGTGGCTCTCTATTTGTAGGCATGTCTGGACAATGTCAAAAGTGTAATACAGTTCCATTCAGCACGATCCCTGTCATAGATGCCAGACATCCCATCTCAAGACTCTGGTAAGAGGTATTACACTCCACAAACAAGGTCTCCATCTGGGAGATCACACTATACTGAAGGTATCGGGCCTTGGAGCTCTGTTTAATTCCTAGAACCTGAACAATAACGTTATTTTTCCATCTTAATGACCTAATAAAATTTATCACCAAATACTGTTCAGGTGGTCAGTTGGACTGATTGTATTCATGAGTCTTGAAGATCTGCACACATTACATTGGATGCCAGGAATTTTCTGCATTTCCATAGGTTCATAGGAAATGCTATACCAACTTCCCTGAAGGACTGTTATTGGTATTCCGTATGTTAGCAGGGTAAGGACTTCTGTCCATCTGTCTCTTGCAGTGCTTCTTTAACCGTGTAAGCACAGACTGATGCATGTCTTGCTGACGTTTTTGTCTGGCGTCTGGAGGTTTCCACTGTACTCTGCTGGGGAAACATTCTTTGTATTGTGCTAATTTATACATGTAATGGATGGTAGAGTGTGGAAGTCAAAAGTATGCATGGTAATAGTGGACCATAAACAGTAGATGTTCTGTAGTCCTCTCTCTACATCATTCTTACATGTGGGTTCGGAGCCGATCCTCCGCTCCGACTTGGCTGATTACAAAGCTCAAAGTCTCTCCGTTGGTTCGTGGTAAGGCAGGTATCCCATAGTGCGCTAGTAAGAATCCCCATATCTCGTTTGCCACATATACAAGTTCAGAAGTGCTTTCTTAGCCATGGATAAGTTGGATATTTTCATTATGGTTCTTTCTGATATTTTTTGCATATAGTATTAGCTTAGTTTACAACGGTAGCATTGTTGCCTCACAGCAAGAGGTTCTCCTTTTTGATTCTCTGCTGGAGTGCCTTCTGTGTGGAGTCTGCATGCCTTCCCTGCGGTTGGGTGGGCGTTTGAAAGACTTGCATAAATGGGAGTGCCTTTGTTGAAGGTTGAGCTGGCACCTTGGCATTCATGAAAATCTACTGCCAATCATTAGCAGACCGGAGTTCCGCTGTGGCGCCCCCTAACCGGGAAAAGCCGAAAGACAACAACATTAGCTTAGTTTACATAGCTTAGTTGTAGTAGTGTTTGATATTTTTATGATATTTTTGAGAACTTTTTGGCCATTGCTAGGCCCGTTTTTGTTAGTGGTATCCCTTCCTGTGTGCTAGTTTTTTGAGTTATTTCTATTAGTGCAGGTCTGTGTTTGTGTTGGGACCTTTTTTCTAGTATAGTATTTCACTAGAGTGGTGGTCTCGTGTGCAGTGTTTGCTTCTTAGCCTGTTAATTTACAATTTGTGGTAGTTTTTTTGCTTGACTTGGCTTCTTTCGTGTTTTTTCAGCTAGGTCTGTTTAAGTTAGAGGATCTAGTCCTATTAACACTTTTTCTAGTGTTTTTTCCTCAACAGGGCTAGGCCCATTTAAGTTAGAGGACCTAGTCCTCTGTAGTGTTTTTGTGTGCAGTGATTCTTGCAAGGCTAGGCCTGTTAAGTTAGAGGACCTTGTCTCCTTTCTCTAGTGTTCTGTTTGTGTGAAGTATGTCTGAGGATCATAAACCTTCAGGTTTTTAAGTGCCTTAAGTGCTCCCAAAAAATGTCTGACGTAACTGTTTACTGTCTCTGTGCCATTCATCTTCAGGAAACATGTTCTGTCACACTCTGCTCGAGTTCTCCAAGAAAGGAAGAACAAACTAATCCTGAAAGGTCTCCTTAAGTCTTCCTTTGAGGAGGGTTTAGCCAGCTTTTCATACTCTCATTCTGTCTCCTTCAAAAAAAAGGTCAAATCAGCCAAGAGACTTTCTCCTGTGCATACTGTTATCTGGACCTCCTCAAAAAGTATTGATTGGACAAGCCTTCTACTTAGTCGGCTCCACTGCCCTCTGAGCCAATCAAGGTCATCTACATACAGTCCAGTGTCAGCCCTAAGTTTTTCGGAGCTGACCACTGAGAATTTACCTCTGAGCCTGTACATAGTTTTTGCCGGTCTCCCCAACTTTATGATCTCCCATATTGCAGAGATCTAGGTCTCCTACCTTATCGTCCAGGTCCTCAGCATTTCTGAAGAGGATGTAGAGAGAGTAGTGCTTACTCTTGAAGTCTGTGTTACCAAAATTGTTGCTAGCTCTGACCTAGTCTGTTCCGAAGCCATCCAAGGCCATTCTCAATGTTCCTCCGAGCCATGTTGGTCCTTTGGAGCCAGCGCTTTCGGTACCACTTGTTGTGGGCCCCTCCCTTCCAGCACCTCTTGTATCTGTCTCTGAGCAGAGTTCTGCTCAGACACCTTTGGCACTGTCCTTGTTGAGAGCTGAAGCTCACCAGTAGGCCCCGACAGGGATGCTTGGACCTGAATTTCTTCAGTTCATAGCCTACCTCTGCTAGGCTAAGCTCTGATCCTACATCCATCTCTGAGCCAGTTGCTTTTGGAGCAGAGGGCTACTCCAGTCTTCTCTGAACCGGGACTGTCCTCTGAGCCAGAGAGATCTGCATTCAAGATGAGTGTGCTGTCTAGGTCGTCTGCTCCTCACAAGGGTACTGATGCTCTTCCCCCCTCAAGCACCGACCTCTGTCTCAACACCATCTCTCTCTTGGCAGCAGAGACCCCGTTGGGTTGCCTTCAGTCTTCAGATACCTCCTCAGAATATCCTTTGGAGGATCCCTCTCAGAGATCTTGCAAGAGGAAGCATGTACACTCCTTTGAGTCTGTCACCTCTGACACTGATCTGAGTCAGAAGGGTCCCCTCTGTCGTCCTCTTAACTCCTTTTATAGATATCTTGGAGATCCTGAAACAGAGGCGGCTGGCCCACTGCCATCCTTTTGAGTCAGTGTACTTGGAAGGTTTTCGGGTCTCAACCTTCAGCCTCTTGAGTGTTTCCACCTTTCAATAAGCTCCTGGACCTAGTCGAAAGTTGTGGGAAACTCCTGATGCTGTGGAACCAGTCCCCAGAAGGCCCACAGAATTTATTTCTGCCCCCAAAGAGAAGGAATTTTTGACCAAAGGTGTGCTTGTAGATGCCATGGTGGTGGCAGCCACAAAGAAGGAACTAGTGGAGACCTCATCTGTCCATCCACTGAACAAGGAGTCTCGAACGATGGATAGATACGGGAAGCGTATCTTCTCTTCAGCAGCTTTTGCACTGTGATCGCTGAATTACCTCACTCATTTTACTAGGCTTCAGAGATCTAAAGGAGCTAGGAAATGCTCTCCAAGGTACATTAATTGAAGGAGTCCCTGAGAAAGTTACTGCTCAGTTGTCCGCCTTAAACTCCATTGTTAACTCCTCCATGAGGCTGATATCCTATGCAGCAGATGAAGTGAGTAGGGCAGCGAGTTCAGGAGTTTCCCTTAGACACTCCTGGATACGTTTATGTAACTTTGCGGAGCCCTTCAAATCTACTTTTACCAACGCTCCCTTTGACTGTTCCTCTTTGGACCAAAGGTAAAAGATACTCACCAGGTGCAAGCAGGAAGGGAAAACTTTGCCTTGGGAGTGTTTTTTTCCATCCCTTCTAGACCATACCCCAGGGGTCAGAGGCGGGAAAATGTAGTTAAAGAAATCCCCATAGAGTTTTCCTGGACGCACAGAGGATTCCTCCTTCAGAGGCAGAGGAGGAGGAGCTAATGGTAGATGTTGCCCTAGAGGCAGGGGGGGGGGCCTGCAAAACCAGGGTGGCCACGATTCCTTTCGTGGATGTCCCCATCAGCGCTCATGATGTGGGACCAGACTGCTTTTCTGGAGTACTTATCTTTGTAATCAGAAGCCTGGCTGAACATCAACATTTCTCAGCTGTCCGGTGCAGTTTGTCCTCCACCGTGTTTTTGTTTTTTTTTTTTTTGTTTGTTTATTGGTGTTTGTTATACTGTGCCTCGTATTTTAGTTTATTAGATCACCCAAGACAAATGGGTACAAAGAATAATCACCAGAGGATACTACTTACCCTTTCTCCCACCCCATACCGCCAAGAAAATCCCAGATGTTCCACCCAATCACAGGGATCAAGCAACAGTAGAAGTTCAAAAATTTCTTCCAAGAGTCATCCAGACTGTCCCTGCAGACCAGGTAGGATTCGGAACGTCTCCAGATTCTTTAGTGCCAAAACGAACAGGGGACTGGAAGCCCATTTTGGATCTCAGCAAATTAAACAAATCCGTGAAGTCCAAGTTCCGAATGGTAACACTGCAGTCTGTACTCCCTCTGTTAGGGAAAGACAACTGGATGTGCTCCGTAGAGCTCCATAGACCTCCAAGATGCATACTACCACATAAAAATGGACAGAGCAACGAGGAGTCATTTACGCTTCTGGCTGGGAGCCGGTCATTACCAATTTCGTGCTCTGCCCTTTGGACTCACCACAGCTCCCAGGGTGTTCACCAAATGCATGGCAGTAGTGACAGCTCACTTGATCCATTTTGGATACAAAGTGTTTCTGTACCTGGACAACTGGCTCCTGACCACCACCACCAGGCACCTACTTCTACAAGCCCAGGGATTCAACCATCCAGCTCTGCACTCATCTAGGCGTTACGATACATTAGGAAAAGTCTGCCTTGTCACCCTCTCAATATGTGACTTATAGGCACAGAAATACTGTCGCCATGATGGCTATTCTTCCTGCAGACAATACGAAATCTCAGACAACAGATTTACAGTCCACTTGGTCAAAGCCAAGACCGTGCTGAAACGTCTAGGGACCATGGCTTCTACCATATCTGTAGCTCCACTAGCCAGACTGCACATACACATTCTTCACTGGCTACTCTCTTCCCAGTGGTCTCAAACAACTATCTCGGTCTCATCCTATTCTGATAACAGAATCTTGCAAAAAGGACCTTTGTTGTTGGATTCAGCCTGACAGGAACACCTTTCCTTCCTCTCCAACTCATTGCTACTGTGACCACGGATGCCTCCCAGATGGGAGGGGTGCTTTTATCTAGGCACGACTGTCCAAGGCACATGGCAAGATCACAAGGCTCACTTGCATGTCAATGTCCTCGATTAGAGCAGTGCTACTGGCGTTGCAAGCCCTTCACAATTTTCTTCCTCTAGGGCCGATGGCAATCCAATCGGACAGTGTCAGTGGTATGGTATATAAACAATAAAGGAGGAGCCAGATGTTCTTCGTGTTTCGAGGTCGGCCAGAATCCCAAAGTCTGGGTCCGGCGTCGGCTGTACAAGCTAGTACCCTGACGTCAGTACGCTCTGGTACATAGCCCTCAGCTGACGCCATCTTCCCCAGTCTTTCTTGCCGTTCGGTGGAAAGCAGCTCGCAAGTCGTTGGTTGGCGATTTTCGAACAGCGTTTTTGGTTGTTGTCGGTCCGAAGTTCTTACTTCTCTTTTCAAAGCTAAGTACCCCGTTGGGGAATCTTTTTCTTGTTCCTCCGATGTCAGAAAAAGTTAATAATTGTATAACGTGTGGGAAACAAACACCTCATAAAGATTTCCACTTTTACTGTCTACCTTGCTTAGGCCCTGACCACGACGTTTCTTGTCTGTTCTGTGCCAGGTTCAACTCTCGTACTATCAAGCGCAGGTACGATTGGGCTCTAAATTATTTTGGCAGACGCTTCAATTATAGAATGTCTGACTCTACCGGAATTCAAAAGAAGCACAAAGACAGGCCTCCGAGGTCCAAACAGGACTCGTTGCAGTTGGAGTCAGCGTCTGGTTCGGCTGTCGTCAGTGAGGCGCTTTTGCAGCCCCTGTCGTCCGCCACTTCTGAACCGATGGCCGATACGGACTCCCATTGGGAGCCATCAAGGCCTACTATTTTAACTGCTGCAGGACCTTCGGACGTCGCTCCCTCAGATGGGTCCGGAACCGCTGTGCAGGTACCGGCTTCTGAGGGGGCTTTCAGGCCTACTCACATCACTATTTCAAAGGCAAAGACTCCTGTTAAGTCTAAATTTCCTGCTCAAGCTGCTTCTGAATCTACTCCCAGGACACAGAAGCAATTATTAAAGATGGCTGAAGATTTGCTTACAATGATTAGGGGTTCTCACCCCCCTCCAGAGAAAAGGCCTCGACAGGATGTTCCTCTGGATTCCTCTGACCAGGCTTCTGTATCTTCTGTCTCTTCCTCAGATCAGGACTATTCTTTTCCTCCTTATGAGGATTCGGATGCTGAGGACTCCTTACCCTCTGCCTCTCCGCTTGAAGATTTCTCTTTTGGGGAAACCTTGCATGAGATGAGGGAACATTTTCATTGGGAAGGACAGGAGTATTCTGCTTCCAAGAAGAGGCTTAGAGAATTTCTTCTTCTTCCTCAGCATAGGCCTTTAGCTATCCCTCCTGTTTTGGACATTGTAGATGTTTTTTCTGAGGCTAATTTGAATCCTGATTCCATGCCTCCTGCTCCTTCTAAGCCTGATAGATTTTATAGGGTTCCTGACTCTCATTTATTCTTGTTTAGGAACCCTTCTGCGGATCCTGAAACTATTTCTCATGGCTCTAAGGCTGCTAAGGTTGCTACTGCTAAAAATCCTATTCCCTCTGAGAAGGATTCTCGTGCTTTAGACAGGTGGGGAAAAAAGGTATATATTTAAATTGCCAGTTTCATATGTTTAAGTATCAGCAATTTCTTTTGTCTGTTTTAAAGCAAAAGCTTGCTTCTCTTCCTGCATGTGCAGAGGGTAAGGAACTTCAGGATGTCTTACATGCTACTGAACAAGTGAACAAACATAGTTTACATTGTGGTTTTGATGCTTTGGATGCTTCTTGCAGGGCTGCAGCCTCTGGTACTGTTATCAGGAGACATGCCTGGCTTCGTGAACAAAGTTTACCTGAACAGGTTAAGGCTAAGTTATTAGATGCCCCTGTTCAACATTATGTTCTTTTTGGATCTAAGGCTGAGGAAGTTATTAAGATGGAAGAAAAGGCAAAATCTATGCAGACTAAAAGATTTCTTGCAAGTTCAGCCTCCTAGATTTTCCAGGAATTGGCCCTCTAAAAATTGGTCCTTTCCCACGTCTGACAGGCCTCAAAGGGGAAGATGATCCAGAGGTCGTGGTCAAGGTCAGGCCTCTTACAGATCTAGACAATGGACTGCTTCTTCACCTAGAAGGGGAGAAGACGGATCCCAATCTCAAAGAAAGCAAACTCAATGACTCTCTCGGTTGGGCTACAGGACCCCTTCACCTGGATGCCCCTCTCGGGGGAAAACTGTCTCTTTTTTACAGAAATTGGACTTGTATTACCCAGGACAGATGGGTATTGGACGTGATTTTAAAAGGTTGCAAATTCCACTTTCATACTTTGCCAAGGGCTCACGGTTGGCCAGATCTGCCAAAACATCAATGGTCAGTGGCCTTAAATCAAGTGGATGCTATTCTGGCCATGAGAGCCATAGAGCCTGTTCCACTCTCTGAGATGGGAAAAGGTTTTTATTCAAGACTGTTTCTGGTTCCAAGAAAACAAAACTCATGGAGACCTATTCTGGACCTTTCTGTGTTAAACACCTTTTTGGAAATTCCAAAATTCAAGATGCTTACTCTGCAGCAACTAATTCCAATGCTCTCTCAGGACGCCTGGATGGTGACATTGGACTTAAAGGAAGCCTACTTACACATTCCCATCAGGCAGGAACGCAGGAAATTCCTCAGTTTCAAGGCAGGTTCGAGGCACTTTCAATTCTCTGTATTTCCCTTTGGTTTATCTACTGCGCCCAGAGTCTTTACCAAGTGCCTGGCACCAGTAGTGGCTTATTGCAGACTTCAGGGGATCCAGATTTACCCCTATTTGGACGACTGCCTTATTCAGGCAGACAGCAAAGATCTTCTACTTCAACATCTGGACTTTGTTCAACGTCTTCTCCTCCTACTGGGATTCTCGGTGAACACAAAAAAGTCACATTTGATCCCTTCTCAACAAATGGTATTCTTGGGAGCCCTCTTAAATACAACCTTACAAAGGGCCTTCCTCACTCCAGAAAAACAAACAGCTGGCTTCTATTTTCAACACCTTGGCAACCGTCTCAGCTCACTTCAAGGAAATTCCTGCAGACTCTGGGCTACATGGCTTCCTGCATTCTGTTGATCCCAAACGCAAGGCTTCATATGAGAAAGCTTCAATGGTATCTGAAAAGTGTATGGTCACAGCATTACCACGATCTGGATATTCTGATTCCTCTGGTCCCCTGCCTCCAGAGAGTTCCTCTGGTGGTCCAGGGTATGTGCTTTAAACTAAGGAAAGCCTTTTCGTCTACCTCAACCTACTCAAATCCTAACCACGGACGCCTCGGATTATGCTTGGGGAGCACACTTTCTAGACAATCGCCAGCAGGGGACCTGGACAAAGGACCATCTTCACTGGCACATCAATCTGAAGGAAATGTTGGCAGTTCAAAATGCTCTTCTAGCCTTCAAGAACTTTTGCAACCAGGGCCTCTGCTAATTCGTACAGACAACACCACGGTCATGTGGTACATCAACAAGCAGGGGGGTTCTCATTCTTACCCCCTTTGCAGACTAGCTATGGCTTTATGGGACACGGCTCAAAATTTGAATCTACATCTCCAGGCTCAATTCATTCCAGGGGAACAGAATCTCTTGGCAGACAGCCTGAGCAGAAACATTTCAGATCCTCACGAATGGATGCTAGACACCAACTTATTCAACAGGATTACTGCAGTTTGGGGATGTCCCCAGATAGATCTGTTTGCATCCCATCTCAATCATCAGCTGCCTCGCTTTTTGCACCAGGTCCTTCCACAAAACAGCTTGGAGAGTGGATGCCCTGTCCTTCAGCTGGAGAAGCCTTTCAGGATGTGCCTTCCCTCCTCTTCCTCTACTACCTCGGGTATTACTGAAGATAAAACAGGACAAGCCCAAGTTCCTCATCTTGATTGCTCCAAATTGGCCTCTGCAGTTTTGGTATCCAACTTTAAAGCACCTGTTCTTGGAGCCTCCTTGGATTCTCCCTCTGAACCCTTCTCTTCTGTCCCAGCATCAGGGTCAGTTGCTACATTCCAATCTCAAGACCCTTTGCCTGGCAGCTTGGCTCTTCAAAGGAATTTGATTTCCTTTAGTCTTCCCAAACAAGTTTTGGATGTTCTTCTGGAAGCTAGACTGCCTAGCACTAGGAAATCCTATGCCTCTAAATGGAAGAGGTTTTGTATTTGGATGCAGGACCGAGGCTCGGATCCTCTGGTCCTTGATCTCTCTTCTATTTTGCTTTACCTTTCGGATCTTTTATCTAAAGGACTTTCCTTTTCTTCCATTAAGATTCATGCTTCTGCTATTTTTGCTCATTTCAATTCTGATCCTCCTGTTTTTTCTCATCCTTTGGTGAGAATTCTTGAGAGGGACTAAAAATTTGCGGCCTCCCAGGACCCCTCCTGTTCCTGCCTGGGATCTTAATTATGTTTTAGAAAAACTTACTTTGCCTCCTTTTGAGCCTGCTGCATCTTCAGATATTAAGTTTTTGTCTTGGAAGACTGTTCTTTTATTAGCATTGACTTCTGCCAGAAGGGTCTCAGAGTTGCAAGCTCTCATGGCTGTGGAACCATACCTTATTTTCCATCAGGACAGAGTATCCTTGAGGACTAATCAAGTGGCTTTAAATCAGACAATTCACCTTCCTACTTTCTTTCCTAATCCTCAAAATAAAGGGGAAAGGATTTTGCATTCATTGGATGTACACAGTTACGATTTTACCTGGACAAGACTAAAGAGTTCAGAAAGTCTAATCAATTGTTTCTTTTGCCTCCAGTTCTCTTGGAAAACCTATTTCTAAACAAACTATTTCCAAATGGATTGCTTATGGAATCAGATTTTGTTACACTCATCATGGGAAACAGTTTCCAGGTACCATTAGAAGTCATTCTACTAGAGCAGCTGCCACTTCTACAGCTTTCCTCAGAGGAGTTCCTACCAAGGATATCTTGGAAGCTGCCACTTGGAGTTCTGTGCATACTTTTTCCAAGCACTACAATCTCCCACTGTATTCTAAGACCAGGGCAGGCTTTGCCTCTGCTGTTTTGCAGGGTTTTCTTGCTTCCTCTTCTGTCTAAAGCCTCCTCCCCTTTTTCACTGCTTTGGGATTCCACCCTACAGTTATGACTGCAACAGTGAAACATGAACATAGTACAGTTGTGTACACCTACCATAAATGTAGATGTTAGTGTCTTCACTGTTGCAGTCGGTGTTTCCCTCCCTCCTATCCCCTCTTTTTCTCTTTTGTGGTGTATTTGTGTTTCCTTGTTGGATTCATTTTTGTTTTATTGGGGACTTCTGACATCTAGGGCAAGAAAGGCTGGAGAAGATGGCGTCTGCTGAGGGCTATGTACCAGAGCGTACTTTTGTCGGGGTACTAGCTTGTACAGCCTACGCCGGACCCAGACTTTGGGATTCTGGCCGACCTCGGGCTGCCTGCCGGCAGGAGCACCCTACAGTTATGACTGCAACAGTGAAGACACTCTAACATCTACATTTATGGTAGGTGTACACAACTGTACTATCCTACCCCCTATGTCGAGAGGCTGTTCGTGTTTGGCTGTGGGAAATATCTTCCCAACGCTTTCTAGTGGCAATGCATATCCCGGGGACTACCAATGTGATAGCCAACAAGGTCAGTAGGGCAATTTTGATACCTCACAAGTGGTCTGAATCGGTCGTGGAACAGATTTTCCACAAATAGGGACAGCCTTGCTGCGATCTGTTTGCCAGTCCAGCGCCAAATGCAGCAGCTACTTCTCCCTTATCCCCCTTCCAGTAGAGACACCGAGAGACGCACTTGTTCATAGTTGGCCTCCGGGACTTTATGCATTTCCCCCCTTTCTGTTGATATCAAAAGGTGATCCAGAAAGCAAAGACCTTGGGAAGCAGAATGATTCTTATCACTCCTTACTGGCCTCGTCAGATTTGGTTCCCCTTTCTCGGGCCTCACCACCTATATGTTCCATGGACACTCTGGACCCATTTCCAGACCTCTTGACACACGTCAGGCACCCTCTACCCCTGCCTCCCGCCCTCAACTTGACAACTTGGCTGCTCCACTTCCATCCCTAGTCAGGCTTCATGATTTTTCACCTGCAGTTACCCATATGCTCACTTCAAGCCTTCCAGGAGGAAATTATACACTAGCAAATGGAAAAGATTTTCTGTCTGGTCAAGAGAGAAAAATGTAGATCATTACACAGTCTCCATTCCCTTGGTGTTGGAATTCCTAACTGAACTTATTCACCAGGGATCAGCTACTGCTACAGTCAGTTCAACTGGCAGCGATCTCCAATTTTCATTTGGGACATGAGCTTAATCTTATGGCTCACAGATTGTGTAAAACTTTCCTTAAAGGCACTACCTTAAGACCTCCTTTTCAGGAACCTGCATCTCCTTGGAATCTAAATTTCATTCTGTCCAAACTTCCCCACCGTTTGAACCTGTTCTAGTAGCTGTTACATCCACCAGAAGAATGTAAAGAGTTACAAGCACAGTCAGTCCATAGAGACCGTTTCCCTTCGTACAAATCTGTCCATCTCCAAGGTTTGCTGTCTAATTTGAATCAAACTTGAATTGCCAGTATTTTTTCCTAATCATTCGAGTGCAGAATATAAATTTCATCAACTTGACATTTAAGGTTCTACCTACATAGAACCAAGGAGCTTAGAAAATCAGACTAATTGTTCGTATCCTTTCCTGAAACAAGAATAGGTATGCCAGTCTCCAAGATGACTATCAAATTGGATTTCAAACCATCTCTTCCAATGGCAAGGAACTCCCGTTTAAAGCTGAGGCTCATTCTACCAGATCCTTATCCACAGGGTCCCAATTGACAGTATTTGTGCAGCAGCAACTTGGGCTACCCTCATAACTTTTACTCCTTACAAATTGCACTTTGCCTCCAAGGGTGGAGCCTCCTTTGGTCCACAGTTCTTAGGAGTATATTCCTGTGAGCCACCTGAGAAAAAGGTGTTGAGGATGCTGTCCCACATTTAAGAATGAAGGTGAAATAGGACTAGAGAACTTAAAGAAGTTGTGTACTCCCCATAACGTTCCATGATTATGTTTGTGTTTCACTGTTGCAGTCATCACATTTGGGTTATCCACCTGCAGGTAGCCCTCAGCCAGCCGGAATACCAGAGTCTTGGGATTTCTGTGTCTGATGCTGTCGCTTCCATGATGTCAGGTCATCAGGGGTATAAAACATGCAGCGGATGCCATTACATCAGTCTTTCTTGCCATGCGGTGCCCAAAGCAGAAGCAGCTCGCAAGTGCTGGTCAGCCGACACCTGAAGTTTTCTTTTGAGTTTCAGACCTGAAGTCTTTAAAAAGATACAAGTACCCCATTGGGGATTTTTTTTTTTTTTTTTTGTTCTAACTCATGTCAGAAAAAATTAACAATTGTCTTGCCTGTGGAAAACAAAATACTTCAGAGATTTTCATTCTTACTGCATCACCAGTTTAGGCTCAGACCACGATGTCCCTCGCTGTTGGTTCAATGCCCGAACTATTGGTTGTCTGGCTTTTTTTGTAACTAACTACTACTATTCTCTATCTCCGTACTCCAAAATGGCTTCGTTAAGCCATCTGACTACAGATCTTCTGAAAAACAATAGACAAGACTGCATAGGTCCAAAACTGCCGACGACACTTCAGTTTGGCTAGTCCCCAGTCTGCTGGCACTCAGTGAGGTGCTTTCGCAGCCCCTGATACCCACTACTACAAATTTGCAGGCTTCCACTGAGACCCATTCGGAGTCCGGTATGCAGCGAGATGCTCAGATTATGAAATCTGCGGATGTCTCTACCTCAGATTGGTCTGGAGCCGCTGTGCAGGCAATGGCTTCTGAGAGTGTATTCAGGCCTACCGATTTTCATATTAAACCGACGACTTCGTTTCAAGCTAGAAATACCGAATTCCTCAGGCCTAAAGCTCTCACTACGCTTAGAAAAACCGACCAAACTGCATTCTCAGGCCCATATGCCTCAAAAACAAATAACTAGAATGACTGATTACCTTATTTATTACCTTAATTAGAGAAAGCCAGCCTTTCCCCTGTAAGAGACCTAGAACTGATTTTCTTTTTGATTTTCCTGATTAGGGATCTGATGTCTGTTTCTTCTGACTACCAGGATTTACCCTTATCTACTTATGAGGATTCTGCTGCAGAGGATTCCATTCCCTCTGCTTCCCCATCCAGAAGATTTTTCTTTTGGTGAAACCTTGCATACCCTTGGAGCATTTCAGCTTGGAAAGCCAGGACTATTTTGAGTCCAAAAAGAGCCTTGGGGAATAAAATCCTGCCTCAACACAGGCATCTAGCTATCCCTCACGTTCTGGAGATTGACGTTTTCTTGGAATCCAGCCTTACCACAGACACTTGGCCGCCAGCTTCTTTACTGCCAGCTCCCAGGAAACCTGACTGGTACTACAGAGTACCTGACTCTCTCTCATATTCCTTTTCAAGAATCTTACTGCGGATCCAGAGACCATTTCCCAACGACCAAAAGGTACTAAGGCTACTACTGCCAAAAAATCCTACCCCTTCTGATAGGGACTGTAGAGATTTAGACAGATTGGGTAAGAAGGTATACACCTCTGGCCTTTAGGGCTTTAAATTGCCAGTTTCATATGTTAAAATAGCATATTATGGGAATACTTAAACAGAAAATGATGATTCCTGTCTCTGCTGAACACAGATTTGCAAAAGTTAATGCTTTCTGCTGAACAAGTTGGTAGACATACTTTGCAATGTGGTTTTGTTGCTTTAGAAGCATCTTGCAGGGATGCTGTCACTGGGTCTGTACTTAGAAGGCATGTTTGGCTTAAAGAACAAAACTTGCCAGATCATGTTAAAGCTAAATTACTGGATGCACCCTTAAACCAAGACTGCCTTTTTGGCAACAAAGTACAAGTTCCCAAAAGGATGGAGGAAAAAGCTAAATCTATGTAAATTTCTTACAAGTACAGCCTCCTAGATTCAGTAGGCATTGGCCTTCAAAAAACTGGTCTTTTCCATTCATTTCCAGGCATTCAGTCCAAACCCAGGAGCAGCAGACCACCAATACTTCAATCTCAGGCTGTGCACAGATCTAAGCAGTGGGGGTTCCCGCTTCCAAAGCAGGGAATAGTAAGCACAACCCCCTGTGGAAAAATGGCACAATGACTTGTCCTTAACTCTTGCAAGCCCTGCTCAACTACTTGCTCCCTTAGGAGGAAAGCTCACCTTGCATGCAAAAAACTGGGAACTCCTTACCCAGGACAAATGGGTTTTAAACTGTTTCCCTAAGATACAGATTCCACTTCCACTCACTCCCAACCCCGAGTGGATGGCCAAACCCCCCCCCCCAAAATCAGTGGGCGGAGGCCCAAGACAAGTTCGGTCTCTCCTCAGTATCAGGGCTATTCAACATGTCCCAGCAGAACAAAGGGGACGAGGTTTTTATTAGACTGTTCCTGGTTTCCAGAATAGAGAACTCCTGGCATCCTATCCTGGACCTGTCTATTTTCAACACCTTTCTGGTGGTTCCAAAATTCAAAATGCCAACTCAACAGCTTCTTCCTATGCTAACCAAGGATGCCTGGCTGGCAACCCTAGACTTAAAAGAAGCTTACTTGAACATCCCAATAAGGGAATCCTGCAGACAATACCTACGTTTCAGAGTGGGCTCCATGCTCTATCCGTTCTCTGCGCTTCCCTTTGCCTTATCTACTGCGCCCAGGTTATTCACACAGTGCGTAGCTCCAGCCATTGTATTTTGCAGGCAGACAAATACCCATACTTGGACGATTGCCTGACTCAAACAGAAAGTCAGGACTTGCCATTACAACACCTGGCATTTGTAAAGAGACTTCTAACCTCACTGGGGTACACCATCATTGAGAATAAATCACACCTAGTATCCTGCCAACAGATTGGCATGCCTCACTCCAGAGAAACAAGTTTATTTGTTAACCTACTTCAACCTACTTTCCACAAAAACACAGCTATTTGCAAGGAAAATCCTGCAAGCCCTGGGGTTCATGGCTTCTTGCATTCTTATAATTCCATATGCAAGACTGCGTATGAGGAAACTACAGTGGTATCTAAAAAGCTTATGGTGTCAACATTCTCAGGATCTAGAAGCAATGATTTGTATCATATCTTGCCTACGCCTAGAGATCTTTGGTGGGCAGAGGCCTGCCACCAAAACAAGGGACTACCATTCACACTACCCCCTGCCCCCCAAACCCTAACAGACTCATCAGACCATGCATGGGGGGGCTCACCTGGCAGGGAAGTGCACTCTGGGCAAATGGAACCCAAGTTAAATGCACCTGTATATCAATAAAAAAGCAATGTTAGCTGTACCAAATGCTTGGACAGCCTTCAAGGACCACATTCTTCCAGGAGAATTTAATGGTAAAGACGGACAACACCCATAAACAAGCAGGGGGTACACATTCTTACCCCCTCTGCAGACTAGCCATGGCATTGTGGAACATAGCTCTGAGCTACCAAGTGCAGCTACAAGCTCAATTCCTGCCTGGAAAACTAAATACACTGGCAGATGAACTAAGCAGAAACCTCATGGACCTGCACAAGTGGAAACTGGAACCAAGGATTTTCAACATGTTGACAAGCAAATGGGGGGGCCCAGATACAGACCTGTTTGCCTCCCCTCAGAGCTGTCAATTGGAAAAAGGTTTGCAGAAGGACTCTCCACAAACAAGCGTGGAAAGTGGATTCTCTGTCCTTCAGCTAGAAAAACCTATTAGTTTATGCCTTCCCTCTGCTCTCCAAAGTACTACTGAAGATCAAACAGGACAAACCAATGGCGATTTTGATTGCACTGGACTGGCCACACCAACATTGGTACCCCCTCTTGCGCAGTGTCACTGTTGGCCCCATGGCACCAGCCTCAGGCGCCTACCCTATTTAAATAAATTTTAGTGGGGAGTTTGCTTTGGATCTGCTTAGGCTCTCTTCTATTGGTTCGCAGGCCGCTACAGAAAGAGTCCGATATGCCGCAAAACTCAACTAAGGATACTGCGGTAGTCTGTACTTTGGATGGGTCCGGAGCCACTAAGCAGGCACTGGCTTCCGAGGAAGTCCTTCGTACTACCGAATTAGTCTTTCACAACTACCGTTCTTTCTAAGACTACAGAATTCTAGGCCCCAGGTGCAAAACTCACCCAAGAAACCGACCCTCTGTCAGGCGCCTGCTACCTTGCCTCTGTCTCAAATGCTTAAAAAGGCGGAAGACTTTTCAAGCTAACCCTCCAAAAGGAAAAGATCTCTTCCCCAGTAGTTTTGTCTGAACAAGAGTCATGAATCTGATGCATTTGAATTTGAAAACATGCAATCCCTCTCCACTTGAGGTTTCTGATGCAGAGGATTCCATTCCTTCAGCCTCTTCCCCAGAGGATTTTTCCTTTGGGGAAATCCTGCATACCTTAAGAGAGCATCTCCAGTGGGAGAGTCCGGGACTACCATCAGGCTAAAGAAACTCAGAATTCCTAGATCTTCCACAACACAGACCTTTGGCCATCCCTCCAGCCCTGGATGTTGTGAAGGATGTTTACCTCTAATCCAGCTCTATTCTTGACTCCCTTCCTCCTGCTCCAAAGAAACCAGACTGGTACTAGAGAGTCCCTGACTCACATATCTTTTTAAAAATCCTATGGCTGACCTCCTTTCTCAAGGGCTAACAGGAATTAAAGCAGCCTCTAAGAATCCCACCCCCTCAGACAAGGATTCCCAAGCATGGGACAGATGGGGTAAGGAAGTATTACACCTCTGCTACTCTTGCTATCAGGGCACTGAATTGTCGGTTCCATATGTTGAAATTTCAGCAACATACCTTTGAACTACTTAAAAAAAAAATCTTCTTTTCCTGCTTTGGCAGAATCTAAACATTTACAAGAGTTCATACATTCTGCAAGTAACTAAACATACTTTGCACTGTGGTTTTGATGCCCTAGAAGCTTCTTGCAGGGCAGCAGTCACTGGATCTGTCCGAAGGCATGCATGGCTTAATGAAGTGCCCCTGCTAGATCATGTCAAATCTAAATTGTTGGAGGCCCTCTTGCACAAATAACTTATTTGGCACTAAGGCAGAAGAGGTCTTAAAGATGGAAGAAAAAGCAAAATGTATGCAAACAGTTAAGGATTTCTTGCAGTTCCAGCCTCCTAGGTTCAGCTGGTTTTGTTCCTCCAAACACTGGTCCTTTCCTCCTCCCAGTAAACTGTCCCAGCCTAGGCCCCGTGGAAGCAGAACTGCCCCCCACCCCCTGTCATCAGCTCCAGGGAATGCAGAGGTCTAAGCAGTGGACTACCTCCACTTCAAAACCAGGGAGTTCTAAGCCACCCCCTTATGGCAAAATCTCAGTGACTTATCTCCTCCACTCCCTCTGCCCACCTTCACTTACCCCATAGGAGGAAACTCTCCTTTCCCTCAAGCACCTGGCTACCTTTACCAAGGACCACTGAGTTCTGAACCTTCCCAGGGATATACATTTTCCTTCCACACCCTTCCAACCCCAAAAGTGGTTCCCAGATCTACCACCAAATCACTGGGCAGAGGCTGAAAAGCAAATCCTTTCCCTATTCTGAGGGCAGTATAACACATTCCTGCAGAACAGATAGGCCAAGGTTTCTACTCCAGACTCTCTCTCTGGTGCCCAGAAAAGACTACACCTGGCACCCCATCCTTGATCTATCCATTCTCAGCATCTTCCTGGTGATCCCAAAATTCAGAATGCTCACCCTCCAGCAGCTACTACCCATGGTCTCCAAGGACGCTTGGCTAGCCACCCAAGATCTAAGAGGCCTACCTCCACATTCCTGTCAGGGAGTCATGCAGGAAACATCCCTGCTTCATGGCAAAATCTCAGCACTTTCAGTTCTCTGCGCTTCCCTTTGGCTTTTCTACTGCTCCCAGAGTTTTCACAAAATATCTGGCTCCGGCCATTGCCTTTTGCAGACAAATAAATATTAAGATTTACCCATACTTAGACTGCCTTATTTAGGTAGACAGCCAGGAAAAGCTGCTCACCTGGCCTTTGTAAAGACCCTACTAACCTCCCTAGAGTACACAATCAACGTAAAGAAATCCAAACAGGTGCCCACCCAAAGGATAATTTTCCTGGGAGCAAGTTTGGACAGCTTCCCAGATGGCATACCTTACTCTAGAGAAACAAATTTTCTTGACACCCTACTTCTCTCAACTACCCACCAGGCCCCAGCGAACTGCAAGGAAGATCCTGCAAGCTCTGGGGTTCATGGCATCTTGCATACTAATTCCCTATTCCAGACTGCATATGAGGAAACTTCACTGGTACTTAAAGAGCCTTTGGTGCCAACACTCAAGACCTACAAACTCTTCTATAATTCCTTGCCTCAAAATTTCTTTGGTGGGCAACAGCATGCTCCCACAACAAGGGAATGCCCACCCCTCGATGAGACCCTCACCGCAGACGCATCGGACTACGCTTGAGGTGTACACCTGGACGGCAGGTGCATACAGGGCCAATGGAGCCCACAGCAAATCCCTCTGCACATCAAAAAGATGATGGCTGTGCAGCATGCCTTGATAGCTTTCAAGCCGCTATTCTCTCCAGGGACTCTCGTGATCAAAACAGACAACACCACTGTGATGTGGTACATCAACAAGCAGGGAGGGATTCACTCCTACCCTCCTATGCAGACTGGCCATGACTCTTTGGCACACAGCCTCTGCCATGCAGCTACACCTGTTAGCACAATTCCTACTAGGCTCTCTAAACTCTGTCAGACCAATCAAGCAGAAGGCTTCTGGACCCACACGAGTGACAACTCAACAGAAGTACCTTCACCCTAATAACTCAGAAATGGGGAACCCCAAAGGTCGACCTCTTTGCCTCCCACACCAACCATCAGCTCAGCAAATTCTGCACCAGGGAGCATCACTCCATGGCTTGGAAAGTGGATGCCCTATCCTTCCCCTGGGTCAGTCTGTCGGTCTGCCTTTCTTCCCCTACCTCTCATCCCCAGGGTACTGCTCAAAATAAGGGAGGGAAAACTAAGGACAATTCTCATAGCCCCAGACTGGCCCTGGCAACAGTGGTACCCCCTTGCTGTGCAGCCTGTCCTCACTACCCCCATTGCATCTTCCTTAGATTCCAAACCTCTTGACCCAGAAGGAAGGAGAGTTCTTGCATCCCGAATTGCAGACACTGGCAGCTTGGCTTATTCCCTAACCGTGAACCAGTCTGCCAACCTCAGTAAATGAGTTCTGCATGTTATCTGTGAGGCCCAGACATCTAGCACCAGAAAGTCTTATGCTGATGGAAAAGGTTCTGCACCTGGATCCAGGCTAAGGGAGCCATTACAGCACAGGCCTCCCTCCCTCTCATCCTGGATTACTTGGCTGACCTACTACACAGTGGTCTTTCTCTATAGAAATTTGTGCCTCTGCTGTTTCTGCTCATTTTCCCTACTGAGCAGCCCCTTTTTTCTCACCCTTTGATCAGACAGTTCCTTAGAGGGGCTAGCAACTTGAGGCTTCCCAGAAAGGCACAAACACCAGCATGGGACCTTCACTTTGCATTAGAAAAGCTCACCCTGTCCCCTTTCGAACCAGCTTCTTCTGCAGAGCTAAAATTTCTCTCCTGGTAGACAGAATTCCTTCTGGCCGTCACTTCAGCCAGAGTGCATCTGAGCTCCAAACACTCATGGCTGTGGAACTCTTCATCTTTCATGCAGACAGAATATACCTCAAAACTATCCCATCCTTCATGCCCAGGGTAGTGTCCAGTGTGGCTCTCAACCAATCCGTTCATTTGCCCACCTTTTTTCCTAATCCCCAAAACGAGGGGGAAAGGTTTCTTCACTCTAGATGTGCACAGATAGGATTTAGCTCAGATTCTATCTAGATAGGACTAAATCCTTCAGAAAGTTTCAATTGCTGGTTAGCTTTGCTACAGGGGCAGAAGGCAGCCATCTCCAAACAAATTCCAAGTGGATAGCACACTGCATCCATTACTGCATCAAACAGCATGGACCCCCCCCCCCCCCCCCAAGGGGGCTAAGACACCACCAGAGCAGCCTCCACCTCTGCAGCTTTCCTCCAGAGGAGTCCCCACCAGGGACATCCTGGAGGCTGCCACCTGGACATCTGTTCACACCTATACCAAGCATTACCACCTGCCTCTCTTCTCCAAATCCAGGGCAGGGTTTGCCTCTGCAGTCTTGCAGGGCATCCTGGGGATTTTGTACTTTACTGGCTCACCTTCAGTTTTGCTCAGAAGTGGGCGTGATCCAGATTGATTGACTAGCGATCCTGAATATGAAATGAGGCATGATTGGCATGCCATGCATATTAATCACTGATATGCATACAATTCAACAACCAACAGGGTTGCTAACAATTGTTAAAACTAAAGGCTGCCTAAATCAGCTGCTCATCTACATTCATTGTATGCATCATGCTAGGGGTAACCTGTATAGCATGCCAATGTCTAAATATACCCTTCCTTTGGGCGAAGATTTAACGTTATGTTATGCAGCATTACACTAATCTGGTGCCAACGGAAGGCAGTGGGTCCTGTGTAAGCTGGAGTCTGTATATCCGGGGGGGACAGCACCCCCCCCCCCCCCAACAGGGGTGCAAGGGGACTTGCCCCCTGCAAAAGCAAATGGAAACCATGTAATTGCTATTTCTCCCACAAGAAAAGACATGGAAAAATCCCGCTAATTTATTCATGCCCTTGACGTTCTTTTCTGGCTGGAAAACCACGTCGTGTGTGGTTATTCATGAGAACAGCGACATGTCAACCAGCTGGGGCGGGGTTTGGGCAGTAATTGCTACTGCACATCTGGTAAGCCAGTAAAGTAAAATATCACAGGCATCCTAGCCAGCCCCTAGTTTCACTGACTGCTTGCACTCTTTTCCTCAGCTTTGGGAATCAACTCAAATGTGATAATTGCAACAGTGAAACACGAAGAACATAGTACAGTAGTGTACACTTACCATAAATGTTAGTGTATTCACTGTTGCAGTCCTGGTCCCTCCCCAACCCCCTCCACCCCCCTTCTCTTTACCATTCTAACTTGTTCTTTCCTTTCAGGGGACTTATTGGTATTTATTTTCCACTGGTGAGGTTTCTTACACCAGACCCTGGCCTCCTACTTGGGGGCTCCTGACAGGTTAGGGCAAGAACAACTGATGTAATGGCGTCGGCTGCCTTACTTTATACTACTGACCTGACAGCAGTCCTCAAGTGACATCAACCGATGCAGAAATACTAAGTCTCTGGTATTCACCGGCCGAGGTCTACCCTGGCAGGGATAACCCAAATGTGATGACTGCAACAGTGGATACACTTGAACATCTGCATTTATGGTAAGTGTACACATCTGTACTTTCCCCCTTCTGTTTTCCCTAGCAAAGGGCAATCATCACAAGTTGCACCACAAGGTGGACCTGCTAACGCAGCAACAAGGATATCTGTTTACTGCACCTAACTCTGTGGGTGATCAACTTTTGATCCCTTTTAGACAACACTACTCAGAAGACGTGCTATCAGTCCTGAGGGAGGCCAGGAAACAAACTACTAGAAAAAACTGTTTGTCTAAATGGCAGAGATTATCGAAATGGTGTTCTCTTACAGACAAGGACCCATTTCTGGCAGATCCACCCCTTGTCCTGAATTATACCTGTGAACTCATTAAGGCAGGACTAACTTGCTCTTCTGTCAGTCCATCTTTCTGCCATTTCTATATGCTTGCCTTTACCCCCCCACCTCTTTCCAGACTGGATGTAAAACTTTTCCTGAGAGGGGTTTTACACAGACACCAAGAAAGCCCATTCCTCCTCCCTGCGACCTCAGCTTCATGCTGGAAAAGCTAACCCTGCCCCAGCACAGCATCTCTTCAAATGTACACATGGAAAACCATTCTATTAGTGGCCATTGCCTCTGCTAGAAGGGTGTCTGAATTACAGGCCCCGATGGCTTGACCTTACACCACCTTCCACAATGACAGGGTGACCCTATGCACAAACCCCTCCTTTATGCCCAAAGTAGTAAATGAACTATCCTTAAACCAGTGTATTCACCTACTCACCTTCTTCCCCTCCCCTAACAGCGGAGAGGATTCTCCATTCCTTGGATGTGCATAGGCAACTGAGATTCTACTTGTACAAAACTAAGTCCTTCAGAAAATCTGACCAACTGTTAATTTCCTTCCATCCCAGAGCTTTGGGTAAGGCAATCTCCAAACAACCCAGCTCCTCCTGGATCAGGAAATCCATCCCGTTTTGCTACTCTCATCACCAACCATTGCCTCAAGAAGTGCGAGCCCATTCTACAAGAATCATGGCTGCCTCAAAGGCCTTCATGAAAGGGCTAGACAGCCTCCGTCATGGAGGCAGCCACCTGGACTATAGTCCATACTTTCACTAAGCACTGCAAGTGTGACCGGGTATCGAGCCAGGGCAATTTTGCAGGGATTTGTGGAATCCGCTATGTCACCTCCCAACTTCCCCCTAGCTGTGGTACTCTCCCACAGTATGACTACTGCAACATGGAAATAGAAGGACATAGAATAGTTGTGTAAAATCTTACCATAACCATAGGTCATCCATGTTGCAGTATTCCATCCCACCCTCTAACTGGTATCCTCTGTCTTTTCCAGTGTATCCCCTCCCTACAGGCCCGTCTTTACAGCCCTGCAAGGACATTTGCTTTTGCTTCTCCTTGGCCTTGGTCTCTTCTCTGGGCTTCAAGTTCTGCGGTCTCTGCATGCAGACATTTATACTCCATGGTTTATGGCCCTACATGTGACGTCCCACGCACCTATGGCAGCCAGGTTTTTGCTTTTGTATAGGAGCAGACGTCTGGTCGCCCGAGGGCTGGAAATCCCACAGTATGAATACTGTGACATGTCCTTGGTTATGGTAAGATTTTGCACAACTATTCTTTCTCCATTGTTATAGGAAAACTTTACTAGATATCAGTTCAGTTTTCTGTTGCAAGTGCTGGTTTGGGATGTAAAGCTTGCAGCAGTAAGCCTTTATGGTTTGTGCTGCGTGTGGCTAACTGTACAGTTTCCCATACTGGTCTTGTATTTTCAGTTTTCTCATTTTGTCTTTAAAGAAGCTACTTTGCGTAATATAGCAGTTGCAATTTGAATACTTCTACATGTGCTGATTGGTCGAGTGAATTCTGTGGTTTAAAAAGTTTTGTCATCGCATCTGTCTTAAAACATCTCTTCTATGGCCATTTTATATGGTAAATATTAATACTTGGTTGATCTGTTGTGTTCACCTAGGAGCGCCGCAAAGAAGCAGATCGCATGGCTCGGGAACGAGAAGAACTTAGACGTCAACGTGATCAGTTGAGATATGAACAAGAAAAAAGGAACTCCATGAAGCGGCCAAGGGATGTAGATCACAGGTAGTTTTTCAAGATAGTCTTGTTTTTGGTCCAGTTTGTATAATCTTGTAGTTTTTGCATTGAGGTTTTTCTGCTAGTTTACCTGGAATTCAAACCAGAGAAATACCTTTTCAATTTAAGTTGAATGCGTTTGTTGTCTTACATGAGCAGTGACTACAGTGCATGCCACTCAAATGCATTCTTCGTATATTCTCAAACTATATTTACTTCTCACTGTGCATCTGGTTCTGTTGTCTTATTCTGCTTGTACCAGAAGGGAAGGCCCTTCTAGGGCAGTGTTAGTGTAATGAGTAGCCTGTGCAAACGGTTAACTTTCTGTAAGTAATAAACATGCATAGTTAATGTATCTTTACTGTTTTGGCAGGAAATGGTGCAGTTGCTAAATGGTAAATAAGCTAAATCCATAGACCCCCTTTTATTTTCGGTCCCTCCTTTTGTTTTAAGGGAAGCTGTTTATCGTGCTCCGGCTTGTGTTTTGGCTGAAAGTACCTTTCACATGTTGTCAGACTGAATGTTCATAAGTCACACAACCCTTAGTGTTAGTATTAAATGTAAATTGTACACATTCAAGTCCTCACCCCCATTAAAAGCCTTGTCAAAAGGGTAGGCTTTAGTAGGAGCTTTCCTAAAGCTGGTCAAAGATGGGCATTCCCAAAGCCACTGTGGTGGAAGATTCCACAGGTGGGAGCTTGAGAAAATGACTGAAAGATTCAATATAATATGTAGACCTTCCACAGCCCCCTAGGAGGCTGAGTGCAGAACCTGTGGTAGGATATGACAAGTTTCTTCAGGTAGGAGGTACTGAGGTCAGATGTTGGCTAATATACCAATTCCTTATAGATCCTGTAGTGTACATTAAGACAGGGTGGAACAGGTGAAGTGTGTAACTTGATTTAGCACCCCATTAGTCTCCACGTTTGTATGTCCTTGCTCAGTTTGCATTAAACATTTGCTGGGATCGGATAGTAACAGAATAGCAAACGTAATGCAGTGTCCAAAAACTAGGATGTGTACTATAGTATGCAAAAACAGAACAGATTGTGAAGTCGTTCCACCAATTAAGTATATGCTGGTGAAGTATGTCCTCTCTTGATTGCCTGTCACTGTGTTTAGGATACCCACATCTTGTAGCATATAGGTGTTAACTGGCAGTACTTTGTATTGCAATTAAGTGTTTTAAAGGGAGGTGCGAGTCACATTGCCATGTAGCATTGCCTAGGTGTGGAACTCTCTCTTGCGTCTTAAGCATCTAGTATGTTCTCAGAACATTACAAGTCTTACACATTTGAGAAGTGCTACAGCGGAAAGTAGAAAGCTACCTCTGTGGAACTTGTGTACATAAATTTATAGTACTAAATTTCCATACCAAAGATTTAACTATCGTTAGTTTTGGCCACCTTTAGTCACGCAAATTTTCTTGATCTTTCCCTACATGATTCCACAACCTTTCACATGTGTGCCACCAATAGTGCATAACTTTCTCCTTTGAGAACAAATGCAACTTTTAATATTTCCCTGGAAACATCACGTTCAAGAAAGCCACTGTTTTGTGTTTTTAATCATCATCTATGGTTTACAGATGTGTAACATTTATGGCTAATCCTGTGAAAGTTCCCAATGCCTGAAGCTGTTTTTACATTGGTATACAGCTTGTATGAAAGTCATGCATGTTGTGGTAAACGAGTGTTGCACTGTTTCAGCATCAAAGTAAGCCTATTTATACTTCATAGTCAGATTTAATACTTGCTATAGTTCCTCTAGATTTACATTTGTGTCTGTTATATTTGGAGCCATGGGTCCTTCTGTGTCTTGAGTTAAAATACATAGGTTGATAGGTGTGTACTAGGCTAATGGCCCTGGAGCCTTTGCAAGCCTAGCTAATAAAAGTACCCTGGCATTGTGCTGCCTGAT
>NC_056740.1:430819539-431062573 GCF_019279795.1 Protopterus annectens | reverse complement strand
AAAAAAGGCAAATTCCACTCCAAGAACTCTGGCAAAATGAAAAAAGCCAAATAACCCTTTAATGTAGTTTATTTCTTGTAAGCGCTTTCGGTAAGGAAAATCTTCCCCACCTTCCTCAGACAAAACTTGTAACAACCATCAAACATTAAAGTACTTATTAAATACTTAAATGGTTGTGACCTCATAATTATTCATCAAGAACTTAAAAGGCTAATACCATTTTAAAAACCAAAAATTTTCTTAATACAAATCACACATCACACTAATGTTAATCCCAGCAAGCAAGCAGAAAAATACATATAATAGGCAGACTAATCTGTGTTAACCAAACTTAATAACATTAAAATGTACAACTTTAAAAATAAAATTGTATACAATAAATGCAGTAAAATGCAATAAATGCAGTAAAATGTACATAATGTTATAAATTATTTAACCCAACAAGTGGACAGCTTTTAAAATTAATAAATAAATTTATATATTTCCTAAAACATACTTTTTTCATATGTAAACATTTTGTTATATATGTATATATGTTTTTATGTATTCTTATAAATACATATTTATTTATCTATATTTCTCAAAGTACTTGTAAATAAAAGACTTGTCACTTCTAGTATCCAAAATTTTGGCTAGAGATGACAAATGAATTAAATGATTTCATCTATTTAATGCAAATAGTTTCAAAAAACACTTAATAGACACTATCTCATTCAAACCAGGGGCAAAATATGCAGCAGTGCGAATCTGCCAAAAAACCTCCTGTAGCTCAAGCTTTTATTGCCATGGACCCCCTCTCACCTGTGGCTGCACCTGTTGCAAAACCACAAAAGCAAAATCATGATCCACATTTCCATGAACATGTTTGGCTAATGCATTGTTCAAGTCATTCCTTTGAATAGCATATAGATGTTCATATATCCTTTTCTTTAGTGGTCTATCGGTCTTACCTATGTAAAATGCTGGACATTTCTTACATAGTGCCGCATAGACCACACCCTTAGAATTACAACTAAAGGAGCCCCGTATATCAAAATTTCTACCGGCCATAGAAATAATAGAAGCGACCAAAATATGCTTATAGTAATGACACATGCCACACCTTTTCATACCCATTTTATTGGCATGATTGTTAGTTTTGATGTTAGTCATTTCTAATAATTGTTTTAAATTTTGTCCTCGCCTGTAAGTAATGGTAGGTTTGTCGCCCAATAATTTTAACAATACATTGTCCTCTGCAATAATTTTCCAATTCTTAAATACAATGTTATTAATAATCTGGGCATCCATACTAAAAGTGAACAAAAAATTAATGTTATTCATCATACCATCTTTGTTATAAACCTTAATACCCATACTCCCACCTCTAAGTAATGGTTCAAAATGGCCTGATGCTCTTTTAGTATATACCTCCTCTTTTAAATCTTCTACAAAATCTAAGGGGTATCCTCTTGCAATAAACATGGATTGAATGTTTTCACATTCAGATATAAAATCTGACAAATTAGACACCATGCGGGCCGCTCGAACAAATTGTCCCTTAACTACACTTCGTTTTTGATGTCTAGGGTGGGAAGTCTGGAAGTGTAGGTAGTTATTAGAAAATGTGGGTTTTCTAAAAATGGTTGCCTTGAACTGTTGTAAATCATAATCTTTGGTTATTTTCACATCAAGAAATGAAATTTCATGTGAATTAATAACATAAGTAAATTCCAAAAAATCTGTCATGTTTGACATGTTATCAATAAAGATGGGAATCATTTCTGCAGATCCTTCCCACAAAAAGAACATGTCATCTTGGTACCTGGTGTACCAAGTGACATTTCTCTGGAAGAAATGGTTATGAAACAGAAATTCATGTTCCCAATGTGCTAGAACACTATTTGCAAAAGTGCAGCCACAGGGTGAACCCATGGCAATTCCAGAGGTTTGCAGAAAATAGTTATTTTTAAAAATTAAAAAATTATTACAAAGAACTATATATATATATATATATATATATATATATATATGTTCTTCAACTTCTACTATAAAGAAACTCCTTCTGAAACTGAAGCCATGCACTAATGCTCCTGATAACATCCCTTCCTACTTTCTTAGCAAAGCTGCTGAAGCAATCGCCTACCCCATTAGCATCTTAATCAACCACTCTATCCAAGAATGTATAGTACCCCAAATCTGGAAAAAGGCCTATATCATACCTTTACATAAAGGTGGCAACAATAACAATTTTACTAATTTCCACCCCATCGCTATCCTGTCCCCCATCTCTAAACTCCTAGAAAAGTGTATTCAACTACAACTCCTTCCACATCTCTTAGATAATCACCTACTAACTCCCACACAACACAGATTCAGACCAAATCATAGCACTATGACCGCCCTCCTCTCCTTCCTTGAAACTGTAAATAAAGCCCGTGACTCTGGCCAAATTGTTTCTACCCTACTACTCGACCTCTCTAAGGCCTTTGACACTATCTCTCACAGCCTGCTACTAACTAAACTCTCTGACACTATCTCTCACAGCCTGCTACTAACTAAACTCTCAAAACTTAACCTATCTCCCTCCTCTTTGAACTGGTTCTCCAGCTACTTATCTAACAGATATCAAGCAGTAAAATGGAAAAAGGCCACCTCCTCATTTCTAAATACCCCTACTGGAGTACCCCAGGGCTCCATACTGGGTCCCCTTCTCTTTAATATATTTATAAATGATTTCCGCAACTCTATCCCATTCTCAGACATCATCCAATACGCAGATGATTCTACTATTATATGCTCTGCCACTTCTATCCCCTCACTCCTAAAACTGACTCAAGATGCTTTTACAACCACCAAGCAATAGATGAAAAGAAATCACCTAGCACTCAATGCCTCTAAAACCAAATTAATGTTATTTACCCCCTCCAAAGTAACCTCTTTCAATAAAAACACATTCTCTATCACTAGTCAAAATAACTCACCTCTGGAACTGGTGTCAGAGACCAAGTTACTTGGGATCCAAATTGATAGCCAGCTCAAATTCAACTCTCACCTACAGCTAAATATCAAAAAAACCCCATCAAAAACTAGGTATGCTCTACCAACAAAATCCTTACCTTACACCTGCTACCAAAATCACTCTCTCTACCTCATTTCTTATCCCCTCCCTCCTCTACAGAGCTCCACTCCTAACTAATCTACAGTCCTCTCTGAAAACACAACTTTCCTCTTGCTACAATAAAATCGCCAAGTTCGCTACCAACCACAAGTCCTCCACCCACCACTGTTCCTCTCTCCAAAAGCTAAAATGGCTAGAGCTACCCAGTTATCTCACATACACTCAACTAACTCTTGCACACAAGCTCATTTTCAACCCCACCCTCTGTCCCTCCCTTTCATCAGCCTTTAAAATGCACCTTCCTGATAGAGTATTCATAGGTTCATAGGTTCATAGGTTCATACTAGGCTATCTACCCTAGGGCATTTATAAGCCTAGCCAAAGTTGTGTGGCTTTCACCACCCCTTAGGTTGAAGAATACTATACCCATTAGTTTGCTGTGCCTCTGTCCAGCAGTGATACAGAGATGATCCCCAGGGTAAACCTACAATCTCCCATCCACTGGTCAAGATTCCTCTTGAACAGAGCCAGCGAGGTGCTCTGTCTCACATGGACCGGGATTCTGTTCCACAGCATAGGGAGTCTCTGGGTGATGAATCTGTCCCTCCAGCACATCCTATTTATATCCGTGTTGAGGTTTAAGTCTCTTGCTCTTGTGGCTCTGGTGGATTTGGATTTTTGAGGTGGAGCATGTCCATTAATTCCGGGTTGGACATGGCCTTGTATGTCAGGCACAGGTCACCTCTGAGAAGATGGTATGCGACTGAATAGAGCTGGAGTTTCTTCAGTCGGGCAGCATATGGCATATTTTTGAGCCCCTTTATCCTTTTGGTGAGGAACTTTTGGGGTCTTTCCAATTGCTGCAGGTGTCAGGTAAGATACATTCCGAATGGGGAATTGTACTCAATCATTGGTCTGATAAGTGAAGAGTACAGGGGAACAATGACCTCCCTTGATCTGGATGTGAATCCCTTCATAATCAGGTGGGCAATGTAGAAGGTCCTCCTAACCACTTTGGCAATGTGAGTGTCAAAAGAAAGGTTACTGTCAGCTTGGGTCCCCAGGTCCCTGATAACCTCTTCTGTGCTTAATGGATTGCCACCTATGTGGTAACTTGGGGTTACCTTGTTTTTACCAAAGGGTATGACTATACATTTTTTGGTGTTTAGCTTAAGGCCATGGCTCTGGCACCAGTTATCCATTTCTATGAGACCTCTCTGAAGGATATCTGTGTCTGATGGATTTTCAACTATGGCACCCAGTTTGCAGTCATCTGCAAACTTTGTCAGCCACAATCCTCTTATGTTTGCCTGCACTTCTGAAAAGTAGATGCCAAACAAGAGGGGGCCCAGGACTGAGCCCTGTGGGACACCGCTTGTGACCAGCTTGGAGTCTGACATGGCACCAGCAACTCTAACCCTGTTGGTTCTGTCCTTGAGCCAGTTTGCAACCCATCTTGTGACATATGGGTTTACATTTAAGCTGGTGAGCTTTTCTATGATACCCGAGTGGGGTATTGTGTGAAAGCTTTTGCAAGGTCAAGGTAGGCTGTGTGAACTGCCTTACCCTCATCAATGGCCTTGGTGACTGTTTCAAAAAAGTCGACCAAGTTCAAGAGGCATGATCTGCCCTTGACAAAGCCGAATTGGGTTGGATCCAATGTCTGTAGGTCCCCTATGTCTTTATTTATGAGTTCCATTATGATCCTCTCCATAGCTTTGCAGACCAGGCTTGTTAAGCTTATGGGGCGGTAATTACCAGGGTCCGTAGAAGCACCGCCTTTGTGGAGTGGGACCACAGTTGCCATCGCCACTCTTTGGGTACATATCCTGTGGTAAGGCTAAGATTAAACAGCAGCCTTATGTGGGTTTAGTTCCTCATTGAGTTCGTGTAGCACACAGCTGGGGACACCATCCGGTCCCATTGATGCTGTGTTTTAGCTTTAGAGAGCAGCTCTCACCTGGGCATTTGAGATGATTGGGAGGCTACACTCTGCTGGGATAGATATTTCTCCTTTTGGGGGGAGGGAGGGGAGAAATTTTCACTGAACCTGTCTGCCAGTATGTTTGCAATGTCTGTGGGTTCAGTGATTTTTGTATCATTTTGGACTAATTCTGAGCATATCTGGGAGTTTCCACACAGATTTCTAACATAGCTAAAGAAGGCCTTATGATTGTCTTTTGAGTCCTTGGCGATTTTTCTCTCAAAGTTGGCCTTGGATGATTTTATGAGTGATCATAGTTTTTTACTAGTATTGATCAGAGATGTCTTCCTTTTTAGGGATTTTGCTCTATCTTGTAGTAGCTTTCTCCTCTTGTTGTAAAGTTTGTTTATGGCTGGGGTCCACCAGATTGGGCGCTTGCCTTTGGTGGAAAGGGTCTTTATTTTATTGGGGTTTCTTGATCCATGCAATCCTGGAGGTGCTCGTAGAAAGCATTTGTAAGGGATTCAGCAGCGTGCGTTGTTGTTTCCAATGGCTCAGGGGCCTTGAAGGATACCACACCAGTCTTAAGAAGTGTGAAGTTGGCTTTTGAGAAGTTCTTCACCGTGGTTTTTTTTGTTGGGGGTGGGGGCGGGATGTTGATCTCCAGTGAGATTAGTTTATGGTCTGATCTCACCAATGAGGGATATACTTCCGGTGTGGAGCATTTTGTCCCCATGTTTGTGATGATCAGGTCTAGTATATTTTCACCTCTTGTGGGAATGGTGACAAGTTGTTCCATAGCATTTGAGTTTATGAACTCCAGGAACCTTTGGGCTAGGGTATTGGGGCTTGAGTAATGTTCCCAGTCTATGTTTGGGTAGTTGAAGTCACCCAATATGATGGTGTTTGGAGACATTTATACTCTCCAGTGTCTTCAGGAAGGCTGTGTGGGGTTCCTGAGTTTGAGAGGGTGGCCTGTAACATGCTACAAACTGTAGAGCAGTTTTGCCTATGGTTAATTGCACCTGAATGGTCTCTGATGCTTCGTGAGTTGCCACCAGCCTGGAGGTGTGGGTATCCTTGATGAATATGGATACACCCCTTCCTTTTGTGGTACGGGTCCGGGTTTTGGGGCGGAACGCATGATATGAGGTAAAACCTGATAGTGCCGGGTGCTCTCAGGAGCCTTGAACCAGGTTTCAGTCACAGCACAAACATCGATGTTCTCCATACTGAGGAGAGCTTGAGGGCATGCATCTTGAGATTTAGACTTCTGGCATTGAGCAGCATTACCCTTAGTTTTTTCCATTATTGTTTTCTAGGGCGGTGGGTTTAGAATTTGAGCCTTGTCTAAAAAGGCACTATGGGGTGGCAAGAGCCTTTGCCAATATCCAGAAACCCAGGGTGACAGGTGCAAGCCGTCCCTTGAAGCAGCGTGGCTTGTCAAGCATGTCATTCCAGGCAGACAGACATTGGATCCCCTTAGAATGACACCAGAAATTAAGCCAATTATTTAAACTGATCATTTTGTCTCTGTATTGTGGCATCATTCTTGGTGAAGGTAGGATACTGCTCAGGGTCAGGGTCATACCAGCCTGGGCTACATAATCTGAGAGCTCCTTTATGTCTCTTTTCATGTAGTCCAGGGAGGTACGTCTCAGGTCATTCACACCGGCATGGACAATGACTGAGTCATACTTGTACTTGCTGTGGAGTGACCTGAGTGCTTGTGTTATGTGGCGGATTCTAGCACCTGACAGGCAGCTTACTGTGACCCTCTCTTTGTTCAGTCTGGTGAGTGGGACGTCAGTGTGTCTGACTATGGAGTCACCTATGACAAGTGTGTCTGGCATTGTGTTTGGCCTTAAGGGCTGTGACTGATTTGCACACTGACTTTGTGATCTATGTGTTGCTTGTGTTACGTATATATATATTTTATATATATATATAATTTATTATAGATTATTATTGCAAGCAAGCTATATTGATTTTAAGTGTCATTTTGCATGTATTGATGCTACTGTGTTTTTAAATGTTGATTGCTTTTAATTAATGCCATTATTTAAGCTCTGTAATGTTTTTTCATTTGTAATCTCTTGAAGGGGTTGGATCCCTGAAAGCGCTTACTATACTAATACATTTCGTTGCTGTGGTACAGCTGGTGTTCTTTTTTGTTTGGTCCTATACTGAATTTGTGCCTGATTTGCACACTGACTTTGTGATCTATGTGTTGCTTGTGTTATGTACTGGACTGCCAGATGAGTTGGGGAAGAAGGGAGATCTATACCTGGGAAGCAGGGCAGCCCTGCACCGAAGGGGGCCCACAGTACTGCTCATGGGTCTAAAGGAGCCCATAGTAGGCAGCACAGACTGCCCCAACAGAATCTGCCAGAAGCAAGGGAAGCCACTAGTTCAGGTACACATGCAGGAGCTAGGGTTAAATGTTTTGAATGCAACCAGTGGGGCCATCTGGCATACAGGTGTCCACAGAGGCAAGGTGGGGGACCAAAGGTGAGGGAGCCAGTAAGTGGGAAAGACAAAATTCCAATAGTAGGTTGTCTTGAGACAACAGGGTACTAAACCACCATCCTGCAGATATCCTGATAGGAAAGGATTTGGATGAGGCAGTACCATGTGCTTATGCAGTTACACGCAGTCAGGCTAGAAGACAAACATGTGGGTCTGGTATCCTGGGGGAGACCCAGACAGACTGCATACTTGCAGCCAGGACTGGTAAGGTGGTTACTTCAGGGAGGGAGCTACTCTGTAGCAGTGAGACTGAATGTGGGCCACAGCTGCTTGTGGGTATTGATGGTCCCTGGGACAGAGTGACTGCAAAGGTAGAGGTGAGTAGTAGTACCCAGGCTGACAGTGAGGCACCACTATCAGAGGATGCCAGACTTCCTGTAGAAGGGGAGCTGGGAAGGGTTACAAGGAGAGATGTGAGACAGGCTCAGCTTTCAGACCCTACATTGCAAGGCCTGAGGCAGGTAGCTAGGGAGGCACCTGATTCTCAAGGATAGGGGGATCTGTATACTGCGACAAAGGGTTACTGTACAGAGAGTGGACCCCTGAGGGAGGGCTAGAAAATGAGAGAGTACAGCAGTTGGTAGTGCCTAGATCCTACTGGCTGGTGCTTCTAGCCATTGCCTATGATATTCCCTTTGCAGGTCATATGGGCATAAAACGTACAAAGAGGCATACTATGCAGAACTTCTATTGGCCTGGAATTTCCAGAGATGTAACAAGGTACTGCAGGATCTGTGAGCAGTGCCAAAAGGTAGGCAAGGCAGGAGATAAGGTGAGAGCTCCTTTGCCTTTGCCTGTGACTGAGGAACCATTTTAGAGGGTAGCTATGGATATTGTGGAGCCTGTGAGTACCCCAAGTTCCACAGGGAAAAAGTATATCCTACTGGTAGTGGACTATGCTACACGATACCCTGAGGCAGTGGCTTTGTCCTCCATTGAGGCAGAGAAGGTGGCAAATGCTTTGTTAGAGATTTTCAGCAGGGTAGGTTTCCCAAAAGAAATACTGACTGACAGAGGTGCCAATTTCATGTCAGACCTGCTGGCTTGTCTGTGGAAGTCCTGTGGGGTGAAGCACATGAAGATTCCCCCCCCTACCATCCCCAGACTAATGGTCTTGTTGAGAGGTTTAACTCTACTGGCATTTGCAGATCAGTTCAAGAGGGAGTGGGACAAATATTTGCCCCATCTGTTGTTTGCTTAAGAGAGGTTCCCCAGGAATCTTTCACCCTTTATGTTGCTGTATGGGCATAGGGTGAGGGGACCTCTAGATTTAATTCGAGATGAGTGGGAACGTAAGTGTGAGTCTTACAAGGAGTCTGTTGTGGCATACATCCTAAACCTCAGGACAAGGGTCAGGGAACTCATGGGCTTGGTCCAGGAGAACCTGGCAGAAGCCCAACAACAGAAAAAGGTGTGGTATGACAGGAATGCTTGAGCTAGAGAGTATGCTGTGGGGCAGTAGGTAATGGTTCTCATTCCTGTCAGACACAACAAGCTGCTAGCAGCTTGGGAGGGACCCTACAAGGTGGTAAGAAAGGTAAGTGATGTTAACTACATGGTGGAACTGCTAGGCAGATGGCAGGTGCACAAATTGTACCATGTTAACTTGATGAAACCTTAGCATGATAGGGAGGCCTTTGTGCTGAGCATTTGCACTGGATTGCAGGAGGAGTCTGAGGGAGAGCAGAGGACTGGTCTCCTCAGTCAGGCTCGGGCTGACACCTCAGTAGAAGGGGTTGCAATGTCCCAGCAGCTATTTCACATACAGGTTCGAGAAATCCAAGCAGTGTTGCAAGAAGTTGGGGACATGTTCACTGGGAAACCAGGGTGCACCCACCTGGTGGATACAAAATCCCAAAGGCCTATTAGGCAGGCCCCTTATAGAGTGTCTGAGAGAGTCAAACAAACTCTGAGGGAGGAGGTACAGGAGATGTTGGAATTAGGGGTTATTCAAGAGTCCAACAGTCCCTGGGCCTCCCCAGTGGTGCTGGTGCCATAGAAGGATGGCAGCACCAGGTTCTGTGTGGACTGCAGGAAATTAAGTAGTCACACGGAGTCGGATGCTTACCCCATGCCTAGGACAGATAGGCCCTAGAGCAGCTGGGTGTGGCTAATTATCTTACAACCATTTATCTTACCAAGGGTTACTGGCAGGTGCCCTTGACTCCCAGTGCTAGAGAGAAGTCAGCCTTTGTGACTCCTTTTGGTTTGTATGAGTTTACAAAGATGCCCTTTGGGATGAAGAATGCCCCAGCAACTTTCCAGAGGCTGGTAGATCATATCCTAGCAGGAACAGGAGGGTTTGCCCTTGCTTACCTAGATGTTATTGCAATCTACAGCCATTCCTAGCCAGAGCACCTTCAGCATGTCAGGGAGGTGCTGGGCAGACTACAGAGGGCAGAGTTGAACATTAAGCCGAGCAAATGTCAGGTGGGTATGGCAGAGGTCTCCTACCTAGGACATAGAGTGTGGAGTGGTAAGATAAGGCCAGAACCTGACAAAGTGGAAGCCATTCAGGCATGGCCTGCACCTGTTACTAAAAAGCAGGTGAGGGCATTTTTAGGAACAGCAGGGTACTACAGAAAGTTCGTCCCCAGTTATAGCATCATAGCTGCTCCCCTCACAGACCTGAGAAGGAAGAACTGACCAGATAAGGTAGTGTGGACCCCAGCATGTGAGCAGGCATTCCAGAGGCTTAAAGAAGCTTTGGGAGGACTCCCTGTGTTAGCCAGTCCAGATTACAGCAAAGGATTTGTTGTGCAGGTGAATACTTCAAACTATGGGATGGGGTGTGTACTTAGCCAGATTTCTTCAGAGGGGGAAGAGCACCCAGTGTTTATCTCAGTCATAGGCTCCAACCCAGTAAGGAAACTTCAGCCTTATCTGTATGGAAAGAAATTCACTGTTATAACAGATCACAACCCCCTAACATGGTTAAACAGAGCCAGACAGCAAAATGTTAAGTTGCTAAGATGGAGCCTAGGGTTGCAAGCATATGATATGTTAGTGCAGTACTGCAGTGGGATTAGCAATGCCAATGCAGATGGGCTCTCAAGACAGGGAATGAGGTAAGATATACTCAGGTAGACCTCACCATCTAAAGCAGCATTTCTCAAGGGTCACTTGAAAAACTAGCTTGAGTTCTCTGGGGGGGGGTGTGTGAAGGCTGGCAGCCTAGCCAGATAGAATTGTGCAGATAATTCTATAATTTGTAGATATGAATGTTGAAATACAGGTTTGTTTTCTTAAATGAAAGAATATGCTGTGAAATGTTGAACTTAAAACAATGTAGCAACATTTCCCTCTGCTGTAAAGAAAGCTAAGGCAAGCATTTCTTGTTGGTCCTTTGAAAATAAAATTATTTCATGGCTGTCCCTATGAAGTTAGAATTTGGAGTTGATGAGTCTGGAGTGTAGCATTCTGCCTATTGTTTTAACTTAAGGAAGAATTACTAGAGTTTACATGTGAAATGTATTTTTATTGCTCTGGTTTCTGCCTAGGTGTAAACAAATGTAAATTCAGTTTCTGTGTGGCCTGGGAACCCAGGGAAGTGTAAGAATGGTGTAATGTGTTATCAGAACTGCAATTTCAATATAAACAGAGGGAACCAGAAGGCATTAAGCATTTTTGTCTTGACCATCCAACTCACAGCACTCTGCCTTGCTCTATAAGTAAGTTATCTTAGGCGTGTGTTTTCTTTTAGAAATAGCTAGAAACTAGAAAGATTAGACTAAGTGTTTTTCTGTGATCTCAGAACTGTACTACTGAATTATTTTAAGTATTTCTCTGTGATCTCTGAACTCTTGACTAACACTGTGTAGTAAGAAGTATTGTCTTGTGTTTTTATTATTTATTATTAAATATTTTAAAACCTTTTAACTGTGGCTGTTTTATGTAGAGATAAGTTAAGCTCTAGAGTACATTGCATGCTTATATTAATCCTGTACCAAGTCACTCTAATAAGCCTTGACTGGTTAGTCATACTACCAATTGGATAATAATATTGCACAGTAATAATTGGACACCCTTTTAAGGGCCTTTGAGTAGCTGATAATTAGCTGGGAGGTGGCAGGATTACTTCCGTATAGTCTGGGTAAAAGGGGCACAACTGGAGAACCTGTGCCAGCCTTCCCCAGAAGTGTCTGTGCGGTTGTAAAACCTCTTCTCAAAGTGTGTGAGCGTGTGTGTGTCAGCTACTTGGGCAGGGATACAAAGCATTGGCTGGACAGAGAGGGTGCTGGAGATTTTAGCTTTTCCAGCTGGCTGAGATCTGGACCCTATAGCTGTGCCAGTGGGGAGTCTTATTGGGGACCTGGAGAGCAAGGGAGCGACCAGCCCTGGACTGACTGTGATCTCTGTGTGCTCTTAAGGGAAATTGCACTTTACTGTGTGTATTTGTTATCCTTTCCTTCATATATGAGATGCCCTCTTTAGTGTTAGTGGTGAGGGTTGAGGCTCCTTGATTGCTGGGCCAGGGCATGGGCATTACGATAGGTCATGTTGAAGTGTACAGTGAGAATGCAAAATGCTTTGATTAATACAGTTATGCTTATTTCTTTCTTGACCATTCAATAAATTGTTTGTTAACAACATTAATGGTTTTACAGTCTGGTTATCTGCTTGGCGGTTTCTATTTTGACAGCTCTCACCAGCCATCACCACTCAGTGTTCTGTACAGCAGAGCAGCAGTTCCATGGAAACATGATCCTAAGTGTGCAGTTATCGTACAGTCTTTATCTTTGATTTCTCGATTCTAGCCTTATAATAAAATATTGCAAGCACCTTGAGTTGGCACCAAATGCCGATTTTTTACTTCAGTAGCTGAACAACTGCCCACTGCTTGCCAGTGGCAATCTCAAATGGGTGAGGCACAGCTTATTCTCAATTTTTTCTTTAAGTATACTATAGTTCCCTTGTTCCTGATTTTGCAGACTGTTCACAAATCCACTCATACTTTTGCCACATTTTTATCTTTATTATTATCTGGTAAATCACTGGAGGTTACATTCAGTCAATAATGACAGATGTAACACTCTATTTGTTCTTCAGAAAATGCATGCTTGTTGAAAGGCAGTTGTGAATTATAATAAAAATAGAAAATGCCCCTGATTACATTGGCTTTGTCCCTGTTTTATGAACAAAGAAACAGAGCTATTTTATTCAGTAGTAACTTTGTGTGCTACTATTCCACTTTCAAACACATCTTCACCCCAATGATTTCTGTATCTAATTCACTGTTAGATGTGATTTTCATTTTGTCTGCTGCAGTGTTAGACTGCATTACAATGAAATAACAGTTGTTTATATTAAAAAAAATACATACCTAAATAGAACAAATTCTTATATTGACTATGTCCCATCTGACAGAATCTCGACATTTTTAGAACTTGCTATTGAAAGAACCAGAGAAAACGAAACTCATTTAACCTGGATTACCTGTGGCAGATGCATGCCTTGTCAGGGTGTTAACCACATTGAGGCATACAGTTGACCGAATCACAGCACTGCTTACCTGGTCTTAGAAGTAGGTGCTTGTTAAATGTTTTAACAAAAGTAATAAAGAAAGATAGAAAAGGGCTGTGACTGAAAGCTTTTAGCAAAAATAAATAAATGAGAAGGCTTTGGTTAATTTTAACAATAAATAAATATCAGTTGCAACAGCTACCACAGTCTGCTTCCCTTGCACGTCTCCTCCTTGTTTTCTAAGAAGAAGGTTTTGTTTCAGTTTCGTATTTTCAGAAACAACAGACTGATACCTGGTAGCCCTGCTTCTTATTTGTGTCAGGAAGGTTTTGGTTTAGTGAACATTTTCTGCAATAACAATGCAGCCTCCTACCTTCTTATCTGAGAAGCAACCACTTTTAAATGTTAAATGACTTTTTCATACAAGGGTTTGCTGTGTAAACCACAGTCAGAATACAATCAGCAGTGTGTCTCATTTGCTGTAATGTTTTCACAATTTTCTTTAGGGATTGTGTTCCCCTGGTTCTCTGTGGGACCCATTAACTTTACTTCACGTACTGCCCTGTAAGTTACATTGTTCTGGGAGATTCGCTGCAAACTTTCCTTTGGGGAGATGCATTTTTAGTGCAGTCCTGACTCCCTAGAATGTGTGGGCAGCTGGCTCAAGTGACCACTGTACTCATAAGTTCTAGCTTGTACACAACATCCTGCTTTCCCACACAAGTTCAACGTTGTGGAAAAATATCCTGGCAAATACTAACCTGGTGGGTGTGCTCACTCCTTCCAGCCAGAGCTCTTAACTTTACCTGATTTCATAGACTCTCTCTTATTTTAATCTCATATTTTTGGTTTGCTCCTCATAAAATGTGTTGTTTAGTGGAAAATTGTTGAGGATTGTTTGCATTAAATCCTGAAAGCACTTGAGTTTCAGACTCGTATCATTCAGATAAATCACGTTAATGCAACACTTGTTATTCTAACAGATTTCTAAATATAGAAAGTCTGTCTCTAATTTTGTTTGGAAGATTTTCTTGCAAGGCAAAAACAGCACCATGGCTTTCCAAAGAGTCTAAATTAAAAATCACCTTCAGAAATAAGGCATAGGCATTATGGCGAACTACTAAAGACCCCCAAGATCACATTAAATATAAGCAAATAAGGCAAAACACTAAAAAAAACATTCTACAAGACAAAAAACTACTACTATAATCTACAGGAAATAAATCAAAGCAAGCCTCAGAAGTTCTGGGCAGGTTTAAATAAACTATTACATCCTAGACAGACTTCCACCCCAATCCCTGCAGCCTCCATTGATAAACCTTCTGAGGAAGTCTTTGACAGTTTAAACCATTCAAGCCCTAGTCAACCAACTACCTCCCAGCTCCCCCTGTCATGAAATCAACACCCCCAGAAACCAACTCACATTTAGATTCCAACCAGTTGCCACCTCATTCATCCATCAACTCCCTGCCGAGTATCTACAAAAAGCAGCCGATGCCATTGCTTACCCCATCTCTATACTAATCAAATGAACAATAGCAGAAGCCAGAATCCCTTCTATTTGGAAAATATCCTATGTAATCCCATTTCACAAAGGAGGCAGCTCTACTGAGTTATCCAATTATAGGCCAAAAGCAATACTATCCCCAAACATTATGGAAAAATGTATCCATAGACAACTGATGCATCACCTAACGCAGAATAACCTCATGGCAGACTCCCAGCATGGCTTCTGACCTCACCACAGCACTACTTCAGCCCTTCTAGCCTTCTCCAATACCATAAACCACAACCGCAATAACAATAACATATCCTCAGCCCTCTTCTTGGATCTCTCCAAGGCATTTGATATGGTGGATCACCACATACTAATCCACACCCTGAAAACTTTCTGCCTAGATACTACAGTCATCCAATGGTTCCAATCCTATCTGAATGATAGACAGCAGGCTGTCCTTTGGCAAAACAAACTTTCTAACTCCTACGCAACACACTATGTGTACTCCAGGGATCCATACTAGGTCCCCTTCTATTCTCCTTCTTCATTAACGACCTCTAGTCTGCTATTCCTACAGTCAGCTGTGTCCAATACGCTGATGACTCCACCCTGATATGCTCGGCCACATCTCCAAATGAACTGTGGTCAGCTACACAAACCACCTTTAACACAATTGAAAACTGGCTTTCTGGTCATCGTCTGATTCTGAATCCCAAAAAAAATAAACTGTTGCTTTTCTCACTAACACACAGGTCTACTGCATTCACTTTTACCATTAAATCTAATAATGGCACAATAATCTCCCTAGACTCCTCTACAAAACTGTTAGGTATTTTAGTCAATAATAATCTTAAATTCGACCTACATGTTAAACAATCCATAAAGACCATCAATAAAAAACTAGGCTCACTTTACAGGATAAAAGCCTTCTTAGCTCCTCCTGCTAGATTTGCCAAAGCTAGCTCTCACCTACTTTCATCTCTTCTGTATGCATCCCCGATACTCTCCAATCTAAACAAATCTGCCTTAACAAACTCTCTATCTGCTATAACCATATTTCCAGATTTGCCACTGGCCCGCCTTATAGGACTCATCATTGTATTAACCTAAACCAGCTTGGGTGGCTAGAATTACACAGCTAGATCCAGTATGATCTCACGATTACTGCCCATAAGATCCTTTACAATCCAGATAATACTCCTGCTCTTAAAAATATTATTACCCCCTCTCACAGTCACCGGCCACTTCGATCCTCTAATAAATTACTAGTCCAGACTATCAAACTAATAACTCCGCTGGTGACTCTCTCTTCGCGAACACTGTAGGCAGATCCTGGAACTCTCTCCCAACCAAAATCACTTTGCTCAACTCCCTGAGCCAATTCAAGACCAGACTTAAACAACATCTGACACTAAACTGGCTATGTCAATGTAGCAAACATGACTAACTCTCCTTGACAATTAGACTAAAATAGTTATTTTAGCTTACCTGTGGCACTATCCTGACCTTTACTTTGTTTAACTCAAACGTGCTTAGCTGTGTAACCACTGTAATTATTGTATCTGTAACTAACTGCATGAGTTAATAACAGTATTCTTAGTTAACTTGAATTACTTAATGTTGACCTACTCTCTGATTTTCTTTAACCCCGGAACTTCTATTATTTGCCTAAGTATGTAACCTCTGTAAATATTTTATCTTAAACTTAACTGCTTGCTTAGATATGTTAACTACTTTATATACTGTATTTTTTAATATAATTTGCTGACCTTGGAGCTTTTCTTCCTGGGCCTCCGCTGAAAATGGACATATATCCAGTCGGACTATCCTGGTCAACAAATGTAAAATAAATAAATAAAATAAAAATTTTAATGTAGTCAGTATGTGGAAAACTGATTGGTTAACTTCTGAAGCTCTGTAGCTTTACACAGATGCCATGGCAGGCATCAGCATGGTGGCTGTTTCTCTGGAGAAAAATACTTTGCAGCACGCTGGCTAACAAAACGGTTTAGTACAGTACTTAAAAGTATAACATTCTTAGAGTTATTTTCTTCTTGGGTAGCAGTGCACAAGTGGAGAGATGAATCGTGACATCTTAACGACCTGGATTTCTCGATCCCCTAGGCACAGTCAATACTCATGCAACTGGTACTACTTTGCTTGAAATTTAGTGTTTCATTTTGTAGTGAACATATACCAAGTTGGGATAACTCTACAGCTGGCAGTTTATCATGTATGCAGTTTCACAGGTGTCATTCTCTTGCTTCTGATGCCCGCTAGCTCCATGCTGCGATACTTCACCACATGAGGCTTGTTGGAGAAGAATGATGATGTTCCTCTTATTGGATGGTTGGGCCCACAAAACCAGAGGAGGTCATTGAGTGGCCTTATCGGACTTCTTACGTTTGTATGTGGCACAACCCAGGGCTGGTAGGCATTGGTCCACAGAATTAATCATTCATGTTATTTTGCACAGATGTACTTTAGGACACTCCACAGCATCCCTTAAACTTCAAATCTCTGCTATAAGTAGGTTAGCTCATTGCTTACATTTACCATTATTCTCCAGTCAATGGACAGTAAGCAAATTAATCAAAGGATGGAACCATTTGAAAGTTTGTTCAAGAGACTCTAGAAAACCTTTAGATGAGCATGTCCCACCAGTTCTAATTAAATGAATAAAAGACTCAGTTCAGGAGTTATTTGTTAGTGAGCTGGCATACATTTTTCACTTGGATGTATGGGAAGCCTTCAGATTTTCCTAGTACATTAAGTCCATTGGAAAGATACCATAATTCCTTAAGGTCAGGTGGTCATTTGACAAATGAAATCCAAAACAGGTCAAACACGAAAAAAAAAACATTAGTGACACGTCCAGGTCACTGGGCATTGGCATTCAATAACCCCAATTAGAAACATGAGTCCAACAATCTCATTTTCTAACACCCAAAAGGGGACACTACCACCTTGTTTGAAGACAACAACATGATCAAGACAGCCTTGAGTAGTCAAGGTATATCACCACATGACTTCTCCTCTGATTTGGTAAGCATTGGGAGAGCCACAGATCTAGCCAGGGAAGGGCAATCTATTGATATCCTAAAAATAACTGGTAGAAGGAAATCAAATACATTTTTGAATTACATTAGATAATGTTCTCCTTGTCATTACAGCTTTACCAGCCATCTGGGTTTTGGGACACTCTTTTATATACAGAGCAACCATCAGATCTCACATGAGAAATAATGGATTAAACCTTGGTTTTCACCCATGCATTTGTGCCATTGTGTTGATCTGCATCCCAGGTCTCTCATGGCTTCAGCTCCTCCCCCTTTTTCAAAGATTAGTAAGCCAAGTCAAGCCATTGAACTTACTAATTATCTATTTAGGACACAACAGTCTATCAGTAATACCCAAGCACACCTTACTTAGTAGAATATTGGATGATTTGGATATTTTACAGCAGACCTTTCCTAACATGACCATAGTCTGGTCAACCATTTTACCAAGTTTACATTGGGCAGAAGCTCAAAACCCAGTGGCTCTCAAGATTATTTGTTGGTTTCTTAATCACAGAATAACCAGAGCCTCTGCTTTATGGATATTTTCAATTATAGACCATCCTGATTAAACTCCTGATATTGTGATTTTTATAATAAAGATCGTGTTCGTTTGAGCAAACTTGGTTGGGACTTATTCAGCTTGCATTTGTCCTTGTTCGTATATGATAGTTACATTTTATGCAAAACATAGATCAGTCATTCATCAATAAACAGCAGTAAAGAAGGAGGAAACAGCATGCCAGCATGCTGGTGGGTGCAGGCTGAAATGGACTTGTATGATTTGCCCTCCTGTAATCCCCTCTCCTTTCTGAATTATTCTGAAAGTTAGTAGAATAAGAATTTAGGCAGTGAAGAAGACAGGATCAGTTTGTGACCTAGGCAGCACTGGGGTACACCCACGTTCAGTAATGCAATCTTCCAGAATAGGAAGTGGGGTACACAACTGGTTGCATTTGATTCATTTGGTTTAATTGATTTATTTATTTGCGCTGTGATTTTAAAGGTCATGAGAGATGCAACCATATAGCCAAACTGGAGGCTAAGCTCTCTCAACTCAGTACTGGCGTAACCAGTCAGGAGGAGAAGGAAACCACACTCACTACAATTCCAGTCTCACATAGACCTACCACAACAACAAACCAAACACATAAACACACAAAAACATACTCGGAGGCTCTAAATAAAAATCTGCCTAAACAGCAGAGACCTCCAAAGCAGATACCCAAGCAACCACTACCCCAAAACAAAACACGTGCAACACATAGCTCACAAAGCCAGTGTGCCAAACAGTCACAGCCCTTAAGGCTAAACAACACACCTGATACACTTGTAATAGGTGACTCTATCGTCAGGCACACTGACGTCCTGCTCACCAGGCTGAACAAGGAGAAGGTCACGGTGAGCTGCCTGTCAGGCACTAGGATCCACCACATAACACAAGCACTCAGGTCACTCCAAGGCTAGTACAAATATGACTCAGTCATTGTCCATGCTGGTGTGAATGACCTGAGACGTACCTCCCTGGACTACATGAAAAGAGACATAGAGGAGCTCTCTGAGCATGTAGCCCAGGCCGGTATGACCCTGACCTTGAGTAGCATCTTACCCTCACCAAGAATGATGCCACAATATGAAGACAAGATGATCAATTTCAATAATTGGCTTAAGTGTTGGTGTCATTCAAAGGGGATCCAATGCCTGTCAGCCTGGGATGACATGCTCGACAAGCCACGATGCTTCACTAGGGACGGCTTGCACCTGTCACCCCTGGGCTTTCGGATATTGGCAAAGGCTCTTGCTACCCCCATAGTGCCTTTTTTAGGCAAGGCTCAAAAGACAAACCCACCTCCATAGGTATCACAAGGGATAAGAAACTAAGAGTAATGCTACTCAACGCCAGAAGTCTAAACCTCAAGATGCACACACTAGAAACTCTCCTTAGCATGGAGAACATCGATATCTGTGCAGTAACAGAAACCTGGTTCAAGGCTCCCGAGAGCACCCCAGCACTACCAGGTTATACCTGATACTATGCTTTTCGGCCCCAAAACTTGGACCGAACCACAAAAGGAGGGGGAGTATCAATATTCGTCAAAGATACCCACACCTCCAGGTTGGTGGCACAGAACTAAGCATCAGAGACTATCCATGTGCAACTAACTGTGGGTAAAACTGCCTTCCGGTTTATAGCCTGCTACAGACCACCCTCCCAAACACAGGAACCCCACTTGGCCTTCCTGAAAATACTGGAAAATATGAAGGTCTCTCCAAACAACATTATATTGGGCGACTTCAACTACCCAAACATAGACTGGGAGCATTACTCTAGCTCCAACACCCTAGCCCAAAGGTTCCTAGAATTTATAAACTCAAATGCTATGGAACAACTTGTTACCACTCCCACAAGAGGGGAAAACATACTGGACCTGATCATCACCAACATGGGGACACTATGCTCCAGACCAGAAGTGTATCCCTCACTGGTAAGATCAGACCATAAACTAATCTCACTGGATATTCACATCCCGACCCCACCCCCTGCCCAGAAAACCACAGTGAAAAACTTCTCTAAAGCAAATTTCACACGCCTCAAAACCGGTAAATCCTTCAAAGCCCGGGCCTGTGGAAAATACGGCCCAGACCGCAGAATCCTTTATAAACGCATTCTATGAACACCTTCAGGAATGCATGGATCATGCAATCCCAAATAAAACCAAGACCCAATCCTCCAAAGGCAGACTTCCTGTCTGGTGGACCCCAGCCATAAACAAACTATACAATAGAAGGAGGAAGCTACTACATGATAGAGCAAAATCCCAAAAAGGGAAGGCATCTCTGATCAGTATTAGCAAAAAACTATGGGCACTCATAAAAACATCTAAGGCCAGCTTCGAGAGAAAAAATGCACAGGACACTAAGGATAATCACAAGGCTTTCTTTAGTTATGTTAGGAACCTGGGTGGGAATTCCCAGATATGCTCAGAATTAGTCCAAAATGACAAAAAATACACCGAGCCCACAGACATTGCCAACATCCTAGCTGACAGGTTCAGTGCAAACTTCTCCCCCCTCTCCCCACCAAAAGGGCAAATATCTATCCCAACAGAGTGCTGCCCCCTTGACATCTCAGATGCTCAGGTAAGAGCTGCCCTCTCCAAAGCAAAAAACACAGCATCAATGGGACCAGATGGTGTCCCGGGCTGCGTCCTACATGAACTCCAAGAAGAGCTAAACCCAAACATAAAAATACTGTTCAATCTTAGCCTTACTACAGGATATGTACCCAAAGAGTGATGTACAGCAACAGTGGTCCCTCTCCACAAAGGTGGTGCCTCAACGGATCCTGGAAACTATCGCCCCATAAGCCTGACTAGCTTGGTCTGCAAAGCTATGGAAAGGATCATCATGGACCTCATAAATAAAGATATTGGGGACCTACAGACACTTGATCCTACCCAGTTTGGCTTTGTTAAGGGCAGATCCTGCCTCTTAAATCTGGTCGATTTCTTTGAAACAGTCACCAAGGCCATTGACGAGGGGAAGTTGGTCCACACAGCCTACCTGGACCTCGCAAAAGCCTTTGATACAATACCCCACTCGGGCATTATAGATAAGCTCACTAGCTTAAATATAAACCCCTATGTCACTAGATGGGTTGCAAACTGGCTCAAGGACAGAACCCACATGGTTAGAATTGCTCGAGCCATGTCAGACTCCAAACCAGTTACAAGTGGCATCCCACAAGGCTCAGTCCTGGGACATCTCTTGTTCAGTATATATTTCTTGGCGGTACAGGCCAACACGGAAGGACTGTGGCTGACCAAGTTCACAGATGACTGCAAACTGGGCGCCATAATCAACTCTCCAGCCGACACAAGCATCCTCCAAAAGGGCCTCATAGAAACAGACAACTGGTGCCAAAGCCATGGCCTCAAGCTAAATGCCAAAAAGTGTATAGTCATCCCCTTTGGCAAAAACAAAGTGCCCACAAATTACCACATAGGTGGTAATCCATTATGTACAGAAGAAGTCATTAGGGACCTGGGGACCCAAGTTGATAGCAATCTCTCATTTGACAACCACGTGGCCAAAGTGGTTAGAAAAACATTTTATATAGCCCACCTAATCATGAAGGGATTCACATCTAGATCAGGGGAGGTCATCGTACCTCTTTACTCATCCCTCATCAGGCCCATAATTGAGTACAATACCCCTTTTGGGATGTACCTTACCAGACACCTGCAGCAACTGGAAAGACCCCAAAAGTACCTCCTCTAGAGGATCAAAGGGCTCAAACAGATGCCATATGCTGCCCGGTTAAAGAAACTCCAGCTCTACTCAGTGGCATACCGCCTGCTCAGAGGTGATCTGTGCCTGACGTATAAAGCCATGTCCAACCCGGAATTAATGGACATGCTGTACCTCAGAAAATCCAAATCCCATCGAGCTACGCGCTCGAGAGACTTGAACCTCAGCACTGAAATAAATAGGACATGCTGGAGGGACAGATTCATAACCCAGAGGCTCCCTTCACTCTGGAATAAAATCCCAGTCCAGGTTAGGCAGAGTCCCACATTGACTGTCTTCAAGAGGAATCTTGATGAGTGGATGGGAGATCGTAGGTTTACCCCGGCTATCACTTCTGTGTCACTGTTAGACAGAGGCACAGTATACTAACCTCAAAAAAAGGCATAGCAAAATTAATTTAAAATGGGTGGCGAAAGCCAAACACACTCTGGCTAGGCTTATAAATGCCCTAGGGCAGATAGCCTAGTATGAACCTATGAACCTATGAACCTATGTTGAAAGCACTAGAAAGCCTTAAACTGATACAAGCACTCAACTCTCCTGGTTAATAAGGAGAAATTAATCGTAGGCACTAAACAGCCTATAATTGCAAAGTACCTTACCAAAGTAAGGGAAAACAGCTCTTGTACTTTACAAAAGAAACACCGAATCAGGCATGTCCAAGGGTTAGCTTCCAGTGATTTCTCCTGTCCACCTGGTGAATCTGGGCCTATTAGGGCAATGCAGCAATTGCCTCATCTGCACAGACAACCCTCTCCTCCTACCATCCAACACTATATCCTGCGAGAGATGCACTTAAATAGCCAAACTGGAAGCAAAGCTCTCTCCACCCATGATTGTACTAGACAGTCAAGAGGAGAAGGTTAACACCTGCACTACACCTTAAGCAACACATAGCCCTTCAAAACTCACTCCACCAATATCTACACATAATAACACTAAACCTACTAATGCAGAGGCCCTTAACATTAACCTGCCCAAGCAACAAGGACCTCCAAAGCTAAAATGCAAACAAACACCAGTCACAACCAAAGTGTCACATAGCTCACAACACCAGTGTGCCACCCACCAACAGCCCCTAAGGCAAGACAACGTACCCAAAACTTTAGTCATAGATGACTCTATAGTCAGGCACACTGATGTCCCACTCACCAGGGTGAACAAGGAGAAAATTACAGTCAGCTGCCTGTCGGGTGCCAGGATCTGCCACATAACGCATGCACTCAAGTCACTCCACAACAAGTACAAATATGACTCTGTCATTATCCATGTTGGAGTGAATGACTTGAGACGTACCTCCCTGGACTACATGAAAAGAGACATGGAAGAGCTCTCGGATTATGTGGCCCAGGCAGGTATGACCCTAGCCCTGAGTAGCATCCTGCTTTCGCCCAGAATGATACACAGTATAAGGACAAAATGATTGACTTCAACAATTGGCTAAGCTTATGGTGTCATTCAAAGGGGATCCAGTATCTGTCTGCCTGGGATGACATGATCGACAAACCACGATGCTTTGCCAGAGATGGTCTGCACCTGTCGCTTCAGGGATTCAGGTTACTGGCTAAGGCTCTTGCTACCCTTATAGTGAATTTTTTAGGCAAGGCTCAAAGGACAAAACCACCATCATAACAGATACAAGCATGCAAAATCTGAAGGTAATGCTACTCAATGCTAGAAGTCTAAACCTCAAAATGCACTCTCTCGAAGCACTCCTAAAAATGGATAATATCGATATCTGTGCAGTAACTGAGACCTGGTTCAAGGGTCCAGAGAGCACCCCTGCAGTACCAGGCTACAACTCTTACCATACTTTTTGGCCACCAAACCAGGACTGCAACACTAAAGGCGGGGGAGTGTACATATTCACCAAGGATATTCACACCTCTCGGCTAGTTTCCCAACACAATGCATCTGAAATTCTACAGGTGCAACTAACATTAGGTAAGACTGCAGTCCAAATTGTAGCTTGCTAAAGATCCCCCTCATGCCCCAAGATTATCACTACACTTTTCTAAACATACTGGAAAATCTTAAGATACAACCAAACACCCTAAAACTGGTGATTTCAACTACCCTGCCATTAATGGGGAAAACTACTCTGGTAGCAACACCTTTGCCCAACAGTTATTGGAATTCATTAATTCCAACGCCCTGGATCAACTAATCCATAGTCTCACTAGGGGTTCAAATATCCTAGACCTGGCCATTACCAACATGGGAGATAGATGCTCAACACCAGTGGTCACCCCCTTGTTTGTCAGGTCTGACCATAAGCTGATCACCCTTGATGTCCACATCCCACCCCCCAACCCCCAGTAGGGAAACCTCCATAAAAGACTTCTCCAAAGCCAACTTCATGCTACTCAAGTCAGAAGTGACAAACTTCATGACACCCATGCAGACGGGAACTGAAAGTTCGACTGCTGAATCATACACTAAGGCACTGTACGAGCACATCCAATTGTGCATGAATCATGCCATTCCAACTAGAACCAAGACACTCTCCTCCGAAAAAGGAAGCCAATCTGGTGGTCCCCTGCCATAAACAAACTATACAACAGAAGGAAGAAACTGATGCAGAAAAGAGGAAAATCTTGGGATACAAAATACTCCCTTAACAGCCATAGTAAGAAGCTGAGATCCCTCATAAAATCCTCCAAAGCTAGTTACAAAAATAAAATTGCCAAAGATTCCAAGGACAGCAACAAGGCATTCTATAACTATGTCAAGAATCTAAATGGCAATGCTCAGATCTGCTCTGAGCTACAACAGAATGGCATTAAATATACTTATCCCAAGGGTATTGCCAATATCATGGCATATTGATTCAGTGCCAGCTTCACCCCTGTCTCACCCCCTAAAGGGCCCATCTCAATACCAAAAGATTGCCAAAGTCTGGTAATCACAGACACACAGGTAAAAAATGCGCTCTTCAAAACTAAGAATACAGCATCCATGGGACCAGATGACATCCCGGGCTGTGTACTACATGAACTACAAAATGAACTGGCACCTCACGTAAGTGTCATGTTTAATCATAGCCTCACCTCAGGCTTCATGCCCAATGCTTGGCACACAGCTACAGTTATCCCAGTCCACAAGGGGGGATCCACCTTGGATCCTAGGAACTATCGTCCCAGGAGTCTGACGAGCCTGCTCTGCAAAGCCATGGAACGCATTGTCATGGAACTTATAAACAAAGACATTGGCAACTTTCAAAAACTGGACCCCACCCAGTTTGGTTTTGTAAAGGGACGTTCTTGTCTCCTCAACCTGACTGACTTCTTTGAATCAGTCTCCAGAGCTGTGGATGAGGCCAAGGTGGTCCACGCAGCCTATTTGGACCTCGCCAAGGCCATCCACACCATCCCCCACTCTGGAATCATAGATAAACTTACTAAGCTGGGCATTAATCCCTACTTCACTCAATAGGTTGCCAACTGGCTTACTGACAGAATCCACACTGTAAAAGTAGCCAACTCAAAATCCAACTCCAGACAAGTGACAAATGGAGTACCTCAGGGTTCAGTCCTGGGACCACTCTTGTTTGGTATCTACTTCTCTGAAGTACAGGCCAGCACTAAGGGACTCTGGCTAACAAAGGTCACAGATGACTGCAAACTGGGAGCCTTTATTGAATCCCCAAATGATGTGGATATTCTACAAAAGGGCCTTACAAAAACAGATGCTTGGTGCCAGAGCTATGGGCTCAAGCTCAATGCCAAGAAATGTATAGTTATCCCCTTTGGGAAAAATAATGTACCCATGAATTACCACATAAGTGGCAGTAGACTAAACACTGAAAGTGTGATAAGGGACTTAGGGACACAGGTGGACAGTGGTCTCACCTTCGATAACCACATCGCCACAACAGTCAGGAAATCCTTCTATGTGGCACACCTTATCTCTAAGGGCTTTTCAGCCAGAAAAAAGGAGGTCATTGTCCCACTGTACTCATCCCTCATTAGACCCATTATAGAGTAAACGCCCCATTTGGTATGTACTTCACAAGACATCTGCAACAACTGGAAAGGCCACAGGAATACCTCACTAAAAGAATCACAAGCCTAAAGAAGATGCCCTATGCTGACCATTTTAAAAAAACTCCAGCTGTACTCTGTCACACATCACCTACTCAGAGGCGATCTCTGCTTAACATACAAGGCCATGTCAAACCCAGAGCTGTTGGACATGCTACACTTAAAGAAATCCCAATCCCTCAGAGCCACATGCTCCAGAGATCTAAACCTGGTCATCACAATGAACAAAACATGCTGGAGAGATAGGTTTCTGACCCAGAGACTCCCCATACTCTGGAATAGACTTTCCATACATGTAAAGCTGCGCGCCTCTTTGGCCCTCTTCAAAAGGAACCTTGACAAATGGATGGGAGATAGGAAATTCATCCCAGGGATCATGTCAGTCATCCTGCTAGACAGGGGACCAGGGAAGTAAATATTCTGGGAAGATATAGTCAGGGAATTGTTATGGCTAGGCTTGTATAGGCCCTAGGGTTGATAGCCTAGTACCAGCCTATGAACCTTTGAACCTAAAATGCTTTGATTAATACAGTTACACTTATTTTCTTCTTGACCATTCAATAAATTGTTTGTAGCAACATTCGCAGGTTTCCAGTCTGGTTATCTGCTTGGTGGTTTGTATTTTGACAGCTCTCACCAGCCATCACCACTCAGTGTTCTGTACAGCGGAACAGCAGTTCCATGGAAACCTAGTCCTAAGGGTACAGTTATCATATGGTCTTTAGCTTTGATTTCTAAGTTCTAGTCTTATAATAAAATATTGCAAGTACCTCAAATTTTATTTCAGTAGCTGAACAGCTGCCCAGTGCTTGCCAATGGCAGTCTCAAATGGGTGAGGCACAGTTTATTCTCAGTTTTTTCTTTAAGTATACTATAGTTCCCTTGCACCTGATTTTGTAGACTGCCAAAAAATTTGGTCATACTTTTGCCACATTTTTATCTTTATTATTATCTGGTAAATCACTGGGGGTTATATTCAGTCAATAATGACAGACGTGACACTCTGTTCTTCAGAAAATGCATGCTTGTTGAAAGACAGTTGTGAATTATAATAAAAATAGAAAATACCCCTGATTACATTGGCTTTGTCTCTGTTTTGTGAACAAAGAAACAAAGCTATTTTACTCAGTAGTAACTTTGTGTGCTGCTGTTCCACTTTCAAACACATCTACACCCCCAATGATTTCTGTATCTAATTCACTGTTAGATGTGATTTTCATTTTGTCTGCTGCAGTGTTAGGCTGCATTACAATGAAATAACAGTTGTTTATATTAAAAAAAAGAATATGTACCTAAATAGTACAAATCCTTATGTTGACTGTGTCCCATCTGACAGAATCTCGACATTTCTAGAACTTGCTATTAAAGGAACATGAGAAAAGGAAACTCGTTTAACCTGGATTACCTGTGGCAGTTGCATGCTTTGTCAGGATGTTACCTTTGAGGGGTACAGTTAATAGAATCACAGCACTGCTTACCTGGTCTTAGAAGTAGGTGTTTGTTAAATGTTTTAACAAAAGTAATAAAGAAAGATAGAAAAGGGCTGTGACTGAAAGCTTTTAGCAAAAATAAATGAATGAGAAGGCTTTGGTTAATTTTAACAATAAATAAATATCAGTTGCAACAGCTACCACAGTCTGCTTCCCTTGCATATCTCCTTGTTTTCTAAGAAGAAGGTTTTTGTTTCAGTTTCGTATTTTCAAAAACAACACAGCCTGATACGTGGCAGCACTTCTCTTATTTTGTTAGGAAGGTTTTGGTTTAGTGAACATTTTCTGCAATAACAATGCAGCCTCCTACCTTCTTATCTGAGAAGCAACCACTTTTAAGTGTTAAATGACTTTTTCATACAAGGGTTTGCTGTGTAAACCACAGTCAGAATACAATCAGCAGTGTGTCTCATTTGCTGTAATGTTTTCACAATTTTCTTTAGGGATTGTGTTCCCCTGGTTCTCTGTGGGACCCATTAACTTTACTTCACGTACTGCCCTGTAAGTTACATTGTTCTGGGAGATTCGCTGCAAACTTTCCTTTGGGGAGATGCATTTTTAGTGCAGTCCTGACTCCCTAGAATGTGTGGGCAGCTGGCTCAAGTGACCACTGTACTCATAAGTTCTAGCTTGTACACAACATCCTGCTTTCCCACACAAGTTCATCGTTGTGGAAAAATATCCTGGCAAATACTAACCTGGTGGGTGTGCTCACTCCTTCCAGCCAGAGCTCTTAACTTTACCTGATTTCATAGATTCTCTCTTATTTTAATCTCATATTTTTGGTTTGTTCCTCATAAAATTTGTTGTTTAGTGGAAAATTGTTGAGGATTGTTTGCATTAAATCCTGAAAGGCAGTTGAGTTTCAGACGTTGTATCATTCAGAAAAGTCATGTTAATGCAACACTTGTTATTCTAACAGATTTCTAAATATAGAAAGTCTGTCTCTAATTTTATTTGGAAGATTTTCTTGCAACAGTTTAATGGAGTCAGTCTGTGGGAAACTGATTGGTTAACTTCTGATCTGATTGGTTAACTTTCTCCCCAAAGAAAAGTTTGCAGCGAATCTCCCAGAGCAATGTAACTTACAGGGCAGTACCCGAAGTGAAGTTAACAGGTCCCACAGAGAACTGCAGTTTTACACAGATGCTGTGGCAGACATCAGCATGGGGGATATTTCTTTGGAGAAAAATAATTTGCAGCATGCTGGCTAACAAAATGGTTTAGCACAGTGCTTAAAGGCATAACATTCTTAGAGCTATTTCCTATTTGGGTGGTAGTGCACAAGTAGAGAGGTGAATTGTCATATAAAAGAAACATTTTAAATTCAGACAAAGAAGCAGTAGTACACATCTTAAAGACCAGGACCTGTGGATCCCCTAGGGTGCAATCGGTACTCATGCAGCTGGTACTACTTTGCTTGAAATTTAGTGTTTCAGTTTGTAGTGAACATATAGCAAGTTGGGATAACTCTACAGCTGGCAGTTTATCATGTATGCAGTTTCACAGGTGTCATTCTCTTGCTTCTGATGCCCGCTAGCTTCGTGCCGCGATACTTCACCACATGAGGCTCGTTGGAGAAGAATGATGATGTTCCTCTTATTGGGTGGTTGGGCCCACAAAACCAGAGGAGGTCATTGAGTGGCCTTATCGGACTTCTTACATTTGTATGTGGCACAACCTAGGGCTGGTAGGCACTGGTCCACAGAATTAATCATTCATTTTGTTTTGCACAGATGTAATTTAGGAGACTCCACAGCATCCCTTAAACTTCAAATTTCTGCTCTAAGTAGGTTAGCTCATTGCTTGGATTTACCATGGTTCTCCAGTCAATGGACTGTAAGCAAGTTAAGCAAAGGATGGAGCCATTTGAAAGTTTGTTCAAGAGACTCTAGAAAACCTTTAGGTGAGCATCTCCCGCCAGTTCTAATTAAACGAGTAAAGACTCAGTTCGGGAGTTATTTGTTAGTGTGCTGGGATACATTTTTCACTTGGATGTTTGTGGCGCCTTCAGATTTTCTGATTTAGTACATTAAGTACATTGGAAATATATCATAATTTCTCAACATCAAGTAATCATTCACCAAAACACATCAAATAAGGGAAAACACATTAGTGACACGTCCAGATCACTGGGCATTGGCATTCAATAACCCCAGTTACAAACATGAGTCCAACAATCTCATTTTCTAACACCCAAAAGGGGACACTACCACCTTGTTTGAAGACAACAACATGATCAAGACAGCCTTGAGTAGTCAAGGTATATCACCACATGACTTCTCCTCTGATTTGTTAAGAATTGGGAGAGCCACAGATCTAGCCAGGGAAGGGCAATCTATTGATATCCTAAAAATAACTGGCAGATGGAAATCAAATACATTTTTGAATTCCATTAGATAATGTTCTCCTTGTCATTACAGCTTTACCAGGCATCTCGGTTTTGGGCCACTCTTTTATACACAGAGCAGCAATCAGATCTCACATGAGAAATAATGGATTAAACCTTGGTTTTCACCCATGCATTTGTGCCATTGAGTTGATCTACATCCCAAGTCTCTCATGGCTTCAGCTCCTCCCTCTTTTTCAAAGATTAGTAAGCCAAACAAAAACAAAAAAAAAATCTTGCTTCTTTCCCACTTTTCTGAGAGTTAAAAAAGTTCAGTTACAGGCTTGCTGTTCCTGAACTGTTTGAAAGTTTCTGTGAGGCCATTTTTGCTTGGGCTGAAGGAGGGTCTCTCTGTTCGTCAGTGGCAGTGACTAACATTGAGCAGCTTCCCTGCCCCCCGTAGAGGTGGTTACTGACTTGAAACTGTAGTTTTATTGGCCACTAGGGGTCATTTCCATAACTCCTTCATCTTCCTCTCTTAAAACCTAGTTGCCTCGTGGTTTGAGCGTCTTTTCAGGCTTGTTGGCTGTTGGTGAAGCACCCTCCAAGAGGAAAAAACGCTGAGAGAAGAAGGGAGCCACTTTTGAGATTTTAAGTATTTTTCTCTGTTTATTTGCTAAGTTTTTCTGCATAGCTGCCTAGCTTGAGCATTTTCTGGCTTGTTAAACTTGATTTCTGTATTAGTAGCTGTATTTAGAGCACAACCAAAAGCTGTTTGCTGAATTTCCTGTTTGCACTTAATTTTAAATCTTTTTTTCTTAAAACTTGCATATTTTCTGTCCTTGACCTAGCACTCTTGTGTGGGGTCATTTACTGCACTGTTATAACTTGATATTACTTGTGAACCTCTGCTATCTCTGTAAAAAAAAACAAAAAAAAAAATCTTGCTTTTTCCCACTTTTCTGAGAGTTAAAAAAGTTCAGTTACAGGCTTGCTGTTCCTGAACTGTTTGAAAGTTTCTGTGAGGGAATTTTGCTTGGGCTGAAGGAGGGTCTCTCTGTTCATCAGTGGCAGTGACTAACATTGAGCAGCTTCCCTGCCCCCCGTAGAGGTGGTTACTGACTTGAAACTGTAGTTTTATTTTCCCTTTTGGGTCTATTCCTGCTTCTTTCCAGCCCCTGCCATCAAGCACGCTTTAACGTGCTTTAGCCTTGATTAAGCGGAGTTGCCACTAGAGCAGCATCGGGCAGCGCTGGTTAAACAAGGTTAAACTCTTTCTGGCTCCAGAAAGTCTGTTCTTCAATTTTTCCCTTAGAACTGCTCTGTTAGGAACCTAAACAGTTTACACCTACACTAAAAAGTGCAGCACTTGTTCCAAATAGCTTTTTCTTCTCAAAAAGCTCAGCACTTGTCTTATAAGCATATCCCTTGTCTTATAAGCATTCTCTTTGCAGGTCAAGCACTCCTATATTATACAAATCTCTCACTAGCAAAACCCCAGGAGTGCCCACTTCCCTGCTAAGCCCACTACTTTTCCGTCTTATACCAACTCATAATTCTTTCTAGCATGTCGAAGGGTCAGATGCTGGCGTCCTCTCCTGCCCATTTGGTGAATCTGGGAATTCTGAGACAATGTTACAATTGCCTCATGTACACGGACAACCATCTCCTCCTCCCATGTAACACTAACACTTGTGAGAGATGCAGCTATTTAGCCAGACTGGAGGCTGAGCTCTCTCAACTCAGGACTGGCAAGACCAGGCAGGAGGAGAAGGCAACTACACACACCACAATACCAGTCTCACATAACTCAACCACACCACTGAATCAAACACATAAACACACTAAGACATACTCGGAGCCTCTGAGTAAAAATTTACCTAAACAGCAGAGGCCTCCAAAGCAGACACCCAAGCAACTGCAAACTCAATACACCACACAAACAACACATAAACAACAAAATCAGTGTGCAAAGCAGTCACTGCCCTTAAGGCCAAATACAACACCAAACATATTTGTCATAGGTGACTCCATAGTCAGACACACTGACGTCCCGCTCACCAGACTGAGTAAGGAGAAGGTCACAGTAAGCTGCCTGTCAGGCGCTAGAATCCGCCACATAACACAAGCACTCAGGTCTCTCAACAGCAGGTACAAGTCGACTCAGTCATTGTCCACGCTGGTGTCAACGACCTGAGACGAACCTCCTTGGACTACATGAAAAGAGACATTGAGGAGCTCTCTGATTATGTAGCCCAGGCAGGTATGACCCTGACCTTGAGCAGTATCCTACCTTCACCTAGAACGATGCCACAATACAGTGATAAGATGATCAGCTTTAATAATTGGCTTAAATTCTGGTGTCATTCAAAGGGGATCCAATGTCTGTCTGCCTGGGATGACATGCTGGACAAGCCACGCTGCTTCAAGGGACGGCTTGCACCTGTCACCCTAGGCTTCGGATATTGGCAAAGGCTCTTGCCACCCCATAGTGCCTTTTTAGGCAAGGCTCAAATTCTAAACCTACCACCCTAGAACACAAAAAGTAAAAACTAAGGGTAATGCTGCTCAATGCCAGAAGTCTCAATCTCAAGATGCACGCACTCGAGGCCCTTCTCAGTATGGAGAACATCGATGTCTGTGCTGTGACAGAAACCTGGTTCAAGGCTCCTGAGAGCACCCCAGCACTAGCAGGTTTCACCTCATATCATGCGTTCGGCCCCAAAATCCCCAACACCAAGAAAGGAGGGTGTCCATATTCATAAAGGACACCCACACCTCAAGGTTGGTGGCAACGCACGATGCATCGGAGACCATCCAGGTGCAATTAACCATAGGCAAGACTGCTCTGCAATTTGTAGCATGTTACAGGCCACCCTCTCAAACTCAGGAACCTCACATGGCCTTCCTGAAAACAATGGAGGGATAAATGTATCTCCAAACACCATCATACTAGGTGACTTCAACTACCCTAATATAGACTGGGAACACTACTCAAGCCCAAACACTCTAGCCCAAAGGTTCCTGGAGTTCATAAACTCAAATGCCATGGAACAACTAGTCACCATCCCCACAAGAGGAGAAAACATACTTGATCTCATCATCACGAACATGGGATCACAATGTTCAACACCGAAGTATACCCCTCACTGGTGAGATCAGATCATAAACTAATCTCGCTGGAGGTCCTCATCCCGCCCCACCTGAAACAAAAAGACCACAGTGAAAAACTTCTCAAAAGCCGACTTCACACTTCTAAAAACTAGTGTGGTCTCCTTTAAGGCCCCTGAGCCAGTGGTAAACATTACTCAAACCGCTGAATCACTTACAAATGCCTTCTACCAGCACCTACAGGACTGCATGGATCAGGCAATCCCAAACAAAACTAAGACTCTTTGTACCAAAGGCAAGCGTCCAGTCTGGTGGACCCCAGCCATAAACAAGCTCTACAACAAAAGGAGGAAGCTACTACAAGATAGAGCAAAATCCTTGAAAGGTAAAACACCCTTGATCATTATAAGTAAAAAACTAAGAGCTCTCATAAAATCATCCAAGGCAAATTTTGAGAGAAAAATCGCCAAGGATTCAAAAGACAATCATAAGGCCTTCTTTAGCTATGTTAGAAACCTAGGAGGAAACTCCCAGATATGCTCAGAATTAGTTCAAAATGATGTGAAGATTACTGAACCTACACACATTGCCAACATACTGGCTGACAGGTTCAGTGCAAACTTCTCCCCTCCCCAAAGGAGAGATATCTATACCAGAGGATTGTAGCCCCCAAACATCTCCAACGCCCAGGTGAGAACTGCTCTCTCCAAAGCAAAAACACAGCATCCATGGGACGGATGGTGTCCCCGGCTGTGTGCTCCATGAACTCAATGAGGAATTAAACCCGCAGTTAGGACAGCTGTTTAATCTTAGCCTCACCTCAGGATCGTACCCAAGGAGTGGCGACGGCGACTGTGGTCCCACTTCACAAGGGCGGTGCCTCCACCGACCCTGGAAATTACCGTCCCATTAGCTTGACAAGCCTTATCTGCAAAGCCATGGAGAGGATCATAATGGAACTCATAAATAAAGACATAGGGAACTTGCAGACTTTGGATCCAACCCAGTTTGGCTTTGTCAAAGGCAGATCATGCCTTTTAAACTTGGTTGACTTTTTCGAGACAGTCACCAAGGCCATTGATGAGGGAAAGGCAGTCCATACAGCCTACCTTGACCTGGCAAAGGCCTTGACACAATACCCCACTCAGGTATCATCAAAAACTCATCAGCTTGAATGTAAACCCATACATCACAAGATGGGTTGCAAACTGGCTAAGTGACAGAACCCACAGGGTCAGAGTTGCTGGAGCCATGTCAGACTCAAAGCCTGTCACAAGTGGTGTCCCACAGGGCTCAGTCCTGGGTCCACTCTTGTTCGGCATCTACTTTTCTGAAGTACAAGCAAACACAAGAGGGTTATGGCTGACAAAGTTTGCAGATGACTGCAAACTGGGCGCCATAGTCAAAAACACATCTGACACAGATATCCTTCAGAAGGGCCTCACAGAAACGGATAACTGGTGCCAGAGCCATAGCCTAAAGTTAAATGCCAAGAAATGCATAGTCATACCCTTCGGGAAAAACAAGGTTACCCCTAGCTACCATATAGGTGGCAATCCACTGAGCACAGAAGAAGTCATCAGGGATCTGGGGACCCAGGTTGGCAGTAGCCTTTCGTTTGACACTCATGTTGCTAAAGTAGTTAGGAAAACCTTCTACATTGCCCACCTGATCATGAAGGGATTCACATCTAGATCAAGGGAGGTCATCGCCCCTGTACTCATCACTCATTAGACCTATGATTGAGTACAATGCCCCATTCGAATGTATCTGACCAGACACCTGCAGCAGCTGGAAAGGCCCAAAAGTTCCTCACCAAAAGGATAAAGGGTCTCAAAAATATGTCTTATGCTGCCCGACTGAAAGAACTCCAGCTCTATTCAGTCTCATACCGCTTGCTCAGAAGTGACCTGTGCCTGACATATAAGGCCATGTCAAACCCTGATTTGATGAATATGCTTCACCTCAAAAATCTAGATCCCTCAGAACCACAAGGGCGGAGACTTAAACCTTGACACAGTTATTAATAGAACATGCTGGAGGGACAGATTCATCACCCAGAGACTCCCTATGCTGTGGAACAAAATCCCGGTACATGTGAGGCAGAGCACCTCGCTGGCCTTGTTCAAGAGGAATCTTGACCAATGGATGGGGGATCGCAGATATACCCCAGGGATTACTTCAGTGTCACTGCTTGACAGAGGCACAGCAAAATAATAGGCATAGTTTTATTCAAACTAAAGGGGTGGCGATAGCCAAATAACTATGGGCTAGGCTTATAAATGCCCTTGGGCAGATAGCCTAGTATGAACCTATGAACCTATGAACCTATGAATTCAAGCCACTGAACTTACTAATTCTCCATTTAGGAGGCAAAAATCAGTAATATTCAAACACACCTTACTTAGTAGAATATTGGATGATTTGGATAATTTATAACAGACCTTTCTCAACATAACCATAGTCTGGTCAACAATTTTACCAAGTTTACTTTGGGCTGAAGGCCAAAACTCAGTGGCTCTCAAAATTAGTTTTTGGCGGGAGGTGGAGCCTGAATGTCTACCTGAATGCAGAAGAATTTCAGAGCTCCATAAAACTAATATAATATAGAGGAAATAATTTATTTCTTAAAAAAAAAAAACATCCAGAACTGATAGATGAAAATTCAAAATATATAATTAGAAACCTTGGAGGATTTTCATAAACATTTTCCTGTCAAATTATATCAGAGACTATCATAACTTGTGGAGATGAGGAACTCAAAGAATTCTCACTCTGAACTGGCTTTGAAAAGAGAACTACAATTGATGTCTACTACATTACAGGAACTGTCACTGGAAATGGAATATTTCAAAGAGAACTTACAAAATCTCAAAGAAAACTGTCAAAAGCAAACAGATGTATTTAAGGAACTGCTTCAACAACACCAGACTAAAGTAGCAAACATGGAAGCTTCTTTGAATGTTATTGAGGGAAGGCACAAGGAAGAAGAAACATAGAAGTATTTTCTCCTCAAACAAAACACTTGGCTTCTCAATAAAGTGGATGACCTAGAAAACAGAGAGAGAAGGACAAACATCAGAATCTTTGGACAGCCTGAGAAAGCTAAAGGGGAAGACATTATTTCATTTTTAAACTCATTTATCCCAGAAGTTTTAGACCTAAAAGAATGTCTCTCATATGGCATTGAAAGGGCTCACAGAACCTTAGGAAAGTCAGCTTCAACTTCATCTTCTGTATCACCAAGGTCAATTGTAATAACATTTTTATCTTATATGGACAAAGAACTGATACTAAAACCAGCCTGGAGGAAAAGTCCTTTAAAATTCAATCACATTTTAATACAATTTGATAATGTCTACTCTTCTAGAGTATTCTTGTCCATTACTGAAGTTACTAAAGCAAAATAACATTAACACACAGCTTGATTTACCTGCCAGAATTAAAATTTTATATCTAAGTAAAATGAGAACCTTTAACAACTTAGAAGAAGCCTCTGTATTTATTAAAAATAATAATATCATATCTATTGCCCAATATATGGATTGGTCATCTCCTTCCTTGAAGAAATCCACTGGCAAGAATTCCTGGACTGATGTCAAAAAGAAAAAAACAAAAAACTGAATCCAAAATAGCTGTTCCTGCTAAATTTCTCAAAGCATCCACTGCAACTTGATCTCTATCTGATTTATCATTTCAAATTTAAGTTCTGTCCTATATATCTATATCTATATATATATATATGTGTGTGTGTGTGTGTGTGTGTGTGTGTGTGTGTCTGTGTGTGTGTGTGTGTGTATATACATGCAAAAGAAAGGGAATGATTTATGTTAATAGTCAAAACATTTTTTATTCAATTTAATGGTAAAGTTGAATAGTAAACTGACTCACGTCTTTTCAGACAAGAATGGGTAAATAAACCGTATTAGATGGGGTTCCCTTGAATGTCTTATGTTCTACTATTAATTTTTTTGGTTAATGATTCTTCCCTGTTCGTATGTATTGTCATGACTGGATCTGTCATTGGCTTTGATTTGTAGAGCCATTGTTAAAATAATTCATTTTAGGGTCAAAGTGAGTAAGCAGTGTCCTTGCGAATAGTGTCTGCCAGCATATAAGACTAGATTATTTACAGCTGCCTTTGTATGCTGTCATATGTTGTTCTCTGCTACATGCGCTATTCGTGGGTATTTTTCCCACCTACAGATAATACCTTAAGTAGGTATTGCCCTTTAATTATACTCTGAAACTATTGCTTTCTAACATGTATGCTCTGGCTTTGTGAAATATTCAATTTCCTTAAATTCTATAGCTGGGTTGTGCACTACGATCCCCATATAGTGCTATGTCTGATATAATAGACTGTTCAAATAGGATATCATTCCCTGAATATACTGTCATGGGAGCTGTGAACTGGAAAGAATTATGGGTTGGAGTGTATGATCGTGTTTTCAGTTGTATGGATTGTTAGTTTTGTTTCAAAGAATATGTACCATGGGTTGTTAGTTTGTACTTACACGGGGACTTAGGAATGCTTATTATGCATAGAAATTTGTTGTGACTAAAAGATGTCCTGCATATGTTCGAAGAGATGTTTACATTTGCTCCAGATGTTACTCATGGACGCTTGAACATATTTATGAAGTCTATGCTCTGTTTCCCTTCGGATGCTCATTCTTTCTAGAGATGACTAGGACACAATGCTTTATGTCGGTAGCGGAGGTTGAGACTGATAGTAAGTTTTTATGTGGTGATACTTACCATTCCAATCTGACTGGATATAATAAATTAAATGTGCCTTTATATTAGGGTTACCACCCGCCCCACTTTGCGAGGGACAGTCCCTCTTTGGGCAGATATGTCCTGACCAAAAATATTAAAAATGGCAAATGTCCTGAGATTCTAGGACATAATTATGCCCATATTTCATGTAATAGTTGCATAAAATAGATATTTCTGTATGTAAAATACCTAAATGTTACAAGAAACAGAATAAGCAACTAAACTGCAACAAGAATAAGCTTTCATTTAGGCAAAAAAGTAAAGTTCTATCCTTTGTACTGACTGTGGGTATGTGTCGGCCTGTAAAATCTGATGTGTGTCCAAAAAATGTCCCACTTTGGCCATTTGAAAAGGTGGCAACCCTACTTTATATTAATATGTTGTTGCATCTAAGGCAAGGTGGTATTGTGTTGGGAGGTGAAGAAAGTGTTATGTTTTTTAGATGCTGGCATACACTGTGGTTAATGTTTGACTAGTGGTTGATTTCTTTATGGCTTATGTTGCTATGTCTGTACTAGCTTGTAATACATTGGCTTGATTGATCATTTTGGGTGTTGGTGGGCTTTCGCTCTTGCATATGCTTTGTGGGTTCGGGAGTCGTCACTCTCTTTTGGGGATGTTGGAATTGATGCGCCTGATATTTTGATAATAGAAAAAGTGGGAAAATAAAAGTTCTCAAGGGTTTTTAGAGGTGAAGCTTTTTAAAGCTCGTGATAGCACATGAGCTGGTATGTCATTTCAATTATTTCACCTCTGAGTCCTGATGTCTGATTAGGGTTGCCATGGACAAATGAAACAAAATCAGTGATTGACTGCTGAAATGCTCTCGGTGGGAGGGGAAGTTTAGCTAAAATAGTAAGTTGTGTGGATGTTATCCAGACATCCTGCTGGGACATTATGAAGTGTCTTACCAAAATTGTGTATAAAATTGCTTACCAATAAACAAAATCTTTATCTTATCTAGTTATATATAAAGTCATTTATAAGAGTAGGGAATACATTATTATCCTAGATGCTCCGTTTTGCGTATCTCTCATAGAACCTTTTTTTTCATCAGTAATGACAAAGTGTTGTTCAAGCATCACTGGGTTTGCACAAATCATTGAATTGACAGTCTGATTAACTACCCAGATTTTCTATATAATTTTCCTGTACTTATTTTACTTTTTGGGGGTGGTAGAAAAAGCAGTTTTACTCCACCTTTCTTTCTTTCTTTTTTGTTTTTTGAGAAGAATAAATAGCATGTGGTTATCTAGGTACAGAGATTTCATTCAAGCCAATTCACAAAATCATGCTTAAGATGTGATATGTTCCTTCTGATTCAGACAAGTTGATTATGTAGTGGATAGTCTATATCTTTCTACAGATTCTTAACCCATTACACAAGACAAGATATGTTTCATTTTAGGAGAGAGGAAACTTAAGAAATATGCTAATATTCCTGTCAAGAAGGCTAATCTTTGATATTTAAAATGACTGACAATTGTTTTTTTTTAATGCTTAATCATTTTGCTTTCTAGTGAATATGAATGCCTCTTATGCTATGATTTTAGGTAGATCCCTGACTATAGTCCATAATAGACAGGGATTTCTTAAATGCAGACTTAAATGTAATTGACTATGTTATGTCTTGTTTATCAAGTACCCCACGGTACTGACATATGATGCTTCTGACCACTTTTAAGCATCAGTAGTCCTATACCACTAAATTATCTTTGATTGCTGTATGCATGCTTAGATTCCTATTAACTGAATTCAGTCATCTGTTGGGTTTCACCTTTTTAGAAATTATTTTGTTAGTTTTCTTACGCTACTGCTGAAGAATTGTAAAGGGTTGTTGTGTAATGTAGAGTCACATTGTGTATATCTAAGAATTAACTATCCAAATAATTTAATAGCTAGTTACACAAATTTGATCCACACATGCGCTCACGTACACACATATATCCACACGCATACCTGCGTATGAACATAGATTCTCTGTTTGTTGTATTAATCCTCTTTGGTCCAGCTCCAAACTTAAAAATACTCTTAGTATATCTTCTCACAAGCTCACCACTGTATATAAAAGAAGTCTTTTAATAGAGTTTCTCCCAGAATAGTTTATGGGATAACATCAGGGACAAATTAATGATTGAGGAATAAAACTAATTATGCCCTTCTAGTAGTTTAATTAAAAAAAAACACTAAAACTGTAATTTTCCAGCAGCTATGTTCAATTTGATAAGACTGATAATGTATTCCAGAACTTGAGAATATTGGCAGACTTGTTATGTACACATGCTAATACTGATTGTTATCCTGATTAAATGAGGACTATTATTATACTAGCTTAATAATTTCAGAAATATGAAAAGGAATTGTTGAGGAAGTAATCATACTAACATTGTTATTGATATATTTTAGTTATCATCAGTAAGGACATTGGATCATTATTGTTGTTGTTTATATCATAATAAGTTAATGTACCTGCACCTTCTCAATGAAAACTCGGATACTGTTTATATTTACTATGTAAAGAAATGGGAACCACCAGTTGTCTCACTGACTTTGTTTAATATTCAAGTTTGTTTAGAAGCACCTGTAGTGTTATTATAGACCATAGTGATTGATGGCCTATCATTTAGTTATTTATCTTTAAAATAACAGAATTACCAAGTTTGTAGGTTAACTGACAATAATACATGTACAATAGTGATAAAAAGTAATCTATGAGTTAAATGCTTCTATACGCACACAAACACACACACACGCACACACTCACACACACACGCACACACACGCACACACTCACACACACACACACACACACACACACACACACACACACACACACACACACACAAGCACACACTTCTTGAATCTCAAATTATTAAGATCTAATCTTTTCTTTTTCGTTTGTATCTGAGATATATAGTACCTTAGTTATACATCTATTAATATTGTATATGATATAATAGATTAATATTGACACAAACATTAATTTAATAAGGAAATACCAAAGCCTGACAAGATAAATAATAAAATGTCACAAGTCATCTTATTCATAAACTGGTCTCCTTTAACAATTAGTATTTCTTATGGAGCTTGGAAAAAATGGAAAGGAACATTAGGGAGGTTAGTCTAACAGATGTATTTTTATCTGCTGGGCTAGGAATGATCTTTATTCCATGTTTAGTATGGATTAAAATCTACATTAGATTAATATTAGCTAATATGTTATCACTTAAGCCTTTTTTCAACCTAAGCCTGGCTTAAGTTACATTTTTTTCTATTTGTATTCATGAAAGAAATATCATTGACTAAGATACTTGGAAATTCACAAATTAATATAGAGTTATTAATAGAGGAGGAGATTTGTATATCAGGAAAAAATAACAAAACAAGCCTGTTCTTTAAAAACTATCTGACATGAACCCTGAAAATTACATACAAATATGTAGATAAAGATGGACTTATAGCTATTGTATTGAAATTTAATAACAGAATATGGACTTTAGTAAACTTATATTAGTTTCCTGGTATTGGGGTGGGGAGAGCCCCCCAAAATTGTATCAAAATAAAACAATTCTAAAGGTAACATAATAATAGGTGGTGACTTTAATTGTATTACTGATACTTCTGAAACTGCTAACAAGAAGTTCCCAAGTTTATCTTCTACTGCTAAGCTTTTAAAAATTGGATTGAGATGTTCAAATTAAGTGATACTTATAACATTATAGGAATTAATTAATTATTATTTTCCCATAAAGATTATAGATATGGCACCCAAACCAGAATATACAAAATATATGTTTCCCAAGAGCTTTATTCAAAAAAATTAACTTTCTTAATAGTTCCATGTCCATTCTCAGATCATAATTCTCCTGTTTTGAAACTTCAAATGGATTTTAGACCATTAACTATTATTTCCAGGATCCCTTCACATATTACAAAAATTAAAGAGGTTAAGCCATGGTTAATTTCTGAACTTCAATTCTTTCTAGACATTAATTACAAGCCAGACGTTAACATAGTTATGGTATGGGACTCACTAAAAGCCTATATATATGGTGAAACCCTTAGTTGGCTCAAAAATAAAATTAAAGATTGGGAATTAGAACTACAGGAATTGCAAAATCTACTCATTATTTAAATGCAAAAAGGATTCAAATTCTATTGAAAATAAAAAGAAAATAGAAGATCTAAATAAAAAATACAATGAAATATTTACTCATAGAGCTAACTTAGCCATGGAAAGATTAGAAATAAATTCTTATGCTACTTATTCAAATAATTATATAATTTATCTATGAAAATTAAAATACAGTCTAAAGCTAATAATATTGTTAATATCTTACACAAGGAGAAAAGAAAAGAAAGTCTCGTATATAGGCTATATTTTAAGATAAATTTAAAAATCATTATGGAGAACATTATAAAAGTGAAAATATTATAGTTGATAATTTGAATCTAGAAACTATATCCCCCAACATTAAAAAAAATCCTGAACAATTAAAGATAGAGCTGCAAAAACCACAGAAGGAAATTATGGATAAGAGTAAAGAAAGTAAACCTAGTAAATCTCCAGGGATAGATGATTTAATTATAGAATTATATAAACTTCTTCCTATATCCATAACTTCTCTTTTACATAAAATATTACTTGAAGTTCAAACACCAGCAATAATTCCCCCCTCATGGAGATATTCCTTAATCACTCCTATTTTAAAGGAAAAAAAGATTCTAGCTATTGTAGTTCTTGTAGACCAATATCTTTATTGAATAATGATTATAAAATGTTCATGTCAATTATGGTTACTAGAATAAAAATCCTATTATCCAAAATAATTAATAACGACCAAACTGGATTCATATACAATAAACATACACATGACAACATTAAAGGGGTACTAACACTAATTGATTATTTAAACAGAAAAAATCAAGAAGCCTTGATAATTGGTATGGACATAGAAAAAGCTTTTGATTCTTTAAATTGGGATTATTTAGTTAAACTTCTGAATAAATTTGATTTTTCCCTCCCTTTTATTATACTTATAAATAATGTTTATGAAAATAATTTAGCATACTTTAAAATAGGACCTTTTATGTCCAAAACTATTCAGATTACCAGAGGCACTAAACAAGGTTGTCCCATGTCATTATTATTTGCATTAGCCATTGAGATACTTGCAATCTTAACAATAACCCAAAGATAAAAGGTATAGATACATATGACCAATACAGCTCTAAAATAATGCTATTTGCTGATGGTTTGCTTCTTACCTTACCTTACCTAACTCAAAAGAAGTGTTAGGTGAAGTAGATCTATTAATATAGAAATTCCACAAGATCTCAGGTTTTCATTTTAATAAATCAAAATCAAAATTCTTGTTATTGAACAAAAACAAGGAAGTACAAGTAAATAAGAACCACATTATCGGCAAGCAAACCTCCACCTTAAACTGTTTAGGGATTGTTTTGTGAAATATATGAAAGAGATATTAAACGTTAATTATAATAAGATTATCAACTTAATCAAAACATTTTGGTTAATAAGTGGAATAATAAATTTATAACTTTTGAGGATAGATTACAGTTGATAAAAATGGTGCTACTCCCCAAAATAATGTATGTAGCTCAAGCTGTTTTTTTACCTGTGAGATGATTTCTCAAGGAAATAACTTCAATCTTGTCAAAATTCCTATGGTTTCCTAAAAGAAACAGAGTTGCATTTTCCCATCACATTAGACAATGGGAACAAGGGGGACTAAATTTTCCAGATATTGAATCTCATATAAGGGCTTCCATACTCAAAACTGTTATATACTGGATAAACCCCAATTATACATCTAATTGGAAACTGATGCATTCAATCATAATAACAAATGAAAATATATTGTCAAAAATCTCTTTGCTACAGATAAAGACAATAAATGATGGCATTCATTGAGTATAAACTTACAATATAATATAGTAAAACCTATTAAATTAAATCTAATTAATCATTTTTTTGATGTCTTCAGAAAGTTTGCTGATATGAATATGGATATAAAGCTTTGTTTATATTTTTAATTCCATTTAGCATCACAAAGAACTTTCCTGATAGGGTACACAGAGAGGTATTTATTCAGTCCAAGTTCAGCCCAATTTAGTTGTTTAAGGGAAGAACAGTGATGAGATGCCCTTACATTGCACTGTTGTAGTTTTCATTACAATAGGGATCTCCTGCCAAGGGCGGCCCAATGTCCAGCTGGTATACCAAAGCCTTTAGGTTGCCTTAAGGTGTGCCATACATTACACATATGCTCCTCATGTAGTGTAAGGCAAAAAAGGTGTCTTCTGGACATACCATCCTCAGAACTTCTTAGCCACCAGTCCAAACACCATCTTTTGATTGCCTGTTCTGTTGCTGGTTCACAAAGCTGTTAAGGGCAAGTGCCCCATTGGGGGTTTTGTTGTGTTATCTTTTTTTGCTATATTGTTGCTTGTGGGGATTCATGTCATTCAAGAAGGGTAAATGCCAATGTGGGACACATATTTCCCATAAAGACCATCATGAACAGTGTCTATTTTGCCTTGACTCTTCTCACGACTGTATGTCCTTTTCGATCTGTCAGGTCTTTTTCCCAAAACCCTTTGCAGTAGGCTTTCTTCTTTGGTGCTTTATCTTGAGAATCAACATCTTAAGCTTCTTGCTAAAGACACGATGGAGGGAATTTCCCACTCCAAGAGACAGCCATCTGGGAAGAAGAAGGCCAGGAAGCCTAGGCCAGAATTTTTTGCTGTTCAACCTCCACCAGATGTCCCTCCAGAGGTGAGTGATAGCTCGGAGGTTCACCTGGCTTCATTGTTAGATTCTTCTGCTGAGACCGGGTTGGAAGCAGGCAGGGATCTGATCTTCTGCATGTCCAAGGAGGCATTGCATACTTCCATTTCACATGTTCAGGGGAAACTGTGGTTGATTATTTCTGAAGCGCCTAGGGGTGTTAATCAAATTTTAGTCAGAGAAGAAGTCCCTACTACAATTATTAAATGCCGTTTGAGATCAGAACATTCCAAATGTTTTAAGGCAGATGTCCACTTAGAGAAAAAGAAGAAGACTAAATATATTTCTTCAGCTCCTAAGGATCCACAGAGTAAATGGTAGCCCTTCACTCAGGGGTTGTTTACTGCTTTGATGGCTTAAAAACCTTCTCAGGAAATTTCTGTTCTCACCCCCTTGATCCTCTACCTCCCTTAAGAGACCCAGAGAACAGGATTCCTCTAAGGCGGAAGCAGATTCAAATGAGAAAACCCTTGCTTACTCCTTCCAGATTCCCTGTCCTTTGGACTATGGATCAGAGGAAGAGAAATCTACCAGTCCTGATACTCCCATGTAAGAGATTTCTTTTGAGGACACTATCTCTAGGATGATCTTTAAATGGGATTGTGCTCCATTTTCTGAGATACAAAAAAGGTATTATGAGCTACTGCAGATAGACCTTCTGCTGTCCCTCCTGTTTTGGCTTATTTGTTGGATGCCTTTTCTTATACCTCTAAGGCTCCTGATTTTCAGCCTCCTGCCTCCAAGAAACATGATAGGTTCTATAGGGTTCCTGAGGACTGTAAGTTATTGTACAAGTGCCCTTCTGCTGACCCTTTAGTTGTGTCAGTAGCTTCTGACAAACATTCTCAATTGCTTACTTCTCCTAGGTTACTGTCTTCTGATAAAGATAGCAGTGCTATGGAAAGGCTAGACAAGAAGGTCTTTGTGTGTGCTACTTCGACTTTTAAGACAGTTAATTATCAGACCCATATGTCCGGGTACTTGTTGGCTCTGATTTCTCAGGCCTGCCAGGTAAGTTCTGATATTCCAGACTCAGAAGGTAAATCTTCCGCTTTTTCTCTGTTAGGGACTTCCTCCCAGGTGGCTCATCATTCCATCAAGTGTAGTTATGATGCAGCAGATGCTTCTTCTTGGGATGCTGCTTTTGGTTCAGTGAGGAGGAGGTATTTTGGGCTTTAGCTTCAATGTTTGCCTGATAATATTAAGGCTAAGTTGATGGATGCCCATCTTGGCAATAAAACCTGGTTTGGTGAAGCTGCTGCCAATTTGTTTAAGTTCCTTCAGTATAAGGGCAAGGCTTTACAGGAACCTAAGTTAAACATGTGCTTGTTCCTTCTGTGTCTAAATTTCAGAGAAACTTCTTCAATAAGCCAACATTTGTTTGAAGACAATCTTGCCCTCCATCTAAGGGTAAAAAGGGTGGCAAATGGGCTCTTCCTGAGAAAACTACTCAGACTTCTGCACCTCAAAAGTCTCCTTTTCCTGAAAAAAAAAACAGTTGCTGTCTGACTATCCTTGTCTTCCCAGACACTTTCCTCTTTCTCTTCACCTGTCTCTCTCTTTCTGTTTGTTTTAAGATTACTCATGATCCCTGGGTTCTTTCCATTATCCACCAGGGGTATTTCATGGTCTGGAAATCTCTTCTTCCTTTCATGGGAAATCCTCAGCCCCTCAGGAACAGCTGTCCTTCTTTCCAGGGGTGCTTCAAGATCTTTTGACTCAGGATACTATTTAAGAGATACCTGTGTCCCAAAGGGGGAGGAGATTTTACTCCAGGATGTTTCTAGTGCTCAGAAAAGTGGGTACCCGGGGACCAATTTGAAACCTCTCTCATTTAAACATGTTTCTGAAGGTGCCCTCTATTCGACTGCTTTCCCTTCAGACTTTCCCTCTTTTGCTCCTTAGGCTTATCTAGTGTCTCTAGATCTCAAGGATGCTTATCTCTATATCCTTATTCAGCCCCTTTTAAGGAAGTTTTTATGTTTCCCTGTCATTTTCAGTTCTCTGCTTTGTCCTTTGGCCTTTCTTCTGCCCCAAGGATATTCACCAAATGCCTCTATCCTATGATTGCTTTTTGCAGGATTCGGGGGATCCAAGTCTTTCCTTACTTGGATGACCTCATGTTTCAGGCATCTGCTCCAGAGATCTTTAATGCAGAATCTTCATTTTGCCAATTCCCTTCTGCAAAGCCTGGGGTTCACAATAAACTTCAAAAAGTCTTTTCTGATTTCTTCTCAGGACCATGTTTTTCTGGGGTGCAGGATCCAGACCATTCCTATGCTGGCATCCTTTCCTCCTCCCAAGGCCTTAATACTAATTTCCTTTCTTCAAACTTTTCTTCCTCTGGCCTTTATAACAGCCAGTGAATTTCTGAGAGCCCTGAGGTTCATGGCCTCCACTATCCCTATGCTCCCTCTGGCCAAACTCCACATGAGAAAGTTTCAGTGGCTTCTAAATTGAGTTTGGCTTCAACAGGCACATCCCCTCAGATTCATAGCTCCTCTTCTGCCTTGTGTCAAGAAGGAACTTTAGTGGTGGATTCACTAGTTGACATTAAATCCAGGGCTCTATTTTCATCCCCCTCTTTCCTCTCAGGGCTATTCACAGATAATTCAGATGTGGGATGGGGAGCAGCATTTGGTTCCCTAAAAGTGTAGGGTGTTTGGTTGCCTCTTCAACAGAAAGAGCACATCACTGTCAAAGAGACTAGCATTCTTCTCCTGGGCCTTCAGGCTTTTCATTCTCTTCTCCCTATGACGTGTCAAGGTGTTTACAGATAATAGCACAGTGATGTGGTATGTAAACAAACAGGGGGTGACAAAATATTATCTTGTCAGTTGGCACTCTTGGTGTGGGAACTTGCTATCCAGTATCAAGTGACTCTTCAAGCAATTTACATTCCCTCAGGTCGAAATATTGTGGCAGACACTCTGAGCAGGTCCTTATCTCAATCTCATGAATGGATGCTTAACAGGGATGTGCTTCTAGACAATGCCCACCAGTGACGTACTCCTCAAATAGATCTTTTTGCCTCCCCTCTAAACAAACAACTTCATCTATTTTGTGCCAGAGTCCCAGGGTCACTGGTTTGGAAGGTGGACACCCTATCATTTTCTTGGATGGGGATGTTTCTTTATGCTTTAGCTCCACTTGCCCTCATACAAAAGTCCTGTTCAGAATTCAGTAGGATGCTCACAAAATCTTGTTGGTGATTCCCTTTTGCCCCAGACACCATTGGTTCCCTCTTCTTCTTCGTTTAACCAAGGGAAATTATCACAAGTTACCTCACCGGCTGGACCTACTCAAAGACAAGGAGTCTCTCATCCATCCCCACATGTCCACTCTTCAACTGACACTGTGGGTGATAGGATTTTGGTTCCACATACAAAACTTTTTTTTTCTGAGGACATGCTTAGGGCCCTGCAGGAGGTCAGGAAACCCAATACTAGGAAAGCCTACTTATCCAAATGGAAGATATTTTCTGTTTGGTGTCTTTCCTGTAACCTGGATCTACTTTCTGCGAATGTCCCTTTGATTCTTTCTTATCTGTGTGAAGTGCTCAATGCTGGATTGGCTTATTCTTTTGTTAAGGCCCACTTATCAGCTGTCTCTGCTTGTCTGCCTTAATCTCCTCAAAATAACAAAAACCAAAGCCAAAAAAGCATGAAACAAGTAGAAATAGTCCAACACAACAGCCGAATTTAATAAGAAGTTTACAAGACAATGAATGAGCACTTTCGTCCCATAAAAGAGACTTCATCAGATAACAACTTTCCAAAGTAAATTCAGTTTAAATACACTTCCTATAGTGGTTAATACATGTCATCGATTGAGCACAACCATATTAACCCTTGTATGACTAGAATATCAAGAAGGTGCTGTCCGCATTCCATAATAACTAAAAATTGCCTATTTAAACTTACACATCATAAAAACTTTATCAATTTACACAAATATAAAAAAATAAAAATATATTTGAATATGTTTAAATGTAATTAAGCCCTAAAACACTATCATAAATAGTATTTTACAATTCTTCATTATTAACCACCATAGGAAGAGTATTTAAACAGAATTTCTTTTGGAAAGTTATCTGATGAAGTCTCTTTTATGGGGCAAAAGCGCTCATTCATTGTCTTTTAAACTTTTTATTAAATTCTTAACCGACCTCAGCTGCTGTGTTGGACTATTTCTACTTGCCTTTATCTCCTCCTTCTTAGTTTCTAGATTTAAAGCTAAACAATTTCTTAAAGGCGTCCTTTATATTAGGCCTCCCATGAAGCTTGTTCCTCCTCCCTGGGATTTTAATTTTGTTTTGGAAGAATTGACTCAGGCTCCTTTTGAGCCTGCAGCCTCAGCTTCCTTGCAACATTGCCCTTGGAAAGCTGTACTTTTGTTAGTCCTTACTTCTTCCAGATGGGTGTCAGAGCTTCAAGCCCTCATGGCTTGTCCTCCTTTTTGGTGTTTCATAAGGACAAGGTGTCCTTGCGTACTAATCCTTCTTTTACACCCAAGGTGGTGAATGAGTTTTCCCTTAATTGGTCTATTTAATTGCCTGCTTTTTTCCCTTCTCCACAATCTGCCAGTGAAAAGGTGCTGCACATGTTCGATGTGCATAGAAAACTCAGATTTTGTTTGGATAAGACTAAAACTTTGTGTAAATCTGATCAGCTCTTTGTTTCCTTTCATCCTAGGGCCTTAGGATTGGCTGTGTCCAAGCAAATTATTTCTTCTTAGATTTCTAAAGCCATTTTATTTTATTACTTTCATGGTAATAGCCTTCCTTCTTCTATTAAGGCTCATTCTACTAGATCTGTGTTTTCTTCTGGTGCTTTTTCAAGGATTTGGATATTAACTCTATTCTTCAGGCAGCTACCTGGACTTCTGTGCATACATTTACCAAGTACTACAAGTTGGATGGAATTTCCTGAGCTAGAGTTTGTTTTACTACGGTCATCCTTCATGGCTTCCTAGACAACTCTGCTGTTCATTCCTCCTACCTCTCTTCCTGAGCTTTAGCACTCTCTATATTGCAACAGTGAAATGGAAGGACATCGTACAGTTATGTAAAATCATACCATAATGGTAGATGTTCTTCTCTTCACTGTTGCAGGATTCACCCCCTCCCTCCACACCCTGGTCCATTTCTCATTTGGATGTACTGATTACCTCTCTTTTCCTTGGACTGGCATTCCTACTGGGGCTCTCAGTTCTGAGGATGATACATCCAGATGCCACCTTTATTGACTGGGGAAATTACTCATGCACAAACTCACTTGCCCAAAGGTTCCTTGACTTCATTCACTCCAATGCCCTGTTAACATTCCCACAAGGGATGCCAACATCCTCGATCTGGTGCTTACCAATATGGGAAACCACTATAGCACCCCAACTGTGAGGTCATCCCTATTAAGATCTGTCCACAAATCTGTCTCATTCAAAGTAACTATCACACCTGACCCCCCCCCCCTCAGCACCAGCTAAACTAAAAAAACTTCCCCAAAGCAGATTATGCCCTCTTACAGGATGGTATAAATAGCTTTGCTGCACTTCCCCCCTCAGATGGAACTGGCAACTATGCGGAGTTCTACACAAATGCTTTATACAAACATCTGAAAAACTGCATTGAGTCAGCCAGACTTGATAGGACCAAAACAAGCTCCTCAAGGAAGAGCAAGCTTGTCTGGTGGACAACTGCCATTAACATCCTTTACAATAAGAGGAAGAAATTGCTGCCTAAGAGTAAGCGGGAGCAAGCCCTAAATTGGAAACACTTCCTCCTCAGCGTAAACAATTAAAAAAGACTTATTGTGAAGTCCTGCACAGCTAACTATGAATCCAAATTAGCTTCCTCATCTAAGGACAACCATAAGCCATGCTTTATTTACATCTGTAACCTGAGAGGAAAGGACCAGATATGTGCCAAACTGGTAGGTAATGATATCACATATACCGAGCCTGTGGACATTGCTAACCTGTTAGCCGACAGGTTCTGTGAAAACTTCACTCCCCTGTCCCTGCCACACTTACCGCAAGACATCCCTACCACCTACCTTGTATCTCTAAAGAGCAGGTCATGAATGCCCTCTCTAAGGTCAAAAACACAGCATCTGTGAGATCTGATAACATCCTAGGTTGCATTCTACATGGGCTCAAACAAGAATTAACAATGCCATTGGGTACTCTTTTCAATCATAGTCTAAGCACTGGCTTCATCCCAGCTGAATGGAAAAAGGCCACCATTATCCCCTTGCACAAAGGTGGTACTTCCACTGACCCTGGGAACTATAGACCTATTAGCCTGACTAGCCTTATCTGCAAGGCCATGGAGAGAATCATCATGGACCTTATAAACAAAGATATAGATAATCTCCAAACACTTGACCCTACTCAACGTGGATATGTCAAAGGGAGGACATGCCTGTTAAACCTGAGGGACTTCTTTGAGACAGTAACAAAGGCCCACGATGAGGGGAATTCTGTGCATACAGCCTACCTAGACTTAGCCAAGGATGTTGACACTATCCTCCACTCAGACGTAATTGCTGTTGGAGGTAGATTCCCCTATTTTGACTATATGGGTTCTATCAGTGAGCCAGTTAGCAACCCATCTAATGATATAAGGATTAATACCTATCTAGCTGTTTGTGATGTTGTTGTGTCTTCTTGCCAGAGCCCAAAAATGAGGGAGACATGATTCCTCATACTCTGTATGTCCACATACAACTTGGATATTATCTTAACAGAACTAAAACTTTCAGAAACTCCGATCGATTAGTATTTTTATGAAGGTAATATAAAAGGATAACCTGTTATAAAACAGACTATTCCCAAATGGTTGTCTCATGTTATTACCTCATCCCCACTAGAATAAGGCAATTCCAGGCAGAGTTAAGAATCACTCTACCAAGGCCGTGACTTCATCTGTGACTTTTAGGAAGGAGCGGGTGCATAATTATTCTAGACGCAGCATCTTGGTCCTCTGTACACATCTTTACAAAGCACTACCAACTAGATTCCTCTTCCAGGTCAGTAGGTTTGCTAAGACCATTCTGCAGGGACTCCTGGAACCTAATCCTTCCTCCTCTCAGTCAGCCTAACCTATGGTCATCTACCCATATAGCTAAGGCTACCACAGCAGTGATTAGATGATGAACATAGTGCAGTTGTGTAAGTAAACTTACTATAACAATAGATGTTGGAATGATCACTGCTGCAGTAGCAGCTCCCTCCCTCTCTCCAGCTCATTTATTACTTTTTATTACCAGGGTGAGGGCTTTAATTGTCATTTTCCTAACATTGACCTCTTTAATGAGAATTGACTCCCTCTCACAGTTGACATGAAAGCGTTGAAGGGCTTGGCATCCAAACCATTTATTTTATTCAACTCTGATAATGGTTTGGGCATGTAGAATGTACCCCTCAGCTCTGGAAGCTGGCCAGCTGTTCTATCATAGGCAGGATATAACCCGTATAGCTTATGGTAAGTTTACTTATGCAACTGTATTTAATACCTGTCTCCACTGCAACACTGCTGTACTGCTGAATTCCTCAGTACTGTTATCAACACATTTGTTGTTTTTAATTGTTGAGAATTTCTCTTTCTGTAAATGTTTTATCTGAAAGTATTGTACTGAACATAGTCTAAACATAGCCTTACTTACTGTTTGTACATAATGTTGTTAATCTAGATAAACATCTGCATTGCAAGTGTAAACTTCATGGTCTTTGCATTATGTTTTAGGTCATCACAGCAAAAGCAGCAAAGACCAGTGCAAGATAAACCACAGCAAAAACTATTTATTTTAGTGCTTTCATCGGCCTTAAGCCATTGACATCATCAGAAACACATATTGTACCAATTAAAAATACTTAAATACTCATACCCCATCACATGATCATCCAAAAACCCTCCCCTTGTTGTCTTTTAAAATTATGAAACTTCATTTAATTTAATCAAAAAATGCTTCAAATGCAATACTAGATTGTAAATTGCTCAACAGTGATCTAACACTGTTACCTGAAAGGCATGAATAATGTTGTACAAACCATTAAATAAAAAAAAGATGTAAACAATACAATATAACAATTAATAAATGAATATAAATAATACTTGTATAAGTACCTTATGAACTTGGTTGAAATAAATAAATATTGTTCATAGGACACTAAAAAATACCTATAATTTTTTTTTGTTGGTGGAGCATTTACATATGAAAGTCTGATCTTAAATAAAAATTAATAATAAAACTCTGTTCCAAAACGTTGTAAAATACACCAGCACTAACGACAGAATAGTCGTTCAATTACGAACCACTTCCTTGACTTTTTGAACACAGTTTATTGAAAACAAATTAAAACCATTCGGTTAAGCGCTTTCATCAATTCAGACTTCATCAGAACAATACAAATAATTTCTCCAGTTCTTATATACCATCTATTTGAATCACATGATAATCACAATTACTGCCTTAAAGTGCTAGTGCATGTCATAAGTACATCCAATTGTAATATAATTAATCTACAATTCATACTAAATAATAATTTATTCTATTCTAAAACACCTTAATAATTATTCTAAAATATCTTAAAAATTTGATAATATTATAAACATTGTTAAAACATTTTGTTAAAACATTATGTTAAATTATCTGTTAGCTTCTAAAATAGGCTTAATGGACAAATATTCATTGATTCCTGGGGGACCAGATGCATTTAATTTAATTTGCCATATAATTTCTTTTTCCCCCACTATTTTCTTTATATCACCTCCCCTGGGATTAATTTTAACCACTTCCAATATCCCAAAGTGGAAGCCTGAACATCCTTGGTTTTCATACAGATGTTTCCACAATGCATTCCTCTCATCTCCCTTTTGTATACTGTAAAGATGTTCGTATATTCTATTTCTCAGGCATCTGGTAGTCTTCCCCACATAAAAAACTGGACATTTTGTACACTTAGCTAGGTATACCAGATGCCTGGATCTACAGTTGCCCCTTTGAAACCATACTTTAGTTCTATTAATATCCTCTAATATTAGACACGGGGTAGGTATAATATGTTGGCACTGCCTACAAGTCCCACACTTTTGGGTACCTTTGATGATAACTCCCTTGGGTTTGATTTTCCTTTCTAATAATTTCTTCATGTTAGTTCCATTTTTGTAAACACATACTGGTTTCTCCCCTACAATCTTTGATATTTCACCATCTATCTTAGTAATGTTTCAGTGTTTGTCCAATATTTTCCTAATTTCTCCACTGTGTTTACCAAATCTGAGTATACATGCTCTACCATATTCATTTTCAGTCTTCTTATTATCTAAACATCCGTCAATATCTGTAGTTGGTTGAATACAATTAACTTGGGTATCGTCATTTCCCAATAATGGTTTATATTTTTTGCCCCATTCTCTCAACACATAATTTGTGACATCACTCACCAATTCATAAGGATACCCTCTGTCCAAAAAGTAGTCACCTATCTTTTTTAATTCATTCCCTAGGTCCCTCACTTGAGATGTCATCCTGGCCACTCAAATACATTGGCCTTTAACTATATTTCTTTTCTGTATCATGGGGTGACTACTGTGATATTCAAGGTAAGAATTACTGAATGTTAGTTTCCTATATATATTAGATTTAAATCTCCCATCTTCGAGGGTTATCATGGTGTCTAGATAGGGTATTGAATTTTGGTCTTCACTAAAGATGAACTTTATTACATCACTACAGGTGTTCAAATAGACCTTAAACTTGTCCAATTCTAATTTATTTCCGTTCCATGTAATAAAAATATCATCTAAAAAACGAAAATAACACCCTAAATAGGAAGACCACTCACTTCTTAGTTTTAACAAACTAGAAATGGATACATTCTCATTCAGACCTGGGGGAACTGTTGCATTGCACCTGAGCTGCCATATTAACTCTCTCTACTCCAGGTACATTTCTTTTGGACCCCCCCTTTTTCCTTGTCCACTATTTGCTTCAAGCTTGTGAATCTAAAAGAGTGACCACTCCATTCAAAAATGTACTTGGCCAATGCATTCCTCAAATTAACTCTACGTATATCATAAGTGTGTTGATATATACGCTTATTTAGAGCATTTTTTTGTTTTTCCAATATGTCTACATTGTTGACAAATTGTGATGTAAAATAAACATTTACTGAGACAATTAAGCTTTTGTCTCAATTTAACGTCCCCATATCACATAATATGAACACTGTCTGTTTCCAAAATATAACAACATTGTGCACATTGCCTACATTTTTTCATCTGCCCTACCCTCTCTACAAAAATACTTCTTTCAATTATATTCTTAATGTTGGAGTTCCCCCACGACACTGGCACATTGTGGTTTTATGACTTCCTATGTTCTCATACTTCTTTGAGTCACGTAAGGATCTTAATGTTTAGAACACTAATTGATTTAATTCTTAATAACAACTTTATAGTGTTTGATAATCAATTTTTTAAACAAAAGGTAGGAGTTGCAATGGGAGTGGCGTGTGCCCCCCTTTTTGCAAATATAGTTTTAACACAATGGGAAATTAATTATGTGTTTAATAACGAGCAGTGATTAGTCGTGGATTTTGTCTTTTTTTCATGTTTTAGGTCATGTTTGAAAAGTATGTTTTTGACTAGTCCATCTACATAGTTAGCAAACAAAAACTAAATAAAATAATTAAATAAAATGTTTCCCCACTGGAAAGAATAACATGTTTGTGATTTATATTATTCTAATTTGAGTAAATTCCACAAGTCTGTAGTATATGACACTCAATTATTCGACTTTTCGATCAACTATATCAATGGAGATTAACACAATAAATCTTTACCCACTGGGAAGAATGACAACATACTCATGTGGCAAAGTTAAGTACCCTTTAATTAATTTCCAGTGACTGTGACACATGATATCCAGTAAAGAAATCTGTGATCTGTGATCAGATGTGTGTTTACACAGAAGAACTGGACCCTCACTAATATCAAAAACTCTGTTTTATGTGATGTCAGTTCCTGAATCTTTCATGCAATTATATCAACAGTGAAAACAAAATCATAAATTCTCCTAATGGAAAGAATAATATCCTTCTTGTTTTGCAAAACAAGTACTTTTCAGTAATTTGAGATATAATATAAATATAGGAAACCTGTCACCTGCTTTATCATTAAAGAAAAATTAAAATATTTGTTTCTTCGGTAAACATTGGTCGTGTTCCCAGAAACAATGGTAGAATTAGTGCACACTATGTACAAGGACCCAATGATTCGGGTACCAACAGTGTTCGGTCTCCCAGAGGGGTTCCCAGTAGCAGTAGATGTGTACCAGGGTTCAGCTCTGAGCCTGTTGCTATACATGACCATTAGCAAGCAAGTCAGAAGGGACATATCAAGAAAGTTGCTGTATGCAGATGATATGGCATTATAGGCAGATTCAGAGCAAGAACTTCAGCAAAGGATAGGGGAATGGAATGAAAACTGAAGGTACATTGGATGAAACTGAGTACAGATAAGATAATGATAATTGCAGAAAATGGGGGAAATCAGAAGAAGCCAAGAACTGAGATAGAATGAAACATGGTGGGTCAGGTTAACAGCTTTAGGTATCTCGGAAGGGTGGTTGAGGAGAAAGGGAAGTCTGAATGAAGAGGTCAAAGTTAGAATCACAAAGGCTGCATCCAACTAGCATACAGTGTCAGGTGTAGTGTATGACAGAAAAATGCCAAAACAGCTTTAAAGTAAGGTGTACAAAAAAGTGGTACAACCAGTACTATTGTATGGTACAGAAACCTGGGTAGTAAAGTCAGAGCAGATGAGGAAGCTAGAGGTGATGGAAGTGAAGTGCCTGAGACAGGTGATAGGATGCACACTGTGGGACAGATGAAATGAGGATATAATAGCAGAAGCCAAAGTTGTTCCAATTGCAGAAAAGATGAAAGAAAACAGATTATGGTGGTCTGGGCATGTGCAAAAAAGCAGTAGACAATCTGGTGAAGAAGATTTGGAACAGGCTGTGAGAAAGCAAGAGGAAATGAGGGCATCCTGAGAGCAGATCTGTGACAATCAGGCATGAGTGTTGAAGAATGCAGGAGTGTGGCACTGAATCAAGGGGGATGCCAACAGTTAACACGACAGCTTGACCCCATGTAGGAAAATGGGAAAAAGGGAGTTGATGATGATGAAGATGATGATGTCTTCAGTGTAAATATTAACAGACGTGGGTTTGCAGAAATGCCCTCTTGGCAATTTCTATTAGTCTGTCTTACAGAATCTTCAGTTACATAATCTCACAAGCAACTATCCTAACATCAAAAAAATAGAATATAACCACCTCCACTAAGGAAAATTGTAGTTACTGTTTTACAGAATAACAGCATCCTAGTAATGTCCAGCTCTTTAATTTCTCCAAATCTTTTGGGTTTCTAAGACCATGATGGGAATGGACCCCATTCCTAAAATCAAAGTATGATTAAACTTCATAAAATTAGTATTGTTTCAATCTTTGATGTCAGTCAAAAGTGCTCTTTGTAGCACCCGCAGTGTGCCCAGTAGACTCCTTCTGCAATTCATATGGGGTTACATGGATTGGTAATATATCTAAATACAATTGTGGATTCTTTTTTATAAGACCCTTTGTTCCTACTGCTGTTGGAACTGTCTGGGTATCTTTCTTCCACATTGCTCTCGTTTTTGCCTGCAGATCCTGATATTTTATGACTTTGTGTCTCTCTGTATGCAACACACTATAGTCACTGGGTGTGGTGATTTCAGTGATCAGTGCTACTTTGTCTTCTTTCCATAGACCACTATTTCCAGTTTTCTAGCATCTGTCTTTTGAACTGTTGGTAATGGATGAGCCCGTGTGAAATAAACTTCATAATTTCCTATGATGCTTTGTGGCTCATGTTTCCAGTGTTTTTCTGCAACTTCAATACCATAATGTTTGCAGAATTCCCAGTGCAACAGTCTTGCCACATTATTATGCCATTCAGTATACAGTCCTTCTGCCACTGATATGTCATAACCAGCAACGAGGTGTGTGACTATTTCCAATTCGGTTTTACAAAACCTGCACGTGTCTGTTTCTCCCATATGTTCAATGGACTTTGTAAACCAGTTTGTACATAGCTCACTATTTTGAGCTGCCAATATTAACCTTTCATTCCTTGGTTTAAATTTGCCTCTCCTTAACCATTCCTGCATTTGTTCCTGATCAACATGAGGTTCTTCCAGAAGTTTTCTATAGTTGCAACTATATTTATACATTTTCCACATTTCTTGCCTTTTCATCTGGTCCTTCACCTTATATTCTTTCTTTTGCTGTTTGGCATTTTCAGTTCCTGTCTGATTTTTATCTACTTCTGGTTTAATTTCCATTTCTGCTTGATGCCGATATGCTTCTGATAGATTAAGCAGACGTCATCTTAGATTTATTCTCCTCATGTTTCAAAACTTTGTCTATATTTGGGTCTTATGAGGTAAGCAGATATATATGGCATCTAGTAGTGTAGCATATGTGATATACAGTCAGGAAAGTGGCCATTCACTCTGTCAATGAAAAAGTATTTATTTCCCCACTGGAAAGCATGCTAAGTTTGCGAATTTTTACAGATAATTACTCTCCCAGTAATTACTATAGAGCTGTTGTGTGCACTGGCAAAACTTGTAAGCATTCAATAATGGTAATATATGACAGATACCCAAGCTTGTCACAATTATTAGTGAATATAAATCCTAATAAAAGGAAATATAATCTTAAGAATAATAAAAAAAAATATGAGAATAAGCAGATATAAGGTGACCGTTACATAACTAAAAGGAACAAATGGACAGATTTCAAGAAAACTGTTATAACGGTGAATACAACAATACCCACATATAGTTTTGTAATAGTAATTTTGGATGAATAATTTGGTAAAAACTTCCAATGAACAATATATGTCAAATGTCAATGAGCTTATAAAATGGAACTACAATCCTTTCTCCACCTTTCCACTTCACAGGCAAAGCTCCACTCCACCATTCACAGCTTCTCAGTTATGGCACCCCAAACATGGGAACCCCAAGAGACATCACTTCCTTCCCTAGTTATAAGAAATAAGCTCAAGAAATGATTATACACAAGAGATGCTTGTAATTTTTATTTTCTCCACAAGGCATTACTTAACTCTATAACTCCATTACACTCGCTTTGTCATCCCTCCATATATTTACCCCATAAGTTATGCTAAGACATCCATAGAAGATTAACTTGTGTGTGTGTGTGTGTGTGTGTGTGTGTGTGTGTGTGTGTGTGTGTGTGTGTGTGTGTGTGTGTGTGTGTCTCTCTATATCCTTGTACCCTTCTCTGCATTGTCACTGCATCCAACTCTCAATCACTTCCACACCCACACACCCACTTTCATCTATTGTACTTTACTCACTGTTAAATCTTTCCTTCACCATCTACCTTATTATCATATCTCCTACTATTTCCTACCTTAACCTTAAATAGCTGTGCAAACAGACTTGTATATATGTTGATATGGGATAGACTGCTTCTTTGCTAAATAGACTTCTGCTAAGTTGTTAAAATGATTCTGTTTTGTCAGTCCATCCGATCTGTTAGATAACATGCACCTCTTCAAATTGGATTTGGACATTTGATAATGTATTGCTGCCTTGAGCTCCTGCAGACCAAAATTCCTTCTGAGCTTCCCTTCTGATCTCATTTGCCACCATAACACAAGGATCATATCCATCTCCACAGCTAAGTGCTCTACTATAACTTCTTAGGAGATTTTATTATTCTAATTGGTTTCAGCATAGATGTTATTAGGTGTAGGTTATTATCACGTTGTTAAAAGTATTTGGCTAATCTTTCTTCTTACCTTAGTGCCTCGGTTTCTTGGTGCTGACGGAGCTGTCTAGTACTATTTCCTCAACCTTAGGGTTAGCTTACCCATTTATAAAAGGGGGTTGTTTTTTCTTAGTAGCTCTACTTATTTCCTAAAAAACATGTTTCTGTGTTGATTGCTGTCCCTGTGTTGTTGTTGTACTTGGGCTAGTTACTTATTATGGATAAAATAATTAAAAAGTGCTCCAAATATTTATTCGTTTAATTTTATTTGCCAGAAAAGTGTGTATGGAAATGAAATGCCCATTATCAGCGCAGGCTCAGGGAGAAAAGCTTCAAAACAAGGACACAAATACAGTCTGACAGGTCAAAAGAAAAGCAGTCAATAAAAAGTATTTGCAAAGTATTTCAAAGCAAATGTCAATAAGCATCATTTACAAAAATATCAGATTAAGAAAATATATGTTTTCAAGATATTGTGAGTTAAATCAAAAGTACTATATTAATACACTTGTATAGTATCCATGCTGGACAGAGTTAAGATTGCATATTTCAAACTGTAGACATGGCACAGCTGAGCAGTTCATTAGTTGCCAGGTGATATTTTAGGGTAGATATGAATTATTGCAAGTTGTTTAAAACCTAATGTTGTTTGGAAGTTTGTTCCATGCCTTGGAGATGGTGACAGAGAATATGGACATAATTTACCCCTACAGGATGCCCAGAGTTTGTGTTTTGTATGTTTGGCACCTGAACAACTTAATACAAACTTTGCTCAGTCTGTAAGAGATTTGGATTTTACTCCCTAACTGATGTGAGATCCAGACTGATTATGGAGGCTATCTGTCTTTGGATCAACCGAAAAGGCAGGAAATGAGAAGATATAAGGACAAGAAGGTGGGTAGTAAGTACAAGCATCCGAACCAGGCTTCCAGTTCTTTTCCCAAGGTGCTGAGGACAGTGTCTTCTCCTTCTGCAGTGTTATAATGCATATCTCCTCAGCTGAAAGCAGATATAATTATGTACAAGTCTTCTGACAAGTCTGTGAGATGACACTCTTCTGTGAGGGAATTGCCTTATTTTCTGACTTCAAGACCGCCTTCTATACCCTTCCTGACTACAATTAATTGCTTTGAAGCATCTCAAAAGTAGACTGGGAATCTATGTTGAGGGCTTTCCTTAAGACACAGCTGGAGATGGGCATCATCCCCTCCCTCTCTGGTACAAGGGTAGATCATGTTGGTCTCCTTCAGAGCTGTTAGCTCCTTCCCATGTGCCAATCTCTATAGCACTGTCTGCTATTCTGGTTCCAGTGCTAACAGTTTTGTATTTGACTTGTTTGATACCTGCCCCTTCAATGTCAAATTGGTCTCAGACAAGACGCTTGACATCAAGTCGCCAGCAACCTGTTTGTCACTGTTTTCCCATGTTAGGCACACTCGTCCTTGGCATCTACTTCTCAGATGTCAAAGCCAATGTCAAAGGCCTCTGGCTAACCATGTTTGCAGATGATTGCAAATTGGAAGCAGTCAATGAATCCCCAAGATGAGAACACCATTCAGTAAGGTCTAACACAGATAAATGCTTGATGCCAAAAACTATGGCTTAAAATTCAGTACCAGGAAATGCATTATAGTACTTTTTAGAAAGTCAGTCACCCCGAGTAACTACATCATCGGCAACACACCTCTAAAAGTTAATTCACTAGTCATGGCTCTGGAAACTCATATAGGTAGTAACCTAGCCTTCAACCAACATGTATCCAAGGTACTAATTCAATTTTTCTATGTTACTCAACTTATAAGCAATGGGGTGGCATCTAGGTCCAAAGAGGTCATCATACCACTATACTTGGTCTTCATCAGATCCCTCATAGACAATAATGTTCCCTTCAGTGTGTATCTGGTTAGACACAAACAGCAACTGGAATCTCCACAGAGATTCCTTACAAAAACAATACAAGAAGTAAACAATATATCCTACACTGATAGCCTCAAAGCCCTGTCTCTTTACTCGGTATCATAAAGACTTCTGAGGGGTGATCTTTGCCTATTTGGACACTGTTTTGTTGAACCTTTTGCAAATCCAGAAACAAACAACATCAGAACTACTAGAAGACCTACATTTTCCTTGCAGTATAAATAGGACATGTTGGAGAGACATATATGTGTCTTAGAGAATGCCCAATCTCTGGAATAGGCTCCCCATCCATGTAAAGCAGAGTTCCTCCCTATCCCTACTTAATCCCCAACTTGGACCAATGGATGAGTAACCAGAAATTCACCACTGGACTGGTGCCTATGTCTCTGATGGACAGAGGCATTCAGTAAATCACCCCCTGTATAAATCAAAATTGTGGGCCACATTTGGGATGCATGGCCAGGTTTATAAGGGCTGTAGTGGTTGCTAGCCTAGTATATACCTATGAACTATGAAAACGATTGATAAGTATAGGAAAAAACTGTATGTTTCTGCAACTTTGATTTTCAGAACTTTGAATATCAGGCTCATATATTAAAGTTTATTCTGACTAATTGTAAATGCAAGAAGACTGCTTTGTCTGCAGTCACGTCTTGTGAGGAAAATTCTGCTTAAAATGGTTTAGGTTCTTCCATCTTACAGGTTATAGCTCATTGTTTAAAGTGTCTGTATAATTCTGTTGATATTTTTTCCAGGGTTATGGACGCTGGTACTGTTTTGAGGAGGCCTACCTGACTGTATTCTCAGGGCGTCCCATGTTATGTGATATATTTAGATTTTGAATTCTCCTTTGGATAGAGATTTAGTTTTTGGTCCTTCTTGGCGGAGGTTATCAAAAACTCCTGTGAGAGGGATAAGATGATACAGGGAATCACTCAGATTTTTCAGCTCTGTTTTCCCAAATTTTCAAAGGAATTCTCAAATCTTTCATCTAATTTTGCAAGAAACAAAATAAACAGTCACAGAAAAATGCTGGTAAACAGAAGTTTAAGAAAAAATAGCAAGGGGGTCCCAAAAAGATGACAAGAACTCCCCAAAACAAAGGACAGTCTAACAAGTCACAATGACTGTTTAAGGGACCATGTCTCCCCCACCCCTGCCACTTCCTTTTCCCTTCCAGAAAGTCTTAATCTCCACTTCTCTCTTTGGCAATAGATAATTTCAGACAAATGGGTTCAGAAATTCATTCCTCAAGGTTACAGATGGCAATGGGAGAAAATTCTTCCTTTCCAGGAGGTAATTCTTCACCAAAGCCAAGGTCCCTCAATTTTCCCCTGTCCTTCAACATATGTTGTCTCTGGAAATAATAGAGCCAAGTCCTCCTTCCCAGTTTGGCAAAGGTTTTTATTCAAGGATGTTTTGGGTGCCAAAGAAATAAAATACTTGAAGACCAACCAGTTCTGGATTTTTCTTTCCTAAACCAATTTGTGATAGTCCCAAGTTCAAAATGCTGTTTCTTTACAACCTGTTAATGCTTCTTCCTCATTTACGTTTTCTGGTAAGACTAGATTTAACTTATGCTTATGATCACATCCCTATTCATCCAGAGTTCAGGCATTTCTTAAGTCTTTCTGTGTCTAGATCACATGATTAGTTCCCTGCCTTACCCTTTGGACTATCCACTGCACCAGGAGTGTTCACGAAGTGTCAAGCTCAAGTTCTAGCTCATTGCAGGCTACATGGCATCCAGATTTTTTCATACTTAGATTGCTTGTTTATTTATGCAGAGTCCTTTTCAAAGTGTCAGGAATCTCTCACTTGGGTGAGAGATCTCTTACACAAGCTTGGATTCCAAGACAACATTCAAATGTCTTTCTTTACTCCATCACATAGGATTGTGTTCTTGTGATATTCCTAGATACATCAGTTCAACAGCTTTTTTCCACAGGAAAAAAAAGATCTGTATTTAGATCTATTTTTGGATTTCCCATTCAGATTTTGGTCTCTGCAAAAGAATACCACAGGATTTGAGTCTCATGGCATCTATGAGTCTCATGATACCCCTGGCGAGACTCCACATGAGAAAGATGCAATGGTATCTGAAATCTCTTTGTTCCCAGCACCAAAACTCATTGATTTTTGAAGTCTCAATCCTTTGATTTCTGTGACAAGTCACTTGGTGAAGACAGCAAATATCCCTAGATTCAGGTTTCCCCTTCTTCCACCCCCACTCCAAAGCAGTTAGTCATCACAGATGTTTCAGACTTTGCTTGGATCAGTTTCAGGAGGAATACAAGTGCAGTGTATTTAGGACACCAAGGATAGATGCAGCACATAAATACAAAACAGATGATGCCTGCACTAATCAAGGCATTCAGCTCTCTGAATCACCTTTGGTCTCTTGGACCTCTTCAAGTGGTTATAGACAATACCACAGTCATGTGGTTCATCACCAAGTAAGGGAAAATCAGGTATTACCCCCATGTTGAAGACCAGCCATGTTAGCTTGGGATCTGTCTTTATTGCGCAATCTCACTCTACAGACATCCTAGAGTAAAACTCAGTGTCAGACAAGCTGAGCAGGACAAGGGCAAACCCTCATAAATTGAAACTAGATCAGGGGGTCTTCCCATATTTGATCCATCTATGGAGAGTTCCTCAGATAGACCTGTTTGTTGCCTGTCTGAACAATCCACTATCAGCTTCTGCTGTAGGACTCCATGCAAGAAGGTCAGGAAGGCAGAAGCATTTTCCTTCCCTTGGACAGAAATTTTCATTTATGTTTTTTTACCCTTTCCACTGATATCCAAGGTACTTTTGAAGATTCAGAAGGAATCCTCTGAGGTCATTGTGATGACTCTCTTCTCGCTTATGTAACAGTGATTTTTCCTTCTTTTGGAAATGGCCAGGGGCAATTGCCACAAGCTTCCTAAAAGAATAGATTTACTTACACAAGAAAGGGAAGGTTTGATACACCCATACCTCAACTCCTGTGAGAATCCCTGGGAAAAAGTCTGACCCAAGACAGGCACACCATCCCATTTTCAGGATCTCTTCCTCAGCTATGTGGCAGACCTGCACCTGCACCTTCACCCAAGACTGGCAAGAGTGGTTTCTGTATGCCCACAGAGGACATCCCTACAGCTGCAGAGGACATGTCCATCTCCCAACTCGTAGTGGCTGTAGGTGTTATATCAGAGGGACTGGGAGAAAATGATGATCAGTCTAAGGAACCAAGTCTGGTCACAGCACAGTTACCCTATAGCAGATGCGGCAGTGAAGGAAGTGGCCTGATACTAATGACTCCCTAGCACTTTTCTTCTTCTTGTGGACAGGGGAAGGAGGGCTTGAGGAGACTGGTAAGTGCTCCATGGATTTGCCAGGTAAGGAGCTTGGACAGTGGATGGTGAAGCCTGGAAGAACCAATAAAGTGTATATGAAGGAAAACATTATTTTCAAGTAAGAGAACACAGTGACAGTTCCTCAAAAGCACAACTTCCTGCCTCTAACATACAAACATTTACAAAAATGTATAAACATGTTAAAAAACAGATAATGTACAGCTTGCTCACACAAACATTCACAAGTATTTTCCCTGATAAAACGAGAGTCCAAGAAAATTAATTTAACTAGCAAAAATACAACACATTACACATATTATAGCAAAAAAATTCAGAAAAGCAATTTAGTGAAAGGTTTTCTGCAAAGGGAACTTATTTGTCCAGCCATCAAGGATCCCTAGCTCACCATCAGTACCATGAAGCCTGCAGAAGGGGCACACTTCAAGAGCAAGAAACTTCTAAATCTTTTTGCACTCTAAGTGCCTTTAATGCGGAACTCTGCTTGAGGTCCTGACAGAGTATGTGGGAGATGCCTTTAAATCTTTGAAAAGCTGGCAAGTTGGTTGTATCCTTGGCAGCTTATACCCTCTAGTAACCACCAATAAACGTCCACAAGCCAAAGAAAAATACAAACAACCTCAGCTTCGGAGTAGGACTGGAATGCCACGTTTGAGTGTTGTTTAGCTGTTCTGTACAACAATAGCAAGTATACCAGTACCCTGCCCAAATGCACCAGAACAGCTAAACAACACTCAAACGTGGCGTTCCAGTCCTACTCAGAAGCTGAGGTTGTTTGTATTTTTCTTTAGCTTAAAACCTCTAACAGCTTTGGCTACTGCAACAGTAATTAAATTATTATTATTATTATTTTACATTTAACAGCTTTGGCTACTGCAACAGTAATTAAATTATTATTATTATTATTTTACATTTATTTACTGGGAAAGTCCAACTGGACACATGTCCTTTTTCAGTGGAGGCCTGGGGGGAAAAGCTCCAATTTAACAAATAATGCACACAATGAATAATATGTATACAGATAATAAAAACAGGAATGACAATGTAACATAAATCCATACAAGAGAGTTTAAGTATACATTTCTAAAAAGACATTTGGGAATGCCCTAGTATTATATTTTTAAGATTGTTAGTATATAATTGTATAAGAATAAAATTCTGTTAAGACATTTGAGAATGTCCTAGCAGTATATTAGCAGAATATACAATAAAGAAGTCAACTGGGATGGAAGAAAAATGCCAACACTATATCTCAGTGTAGAAATATAGGAACAGTACATATGATTTCTTATTGCTTATGTTAACTGTAGCTTTGTATAATGTCAGAAGAGTTAATGGAAATAGAAATGTAAGAAGATAATTTAATTAGAGGAAGTGATTGATGCCTAGCTACTTTACCAGCCAGGGGTAGAGCATGCACATATCCATTTACTAACCAGATGGCTTTTTAGTGAAGGTTTAAATAATGTATGGGATGTTAGGGAGGTGAGAGTTTGTGGTAGGGCATTGCAGAGTTTACCTGTGTAGTTAGAGAAGAGGGAGTCCCCAGCCTGATTTGTAGTGGTATTAGTTTGAATAAGGTTTCTTCTTGAGGAGCGGAGGTCTGACAGAGGTATAGGATTGCAGAAGTGTTTGTAAGGCAGGTATTTTTTCAGGGTCAGATTGGATTTTGTGGGCCATTAATAGTTATGTGTAGTTTAAAAGATGTGGGAATTTCAACCAGTTAGGTTGCCTGAGCACTAAGCAGTGATAAGACCTAGCAAGTGAGTTTGTGGCAATCCTTGCTATTTTATTGCAGCGACTTCAAGTTTTTGAAGTTCAGTTTTTCTAAGGTTAGTGAGAATGGGTGCCTATAATAAGGTGGAAAGAAGATGGGTTTGGGCTAGTGTGTTGTGAGGGGGTTATGCAGGTGTTATTTTGTGAGGTAATTTGGAAAGCGTAAGGAGAGGGAGGGGTTTTGTTAGGGGAGAATACTAATTGTTTTTTTAGGGTTTAAGATTAATTTAGCGTTTGTTAGCCAGGGCTCAACTTCTTGAAATGCTTTCTGTGTGAGAGTTTCTAATTCAGCTACGGATGGCACAGAGCAGATCACAGTAGAATCGTCTGCATATTGGATGAGAGATGCATGAGTGGTGGCCAGATGGAGGTAAATAAAGAGAATAGGAGTGGACCTAATATGGAGGCTTAGGGAATGCCTACTTCAACAGGTAATAAGGTGATAGGGTCTTTTGCCATGAGGCTGCTTGTTGTCTCCCTGTAAGATAGTCTTTGAACCATGCTAATGAGGAGTTACTGAAGTGAAGGTCTGATCGGGTGTTAAGAAGATGGGAATGGGAGACCATACCAAATGCTTTAGAAAGGTCCGGGAAGATGGAGGAGGTATAGAGATTATTGCTCTTGTGAAGATTTATGGTGTTAGTCAATAATATCACTGCAGTTGTTGTGCTATGGAAAGGCCTAAAACCATGCTGGGTGTTGGTGAGGAGATTTTTATTAAACAGATAGGGAGATACCTGTTTATGAATTACTCTTTCTAGGATTTTAGAAAGTGGGGATAATATTGCTATTGGTCGGTAGTTGGTTAATTCATTTGATGGGCCGCCTTTATTGAGGGGTACGATATAGGCTGTGTTCCAGATGGGTGGGACCTGTTGTTCAGCTATTGATCTGTTGCTCAATATGGATATAGGGTATGCAATGACATCTGCTGTTAAATTTAACCATTCTGTGAGTAGATTGTCATGTGCGAGTGTTGTCGGCTTTAGTTTTTTCAGGAGATTTTTAATGGTATCTGTGGCAACTGGTTGGTGTGAGAAGGTGGAAGTGGTAATAGGTGAGGGGAGTGAGGAATTGTTTGTTGATGGGGTTTGTTTTTTTGCTAGTTCCAGGATGGTTTCTGTAAAATATTTGTTAAACTGAGTGGTTATATTTTCTGCATTATTATTATTATTGATATTTGGGGGAGGGGTTCCTATTTTACCTGGGTTAAGGATGTTATTTATTGAGGACCAGAATTTTTGTGGCTTTTTGTGATATTTGTTCTGTATATTAGTGTAGTAGTTAATTTTATCTTCTTTAGTTTGCTTTTTTGCTTTATTCCTAAGTTCCTGGTAAGGTTGAAATGTGAGTTGGGATCTATTTGTTTTCCTGGAAGACCATACCTTATCCCTTAGCCTGAGAAGATTTAGTGTTTCTTTTCTTAGCCAAGGGCACCGTTAGATTTAACACGTATAGTTCTGATTGGTACTTGAACATCAAGAATGGAGAGACAAGTGGTGTTGAAGTGTTTTATTGCATCATATAGGGGTAGGGTTTTTAGGGGTGACCAGTTACAATGTTTCAGAGTGTCTAGAAGTTTATTGGGGTTCAGTTGCTTTTTATTTCTTATTTGTAGCAGTACGGGTTGCTTGGTTTGCATTGTTTTCTTTCAATTAGGTAAGTGGGTGAGTGATCACTGAGGCTACCTGAGAGGGGGTAGATTGAAGGTCTGTTTGTTAGCAACCAGTCTAAGGTGGATTGTCTATCAGAATTTTTGTGAATTCTAGTGGGTACATGAATGAGTTGAGTAAACCCATGAAGGTTAATATGATGTTTGGGATGAGGATAGTTACACTCTGCCCAGTCAATGTTAGCATCCCCTATAATACGTGTTTCTTGAGGAAGGTTATTGCTACACCAGTGTAGTAAGTTTTCCATGGATGAGCTATTGTCTCCTGGTGGTATGTACAGTCCTATGATATGTATTTTTTACAGGGATTGATTTTTAGTTTGGCATGCGATATTTCAGTATTGTTAGCTTGAAAGGGAATTTCAGGAAGGATTTCTAGGGAGAGGGGATTTTTGTAGAGTAGGGCTACACCACCACCTTTTTTATTTAGCCTATCTGAGCATATAATGTTGCAGACTGGGGTAGGATTTCTTTACTATCTGTGCTGGATTTTAACCAGGTTTCTGTGAGCAGAGCAATTCTGGAGTGTAGTGAGCTATGCTGGCATGGAGTGCATGGATTTTATTGTTTAAGCTTCTGATATTCATATTTAGCATTACTAAGTCTGATTTGTCAGTAGTGGGAATGGTTGATTTCAGGTGGGTATTTGCTTGGTCAGAAGGGTGAGGTCATGATGTTAGGTGATTGTTGGTTGGCCCTGGGTTTGGGTGTATGTCCCCACACAGGGATAACTTAGACATAGTTTGGAATAGGTTTTTTAGGTATTTGCTAAAGTTTCTATCATATTTTAGGGATACACTGGTTGAGTGAGGGCAGTGAGGTTTCGTCAGTTTAGCTTCGGTAAAGGTAGAATAATTAAAGATGGAACTAGCTATGAAAAAGTTGACTGGTTTGAAGGTGGTAGGGTGTATATTTGAGGTGGAGTGGAATGAGGGGGGTTGGAAGGGGTTGAGTGAAAAAAATGTGGAGATTGTACCAATTATTAGTAAGTTTAGCAAGGCCAATAGAGAGAGGGAGTGGTATTTACTTCTGTAGAGTGGCTGGTCTGACAAGTATTTGAGTAGAATTGAAGGTTGTTTATGCCCCCTCATTTTGGGGGATTTGGATATTAAGAAGGGCAGTTTATATCTTCTTATTCTAGAGGATGTGATGCTCTGAGAGAAAGATAGTTTTTTGATATAGGTGTAGGATAGTTGTATGTTATCTAAGGGAGGTACGCAAGAGGGTGGGGTTAGAGTTAGTAATGGGAGGCGATAGAGATGGAATGGTATGAGGTAGTAGAGCTAGATAGTAGAGAGAGAATGATTGGGTGGAGGTTTTGAGGAATAATGAATCAGATTGGCTGAGGGTTGCATTTATGGGTATAAGTCAGGGGAGAGCAGAGGTGGATGGGAAAGGGTGTAGGGTAGAGGAGTGGAGTGGAGCCCGAGCAAAGCGAGGATGGAACCAAGCAGGCTGTAACCCAGTTCTCAAAAAACAATCTGAGAGACAGTTTGCAGGTAAGGTAAGGTAATTAAGGTAGAAATATAGAGTACATTCTTGTGTATCCTTTTTGTTAAGAAAAAGTTAAATTGTAGATAGGCTACTGGAGATGGACAAAAGCAAGTACTGTTGTGCTTTAGCTGGTGTTACTAGAGCTAAGGGGGAGATCCTAATTTCAACCGTAACATCAGTAGTGCCAAACAGCTGTCATCCTAAGTGTAGCAAGAGGTTCATAGGTATGTTCTTAGGTAGGTGCTAGGCTATCAGCCCTGGGGCCTATATAAGCCTATCCAAAAAGGTTCTCTGTCTTTCACCATCAAAGAAAATTATATTCCTGTGACCCTGTCGAACAGTGCCACAGAAGTGATCCCCAGAGTGAATTTTCTATTTCCCATCCAGTCGTAAAGATTTTTCTTAAAGAGGGCCAATGAGGAGCTTTGCTTGACATGAAGGGGTAGTTTGTTCCAGAGTATGGGAAGTCTCTGGGACAGGAATCTATCCCTCCAGCATGTTCTGTTTATTGTGGTGACAAAGTTTAGGTCCCTGGAGCATGTGATATGGAGAGATTGGGATTTCTTTAAGTGTAGCATGTCCAACAGCTCTGGGTTTGACATGGCTTTTTATGTTAGGCAGCGATCACCTCTGAGTAGGTGATATGCAATGGAGTAGAGCTGGAGTTTTTTTAAACGATCTGCATATGGCATCTGTTTGAGGCCGGTAATCCTCTTAGTGAGGTATTTCTGTGGCCTTTCCAATTGTTGTAGGTGTCTTGTGAGATACATGCCAAATGGAGAATTGCACTCTATAATGGGTCTGATGATGGATGAGTAGAGAGGAGCAAAATCCTCCTTTTTTCTAGAGGAAAACCCTTTTGTGATGAGGTGTGCCATGTAGAAGGATTTCCTGACTACTGTGTCAATGTGGTTATCAAAGGAGAGACTACTGTCCACCTGTGTCCTGAGGTCTCTTATCACACTTTCAGTGTTTAGTGAGCTACCGCCTATGTGGTAGTTCATGGATACCGAGGTTTCCCAAAGGGGATGACAATGCACTTCTTGACATTGAGCTTGAGGCTCTATGACTTTGATACCAAGCATCTGTCTCTGTGAGGCCCTTTTGTAGAATGTCTACATCATTAGGTGATTCTATTATGGCTCCCAGTTTGCAGTCATCTGCAAACTTTGTTAGCCAAAGACCTTCTGTGTTGTCCTTCACTTCAGAGAAGTAGATGCCGACCAGGAGAGGACCCAGGACCGAACCCTGTGGTACTCCACTCGTCACTGGTCTGGAGTCAGACTTGGAGTTGGCTACTTTTACTATTTGGGTTCTGTCAGTGAGCCAGTTGGCCACCCATCATGTGACATAGGGATTTATGCCCAGTTTAGTGAGTTTATCTATAATTCCAGAGTGGGGGATGGTATTGAAAGCCTTGGCGAGATCAAGATAAGCTGTGTGCACTACCTTGCCCTCATCTGTGACTCTGGTGACTGCTTCAAAGAAGTCATTCAGGTTTAGTGGACATGATCTACTTTTTACAAACCCAAAGTGAGTGGAGTCCAAGGTTTGGAGGTTACCTATGTCTTTGTTTATAAGCTCCAAGACAATATGTTCCATGGCCTTGCAGACCAGGCTTATCAGGCTAATGGGCAGTAGTTACCAGGGTCCATGGTGGCACCCCCTTTATGGAGTGGGATAACCATGTTACCAGTTGCTAGCTCCTTTAATTTAACAGGATGCAGAGTCTGTTATTCAAATTTAGTAGAGCTGCTGATATAATTACAAAATTAGGAGTTCTGCAATAAATTATGGATGCTTAAACATACAGGGCTTTCCTGGGTATATCAGGTTGCTGCCTTGTTTCAGTTCCAGTCAGGTATATTTGTGTTTGGGAGCTAATAGCGCTGATAGGACTTTGTAGGCATGCGCTGCTCTAGGAGTTTCTGGGACTGTGTTACTAAGAAAAAGAATTTAGAGACAGGAATAAATATGTAGAAAGAGATGAGGGATGCAAGCACTCTTAAAATAATGACAGAGGCTTTCAGGTATTGTAGTCAACAAAGCATATCTCACAGGAAATATATCATTCTCTATCTAGTGGTTCACAATGTAGTACAGTTAAGTTATACATTTTCCTCCTAAAAATTTGTTTCAAACACAGTGAAGTTAGCTACTCTGATAAAGCTTTCAACAATTCAGTATGGGAAGTTCATTTACAGGTCTGGAGTTCCTTGAGTTATCATAACAGTTTGGCAACATCATATTATTTTGCTCCCATCCCTTGATGTAATCAATTGTTCTGTTAAACAGGTATCACCAAAGGAAGTGTTGCAGCCATAATCACACCCATTTGTAGTACTGCATTTGTCTGTACTTTTTGAATCTCCTTGTAGTACTCCACTGAATATCAGATGGAGCATCAAACAGTTATTGAACTTGTTGTTGGAATTAGATGTTAAATGGAGGCCCCATCTGCTTGAGTTGGAGGTAGTCCAGATAGATGTAAAAGATGAAATTAATAAGCAAAAAAAATTATAAAAATAAGGAACAGCAGGCTGCAGAGACTCCAACAGGTACAACAGCCAGTAAAAATGCAATAAAATGCAAAATGGTACAAGAACAGAGGATTAGCACCTTTGTTTATTAAATATAAACTTCTTCAGATAAACGCACATTGTTTGAACTCCATTTAAATAGCAGCAGGCAAAAAGTCACATGGTAAAAAAAATCACATGATAAAAAGTCATATGATAGAAATCCCATGATCACCCAGTTGCCAAGCTCTAGGCAAACCAAAAAATTTAAAGTGACAAAACACATTTTAAAAGCCGGATAAGACAGACTGTGATGCCTCAGCACTGGCCCAGTAATCAAGAAGCCTAATCTTTACCACTGGCAACAGTGGAGAATGTATGCACTGGGAGGATGACAAGTACACACACAATAAAGTGCAATTTCCCTTAAGAGCACACAGAGATCACAATCAGTCTGGTGCTGGTTACTGCCTCTTTTTCCAGATCCCCAAAAAGACTCCCCACTGGAACAACTATAGAGTTGAGTCCTTAGCCAGGGTTCCAAGCCAAGTCCTCCAACACTCTCTCTGTCCAACCAGTGACTTTTGTCCCTACCCAAGTAGCTCACACACACACACACACACACACACACACACACACACACACACACACACACACACACACACACACACACACACACACACACACACACACACACACACACACACACACACACACACATGCCTGGGAAAGGATGGCACAGGTTTACTAGCGATCACCAGAACCTCCTTATCAGCTACTTTATGGCCCTTAGCAAAGGGTGTCCCATCCTATTGTGTAATGTTAATATTAATCCAAATGATAGTCTGACCAAGAGCAAGGCTATTTAGGAGTGGCCTGCACAGTGTCACCATATACATATGCAAGTACTCTAAGAGCTTAAATATCTCTAAACAGACCAGCCACAATTGAAAATTTTAAATATATTTATTAAATAATAAAAGAACAAGACAACATTCATTAAGTAATCAGTTACTTCAGATTTCAAAATCACAGGAAACATTTAAAACAACATTGCAGGACAATCTCAAATAAATAAAGAAAACATCTAAACTACGCTTTACTATATTCTTATCTGAATCTAAACGAGATACTATGCCCTAAAAACATACTTACTGCAAGGCAAGTACAGAAGGTGGTGATGAGTGAATGTTCTTGTTAGGTCAAAGACAAAATACAAAATGCACCGTCTCTCTCTGAGAGAGTTCTTAAAAAAGAGAGAAATTTCAACTTTAAACATCAGACTGCCACTAAATTCTGAGTGGTCCCTTTAAATTAAAATATGTTTACAGTTTGCTTACAGCATTAACATTGGCACAAGATGACTTCTCAGTTATCCGGATTGTTGCAGCATGCCCAGATTTTTACCTCATATTTTCGGTCTCATAAAGTTGTGGTTTTCTGGCAAATCATTGGCAAATCACTGAAGAGTGAAGTCAGAATATGATGGCAGATATTTGACTTATAGACTTCATACCCTTCAAAAATTCATGCTAATGCCAAACATGTTATTCTATCAACTGTATAAAAGAGCAATATTTAGAAAGAGTACTTATTTTGTGGCCTTTGTCCCTCCATTATTTATGTGTTTATCCAGATTTCTTGTTCTGAGAGGTAGAGAGGTATGGAGCTGCAACTGTATGATGACATCTGTGTCAGGCACCTGGCAAACAGGAAGGAAATATTTGTAGATTTCTAACTCAGTGTGCACCTTATTGTTGTAAGTAATTTCTGTAACCATATCAGTCCTATGTTGGCAAGTATAACTCTACATGTACTGCACATAGAAAAGAATGAAACAGAGATTCTTCCGTTAAATTAATATAACCCAGGCCAGCAGCCAGTCCCAGACATTAGACACTGAGAGTATTTGTAGCACAAGTAAAAAAGTTTAAATTTAGGGAATGGGTCTATCTACCCTACAGGGAAGTAATTAAGGGCTGATAAATTTTGCAGTAATTGTTTTACCCTTGAGGAGTGTATAATCGTACGTGTTGGTGTATAACTGCCAAATAGCTAGGGTGGGGCAAAGGCGGGTAGCTGCCCCAGGGTAAAAGATTTAGGGGCATGATTGGCCAATCCCAGTCACTCTTTAGTAAGTCTTTCCATACCTCTCAACCCTTAAGTGCAAGAAATATGGACAAAGCTAAAAATAATGGGGGACAATGGCCCCAAATCAGGGACAGTTTTTGAACATTGCTCTTATAATCCTAGAAAGTTGCTAGAATGCTTGGTTTTGTGTTTTCAGGCAATTTCTGAAGGATATGGAGTCTGAAAGTCAAATGTATGTCATTATTTTGTGACTTCAATCCTCTGTGATTTGCCACAAATTTTATGAGGAACAGACAAAAAATATGAGGCAAAAATCTGGACATTCTGCGACAATCTGGACAGTTAAGAGGTTTAAATGCCTTTTTACATTCAAAGCTGAGTGCTGTAGGATTCTTTGTGTGGTTTAAACTGTAGCAATTGCTTGCAATAAATGTAGTAAACAGTTTGCTACAGTTTAAACTTAACTTTACATACATATCTTTTTTGTATCGATAGCGCAACAGCTAATGTGCTCATTTTTGGTGCAGCAGGCTGTGGGGTCTATTCTCGCACCAGGTTGATGAATTACACTGCAGTGCTGTACTTTTTTATTGTTGTCAGCTAGGAAATGAGTGGTTGGGGGGGGGTGCAGAAACAGGATTTGAGTGCAGATCATACCTTCCCACCTCTTAGCACAAGAAATCTGGACAAAGCCAAAAATATTGGGGGAAGGCAAATTTTAAATATTTCCTCTTATAAATGTAGAAAGTGCTAGAATAAAATGTGTTACATTAGCATACATTTTCTGAAGGATACAACATCTGAAACTCAAAAGTCTGTCTTTATTTACTGACATCAATACTTAACAATTTGTCAGAAAACCACAAATTTTATGAGGGACAGACCAAAAATAGGAGGCAAAAATTTCGACATTCTGTGTGTGTGTGCATGCGCGTGCATGTGCATGCATGCGTTCTAAGTGTTTGTATACAACTTCACTTAGTTCCAGTATTAGCCATTTTTTTTTTCATAGGGCATCAAATATCGATTGCTGTTGCCATGGCTAGCTACTGCAGAAATATTGATGCATACTGTTCACTGGTCTTCTGTTTCCTGCAGGTTTGCCTTAGTACAGAGAGGCAAAAATGATTTAAATGTATAGGTTCTCCAGTTCGATCCTCGGCTGGGGTGCCTTCTGTGTGGAGTCTGCATGTCTTCCCTGTGGTTGCGTGGGTTTCCTCCGGGTGCTCCGGTTTCCTCCCACATCCCAAAACATGCTGGAAGTGGATTGGACACTCTAAATTGGCCCTAGGTGTGAGTGTGCGCATGTGTGTGCCTTCTGTGGAAGGTTGGGCACCGGGTTGGCAACTCAACACTGTAAAACTCCACTGCCAATCATGAGCGGACAGGTGATTTGCTGTGGCGACCCCTAACCAGGAAAAGCCGAAAGAAGAAGAAAGACTCTCTGAAGATATTACAAACCTAGTACTAGCTAAGTCCTCTGTTCCTGGTGTTCATAGCAAAGAAAGCTTTTGAACAATTAATAATAGTCCAACATCCTAAATGTATACTTATTACAGAGATGGATACAGACAAAATTGATAATTAAATGCTTTGTCTCCTTAAATAATCTGAACATCCCTGTAATCTACAGTCAGTTGTCAGATCTTCATTTTCTGGAGTGTTTAAGATTATTACAATAAGTATTGCTGTCCATGACACTAAAATCCTTGTACTGAACCAGTTTCCCAATTTACTTGTATCACATTAAAGGGGTATATACCTCTCAAAACCTTATCTAAAACACTTTGGGCTATGTTTTGATTTATTTCTGTGAATGAAAGAAGTAATTTGACTGCCCAAACTTGTGCTCATTTTACTTAACTCAGTCATTACTTGGAAGGAGTCTGCCAACATATGCGATATGTTGGTTACTAATCTGAAAGCAAATAGGTTTATTCATGTATGCTATAACTTAATTCAATAATCAGCATGACTGTTTAATGATAATAGTTACCTTACATTGCATCACAATACAGCACAGATGTTTTTCTACATGTTTTTTGTTTTATTTTTGAAGATTATAAAATTCATTATCATTACCATCATCATCTCCCCCTTTCTCCAATTTTTCTACATAGGGTCAGGGGGGTCTATATCACAACATCGAACTTACAAAAGTTTGATATCAAACCCTTATGTCCGAAACCCAACAAAGCCAAAAGCACAGAACAGCGATTTTTTTCCCAGGAAAAAAAATCGCTGTTCCATGACAAAAAAAAAAAAATTAACCTTAAACTTAAACTTAAGTGGGGGGGGGCTTCACCCTCCACACTCCCCAATGTGGGGGGCTGTGCCCCCTACACCCCCCCTACTTAAATATACCAACTCTGAGATCGCACCACAGTGGAGAAAATAGCAAAGCCCCAAAAACGGCCCGACTATTTTTTTCTCTGGGAAAAAGTCAATGTGCCGTGGCTTCGCTATTTTCCACTTTCAGACTTTAGGGTTCAATATTAAAACGTTCAAACTTGTTTTAGTTCGACGTTGTAATATAGACCCAGGTCGGGATATTATACTCACTTTCTCCATCTCTCTTGATTCAATGCCACACTCCTGCCTTCTTCGACAATCATGCCTGACTGTCACAGATCTGCTTTCACACACTCTATCCACCTCTTTGCTGGATATCCTTGTTTTCTCTTACCTTCTTCCTGTCTGTCCCAAATTTCCTTTACCATATTGTCTTCTGCTTTTCTGCACATGTCTGAACAACCATAATCTGTTCTCTTTGATCTTTTCTGCAACTGTAGCTACTTTGCCTTCTGCTCTTACATCCTCATTTCATCTGCCCCACATTGTGCATCCTAACACCCTACTGAGGCATTTCCATCACCTCTAGCTTCTTCATCTTCTCTGCCTTTACTTCTTCATCTGCCCCACATTGTGCATCCTAACACCCTTCCGAGGCATTTCCATCTCCTCAAGCTTCGTCATCTGCTCTGCCTTTACTGCCCAGTTTTCTGTACCACACAGTAGTACTGGTTGCACCACTGCCTTGTACACCTTATTTTTCACCTTATTTGGCATTCTTCTGTCATAGACTAGGCCTGAGATTCTATGCCATTTGGCTGCAGCCCCTCTGATTCTAGCTTTGACCTCTTCATTCAGACTTCCCTTCTCCTCAACCACCCCTCCCAGATACTTAAAGGCATTAACCTGTTCCACTATCTTCCCTTCTCTTGCAATTCTTAGCTTCTTCTGATTTCCCCAATTTGATGACATTACCGCTGTCATATCTGTGCTTAGGTTCATCCCATGTGCCTTCATATTTGCATTCCAGTCCCCTATCCTTTGCTGAGCATCTAGCTCAGAGTCGGCCTGCACTGCCACATCATCTGCATACAGCAAGTTTGTTGATCTGACCCCCTCCAACCTTTTTGCTAATGTAGTTCATCACCAGTATGAACAGCAGTGGGCTCAGAGTTGAACCCTGGTGTACACCCACTCCCACTGGGAACCCCTCTGTGAGGCCGAACACTGTTCATACTTGAGTCACTGTGTCCTTGTACATAGCCTGCACTAATTCTACCAATGTTTCTGGAACTTCAAACCACTGCAGTACTGCCCAGATCAGCTTTTTTGGGACCTTGTCATATGCTTTCTCCAAGTCTAGGAATGCCCAGTTGGACTCTTTCCTCATCTCTAGTTTCTTCTCTCAACTATCTGTCTCACTGCAAACATCGGGTCAGTTGTGCTGCATCTTGATCTGAATTCAAACTGCTCACCTCCCATCTTACTTTCTACTACCCTGTGTATCCGTTTATCAGTTACCCTCTCCAGAACTTCCATACACTGTGACAGGGGTTTGATGTCTCTCTATTCCCCACAATTGTGGATGTCCCCTTTGTTCTTGTATAGTGGCACAAATATGCTTATTCTCCAGTCATCTGGGATACGCCTTTCTCTCCACACTGCTATTAGTACCCTCAGGAGTCATCTCTCTCCTATCTCACCCAGCATCTTTATCATATCTGCTGTGACCTCATCTGAGCCTGCTGCTTTCCCTGACTTCATCTTCCTTAGTGCTGCTCTTACTTCTTCTATGGGGGGGCTCCTCCTCTTCTCTCATCGTAGGCTGTGTCTGGGGCAGTACAGCTTCTGTGGAGTTTTCTTCATTCAGAAGGTGATGGAGGTACTCCTTCCATCTGCCTTTGATGTCCTCTGGACTGGTGAACAGGTTGTTTCTGGCATCCCTTACGAAGGGTGTCTGACTATCTGCTTTATCTTTCTGTCTTTGCCTTGCAACCTGATATAGTTTCTTTCTGCCACCTACTGAGTCATTTTCCAGAAGTTGGTAGAGTGTCTCTGATGCCATATTCTTTTCTATTGCAACTCTTTTCTTAGCTTCTTATAAACATTGTAAAATTATTGTTGTAATAAAATCCAATAAGTATTCTAGCAGAGTAAATGCTCCTTTGTGCGTAGCAAAGATAACAATAAGTAAAATCACAAATAAAGGAAGCAAACCATGGATATAGATCCAGAATACCATACGTTTTGTTCAATCAACAGCTGTAAGCCCAAAGGTAAAAAGTACGTAGTCCTGGAACAAGTTAAAACACAAAATACTTTAATCCAATGAAGTGAACAAACAGCAGGTAAGCGCTTTCGCCAAAGGCTTCTTCAGACCTGATAAAAAACTAATTAACAGATGCATTTAAAAAACGGGGAAGGCGGGAAAACACATAAATAATCCTTGAATTTAAAGTGCTAGTGCTCAAACATAAAAACTAAAACTGTAACAGTTAAAAACCACATCTCTGTAAAATAAATACTAAATAAATAGTACATTATAATGCAAAAAATATATTTGTATCAATAAATACATTTCATATTCAGTCCAAAACCGATATTAAATACTTTGCTATAGCCATGTCAGTTCATAACTAAATCTATGTAATTCAAAGAGGTAAATGGATACAGCTGAAACATATAGCTGGAATGAAAAATAAATACAAATTGCATTTACAATATAAATATACATATATATGTGACTGAATAAAACATGCATAAAAAACTGAATATATAAATACATATTTATATGCATACATGCACTGCGCTTGTGAAATATAATTATATGTGTGCATGTAGGGACTAAATATTTGGAATAATAAAGAATAAAACTCAATACATGCATAAATAAGTAAACTAGACACAATATCCAAAAAACAGTCATTTGTGTAGACCACAAGATTTCAAAAATGGTTTAATCGGGACCATGGCATTGAGGCCAGGAAAGATATCTAATCTTAGCCTCATGATCCATGTAGATTCTCGTGTTTCAGTGTATGTCTTAATGTCCCCTCTTCTAGGTTTAGGAAAAATTTGTTCTATTATGCGAAAATTAAAATAATGCATTTCTCCCTCTGCTACCACATGTTTAGTTAGTGCACTGGTCTTGTTGCATGTCCTGATGTTATATAAATGTTCTCGAATCCTGTCCTTCAACATCCTATTCGTCTTCCCTATATAGAAGGCTTGACATCCTTCACAGGTAGCCAAATAGACCACATGAGTAGACGCACAAGTACCATGCACTCTAAAGTCAAAGATCCTATTCGTGACAGGGTGGACAGGGTAGTCCCTACATGCACATATATAATTATATTTTACAAGCGCAGTGCATGTATGCATATAAATATGTATTTATATATTCAGTTTTTTATGTATGTTTTATTCAGTCACATATATATGTATATTTGTATTGTAAATGCAATTTGTATTTGTTTTTCATTCCAGTTATATGTTTCAGCTGTATCCATTTACTTCTTTGAATTACATAGATTTAGTTTTGAACTGACATGGCTATAGCAAAGTATTTAATATCAGTTTTGGACTGAATATGAAATGTATTTATTGATACAAATATATTTTTTGCATTATAATGTACTATTTATTTAGTATTTATTTTACAGAGATGTGGTTTTTAACTGTTACAGTTTTAGTTTTTATGTTTGAGCACTAGCACTTTAAATTCAAGGATTATTTATGTGTTTTCCCGCCTTCCCCGTTTTTTAAATGCATCTGTTAAATAGTTTTTTATCAGGTCTGAAGAAGCCTTTGGCGAAAGCGCTTACCTGCTGTTTGTTCACTTCATTGGATTAAAGTATTTTGTGTTTTAACTTGTTCCAGGACTACGTACTTTTTACCTTTGGGCTTACAGCTGTTGATTGAACAAAACATATGGTATTCTGGATCTATATCCATGGTTTGCTTCCTTTATTTGTGATTTTACTTATTGTTATCTTTGCTACGCACAAAGGAGCATTTACTCCGCTAGAATACTTATTGGATTTTATTACTGCTATTTCTATTTGCCGGTGTTTTAGCGGGGACATGGATGTTGTTAACGTTGATGCTGTGGAACTTCCGTATGTTATACGTTCAAGTGAAGTGACGAGAAGTAATGAAATGACGAGGAATGAGGAGGGACCAGAGATTGAACGCACTGCCTTAGAGAGGTTCACGCAGGTTGTTCAAGATGAATACAACCCTCTATCTTTATATGAAGTTGATACTGAAAGTTCCGACTGTAATAACTATAATGAACGATATGATACTGAAGCTTTACGTTCAGCACTTGAGCGCATTGATGTAGATTTATGTAAATTGAAACGCATGCAAACTCAGAGGCAGCATTTTGATGTCTGCCTACAACGTCGTATTATCCAGAGAGGCTTGAGAGTGCTTAAGATGCCAACAACTGGCACTCAGTATCCAGAACTTCTCTTCAAGTGGCAGAAAATAAATATAGAGGTAAGCCTCAGTTATATGAGGTTACTTAATGACTTCTTTCTTCCTTTAGAAGACAATTTGAGAGCGAGTATTATTAAACAGCAGAGTGAACTATATGAACTATTTCCAACGAAGTGTGTAGATGAACACTTTAGTAAATTACTTGATAATGTTTCTCAATACGAAAAACGGCTGTTAGATCAGAAAAGATCTAAGTTACAGAGGGACATCCTGGATTTTCGTAGAGGGAATATCTTCACCTGGCCTAGGACCAGCCAGGATGTAACTGAGAGACATTTACTAAAGGGTAGAATTACTACTTCTGGTGCAATGACTGATACTTCTAATATGGAACCTGAGACTAGTATTGTTGGCGTTCCTTTGCCAACAAGACGGGGAATGGTTAGCAATGTTATTTGCAATGATAACAATACCATGAATGTTGTGAATAATCATGTATCTGTTCCATCTGATGAATGTTTAGCATCCTTATCTAACAATAGAGATATTTCTCCTTTAGTTACTGATAAGTCTAATACGAATACTTCAGGTACATCTTCAACAAATCAAACTGACATAGTGGTGAGAAGGAAGACTAATATTGGGGGCTCACAACAGGTTAAATCTACTATGCAGGATCAGCATAGTTTAGATAGGAACCCAGAAGGAGATTTGAATTTTAGTGTGACACACCCTTTCCCCATCAGGTTAGAGAGGAGAGAAGGGAGAACACGATCAGCCAGCAGAGGCAGGCAGAAAAGGAAACTCTCCCCACAACGACCTACGAATCACAATATCAAGAGAATGTGGGAAGGGAGAATGAACACATAGTGGTTAACTTGTCCACACAGATAATTACAGTTGCAGAAAAGGAACTTTTATTTAAGGGTTTATCATTTATTCCCACCACCTATAGTAACTATGAGGAGACCCTTCATGATTTTAAATTATTTGTCAGGAACATTTCTCTTAAGATCTTTTTTAATGGTAATACTGCTACGTATTCTGATAGTTTCAGAAAACCCAGTACATTTAGTCCTCCATTGCACCCATTACTAGCTGCTTTCAGCAAGTTAGTGGAAGATGATTTATTCAAGTTTAATGCTGGAAAGAATAGAATTAGTAAAAAGAATAATTTATCTTTTCACCAACGCAAGGCACTTAAACGCTTTATGTCTGACCCCTCCCTAGCTATTCGACTAGCGGATAAAGGTGGGGGGATTGTACTTATGGATATGGATCGTTATGTCGATAAAATGAATGACATGTTATTGAATAGTAGTTTTTATAAGAGGATTGAGATGAATGGAATTGATTCTATTATAGTTAATATATGGAATATATTGAAAGAACTCCATGAAAGTGGTACAATAAGTAAGGAGCTGTACCAGTATTTATATGTTGAGTATCCCTTGGTTCCTGTGATACAAGGACTACCGAAGATCCATAAAGTAAGAGAAGACACCCCACTTAGACCTATAGTAGCGGGGAGGGGTTGGATTACTGAACCATTATCAATATATATAGAGAAGCAACTTAGGCCTTCCGTTGATTTGAATGAATTTGTCTTACGTGACACCAAAGAATTTCTCTTAGATTTGAATGATTTCTTTAATAGAGATTTTGTTACTACACATTATTATTTTGTGACACTTGATATCCAATCTTTGTTTACGGTCATCCCTATCACAGAAGGAGTTCATATGCTTGAGAATTATGTTAGAAGGGAAGCAATGATGGATGACAACCAAATAGATCTGGTAATGCTGTTGTTGAAATTAGTCCTGGAGGCTAATGCATTTTTCTTTGATGGACAGTTTTATCTACAGATGGATGGCGTAGCTATGGGCACGTCTTGTGCCAATAGCTATGCCAACCTGTTCATGGCAGAATGGGAACGTATGTTCCTGTTTCCCATGCAAGATTTTGTTACATTCGTCCCATTCTACAGGAGATTTGTGGACGACCTGTTCCTTTTATGGACAGGTACTTTATCAGGATTGGAATCATTCATTAGTGACATGAATTCACATACTAGTTATTTGAAATTCACATATGAATTTTCTGTGGATAGGATATATTTTCTAGATATATATGTTGAAAAGTTACCTAATGGGTTAGTCAATACTGGAGTTTTCAGGAAGTCTTGTCATAAAAATGTTTTGTTGCATAGATCTAGTATGCATCCAGGATATGTATACAGCAATATTGTTAAAGGACAGGCCATACGTGCTTCTAGGTATAATCCAACTGATGCAGGCTTTAATAAAGAAATTGATGACCTACGTGAAAGATTTTTAGAACGTGGCTATTTTGATAATGATATATCAAAGGGCACTGCAGATATAAATAATTTAAGAAGAGAGCGTGCATCCCCATATTTTGGAGGTTCTCGAATGATTAGTAGTGATGGAAGGGAGCCTAGACTAGACAATCATAGAACAGAAGGGACGAGTAGAGGGATTACATATCCCATATTTTATACCAGCGATGTAGGCTCAATTAAAGATATTGTGAGAACACATTGGCAGGTTCTGACAGTTGACACTTACCTGAAAGACATAGTTGGAGAAGCTCCCAGGTTCTGCTATAAGAATAAAAAGAACTTAAAGAGATTGTTGTGCTACCCTCATGAATATACATCTGTTCCAATCGATTCTAGTTTAGGTACTTATAGATGCAATAACTGCAATTTTTGCAGATACATCAATTTAGATAACAAATTTGTCCACCCTGTCACGAATAGGATCTTTGACTTTAGAGTGCATGGTACTTGTGTGTCTACTCATGTGGTCTATTTGGCTACCTGTGAAGGATGTCAAGCCTTCTATATAGGGAAGACGAATAGGATGTTGAAGGACAGGATTCGAGAACATTTATATAACATCAGGACATGCAACAAGACCAGTGCACTAACTAAACATGTGGTAGCAGAGGGAGAAATGCATTATTTTAATTTTCGCATAATAGAACAAATTTTTCCTAAACCTAGAAGAGGGGACATTAAGACATACACTGAAACACGAGAATCTACATGGATCATGAGGCTAAGATCAGATATCTTTCCTGGCCGCAATGCCATGGTCCCGATTAAACCATTTCTGAAATCTCGTGGTCTACACAAATGACTGTTTTTTTGGATATTGTGTCTAGTTTACTTTTTTATGTATGTTTTGAGTTTTATTCTTTTTTATTCCAAGTATTTAGTCCCTACATGCACATATATAATTATATTTTACAAGCGCAGTGCATGTATGCATATAAATATGTATTTATATATTCAGTTTTTTATGCATGTTTTATTCAGTCACATATATATGTATATTTGTATTGTAAATGCAATTTGTATTTGTTTTTCATTCCAGATATATGTTTCAGCTGTATCCATTTACTTCTTTGAATTACATAGATTTAGTTTTGAACTGACATGGCTATAGCAAAGTATTTAATATCAGTTTTGGACTGAATATGAAATGTATTTATTGATACAAATATATTTTTTGCATTATAATGTACTATTTATTTAGTATTTATTTTACAGAGATGTGGTTTTTAACTGTTACAGTTTTAGTTTTTATGTTTGAGCACTAGCACTTTAAATTCAAGGATTATTTATATGTTTTCCCGCCTTCCCCATTTTTTAAATGCATCTGTTAATTAGTTTTTTATCAGGGCTGAAGAAGCCTTTGGCGAAAGGCGCTTACCTGCTGTTTGTTCACTTCATTGGATTAAAGTATTTTGTGTTTTAACTTGTTCCAGGACTACGTACTTTTTATCTTTGGGCTTACAGCTGTTGATTGAACAAAACGTATGGTATTCTGGATCTATATCCATGGTTTGCTTCCTTTATTTGTGATTTTATGTAAAATTATTGTTCTTGAAATGTTTTGTAACAATTTGGAGCTTTTTTCCTCAGGCCTCCTCTGAAAATGGACTTCTTCCCGGTAATCAAATATAAATAAATAAATAAATACATAGATAGAAAATAATTTTATCATATACGCTTCCTTGTAGATAGTAGGTATCCAGTGCTTAATTGTTTGCCTAGTGTTTCTAATGTTTTGCAGCATATAATACACAAAAAAAGAGTTTGACTGTAATGATATACAATAAAAATTATTAATTTCTTTAAATGGACAGTTTATAGCTTTGATAATTCTTCTGTATTTGCCTTGATATATGTTTGAAAGGCATATATCTTTGGAACGGCTACATTTTCAGCTTCTTCTGAACATAAATAGATACAAGACCTACCACCTTACTACTCCCCGGTCACTATCATGCATATTGACTGGATTTCCTTTACTGTATGCAGGAATGTCTGAATTTCAGTTATGTAGTTTTATGAATGTGGCAGCTCATGGGATTTTGCATTGCACCCTATGCAGGAATCTTTTTCTTCTTTTGGCTTTTCCCTGTTAGGATTTGCCACAGTGGATCACCTGTCTGTTCATGATTGGCAGTGGAGTTCATAGGTTCATAGGTTCATACTAGGCTATCTGCCCTAGGGCATTCATAAGCCTAGCCAGAGTATGTTTGGCTTTCGCCACCCATTTTAAATTAATTTTGCTATGCCCTTTTTTGAGGTTAGTATACTGTGCCTCTGTCTAACAGTGACACAGAAGTGATACCCGGGGTAAACCTATGATCTCCCATCCACTCATCAAGACTCCTCTTGAAGAGAGTCAATGAGGGACTCTGCCTAACCTGGACTGGGATTTTATTCCATAGTGAAGAGAGCCTCTGGGTTATGAATCTGTCCCTCCAGCATGTCCTATTTATTTCAGTGCTGAGGTTCAAGTCTCTCGAGCGTGTAGCTCGATGGAATTTGGATTTTTTGAGGTGCAGCATGTCCCTTAATTCCGGGTTGGACATGGCCTTATACGTCAGGCACAGGTCACCTCTGAGCAGGCGGTATGCCACTGAGTAGAGCTGGAGTTTCTTTAACCGGGCAGCATATGGCATCTGTTTGAGCCCTTTGATCCTCTTGGTGAGGTACTTTTGGGGTCTTTCCAGTTGCTGCAGGTGTTTGGTAAGGTATATCCCAAAAGGGACATTGTACTCGATTATGGGCCTGATGAGGGATGAGTAAAGAGGCACGATGACCTCCCCTAATCTAGATGTGAATCCCTTCATGATTAGGTGGGCTATATAAAATGTTTTTAAAACCACTTTGGCCACGTGGTTGTCAAATGAGAGATTGCTATCAACTTGGGTCCCCAGGTCCCTAATTACTTCTAATGTACTTAATGGATTACCACCTATGTGGTAATTTGTGGGCACTTTGTTTTTGCCAAAGGGGATGACTATACACTTTTTGGCGTTTAGCTTGAGCCATGGCTCTGGCACCAGTTGTCTGTTTCTATGAGGCCCTTTTGGAGGATGCTTGTGTTGGCTGGAGAGTCGATTATGGTGCCCAGTTTGCAGTCATCTGCGAACTTGGTCAGCCACAGTCCTTCCATGTTGGCCTGTACCTCCGAGAAATATATACCAAACAAGAGAGGTCCCAGGACTGAGCCTTGTGGGATGCCACTTGTAACTGGTTTGGAGTCTGAGATGGCTCCAGCAATTCTAACCATGTGGGTTCTGTCCTTGAGCCAGTTTGCAACCCATCTAGTGACATAGGGGTTTATATTTAAGCTGGTGAGCTTATCTATAATGCCCGAGTGGGGTATTGTATCGAAGGCTTTTGCGAGGTCCAGATAGGCTGTGTGGACCATCTTCCCTTCGTCAATGGCCTTGGTGACTGTTTCAAAGAAGTCAACCAGGTTTAAGAGGCAGGATCTGCCCTTAACAAAGCCAAACTGGGTAGGATCCAGTGTCTGTAGGTCCCCAATATCTTTATTTATGAGGTCCATGATGATCCTTTCCATAGCTTTGTGGACCAAGCTAGTCAGGCTTATGGGGCGATAGTTTCCATGGTCTGTTGAGGCACCACCTTTGTGGAGAGGGACCACTGTTGCTGTACGCCACTCTTTGGGTACATATCCTGTAGTAAGGCTGAGATTGAACAATAGTTTTATGTTTAGGTTTAGCTCTTCTTGGAGTTCATTTAGGACACAGCCTGGGACACCGTCTGGTCCCATTGATGCTGTGTTTTTTGCTTTGGAGAGGGCAACTCCCACCTGAGCATCTGAGATGTCAGGGGGGCAGCACTCTGCTGGGATAGATATTTGCCCTTTTGATGGGGGGGGGAGAAGTTTGCGCTGAACCTGTCAGCTAGGATGTTGGCAATGTCTGTGGGATCAGTGTATTTTTTGTCATTTTGGACTAATTCCGAGCATATCTGGGAATTCCCACCCAGGTTCCTAACATAACTAAAGAAAGCCTTGTGATTATCTTTAGTGTCCTGTGCAATTTTTCTCTCGAAGCTGTCCTTTGACGATTTTATGAGTGCCCTTAGTTTTTTGCTAATACTGACCAGAGATGCCTTCCCTTTTTGGGATTTTGCTCTATCATGTTGTAGCTTCCTCCTTCTATTGTATAGTTTGTTTATGGCTGGGGTCCACCAGACAGGTCGTCTGCCTTTGGAGGATTGGGTCTTGGTTTTATTTGGGATTGCATGATCTATGCATTCCTGAAGGTGTTCATAGAATGCATTTATAAAGGATTCTGCGGTCTGGGCCGTATTTTCCACAGGCCCGGGGGCTTTGAAGGATTCCACCTCGGTTGTGAGGAGTGTGAAATTTGCTTTAGAGAAGTTTTCACTGTGGTTTTCTGGGCAGGGGGTGGGGTTGGGATGTGAATATCCAGTGAGATCAGTTTATGGTCTGATCTTACCAGTGAGGGATACACTTCTGGTCTGGAGCATAGAGTCCCCATGTTGGTGATGATCAGGTCCAGTATGTTTTCCCTCTTGTGGGAGTGGTAACAAGTTGTTCCATAGCATTTGAGTTGATGAATTCTAGGAACCTTTGGGCAAGGGTGTTGGAGCTAGAGTAATGCTCCCAATCTATGTTTGGGTAGTTGAAGTCGCCCAATATAATGGTGTTCGGAGAGACCTTCATATTTTCCAGTGTTCTCAGGAAGGCCGAGTGGGGTTCCTGGGTTTGGGAAGGTGGTCTGTAGCAGGCTATAAACTGGAAGGCAGTTTTACCCACTGTTAGTTGCACATGGATAGTCTCTGATGCTTCGTGCTTTGCCACCAACCTGGAGGTGTGGGTATCTTTGATGAATATCGATGCTCCCCCTCCTTTTGTGGTTCGGTCCAAGTTTTGGGGCCGAAAAGCATGGTATGAGGTATAACCTAGTAGTGCTGGTGTGCTCTCGGGAGTCCTGAACCAGGTTTCTGTTACTGCACAGATATCGATGTTCTCCATGCTAAGGAGAGTTTAGAGTGCGTGCATCTTGAGGTTTAGACTCCTGGCATTGAGTAGCATTACTCTTAGTTTCTTATCCCTTGTGATACCTATGGAGGTGGGTTTGTCTTTTGAGCCTTGCCTAAAAAAGGCACTATGGGGTAGCAAGAGCCTTTGCCAATATCCGAAAGCCCAGGGGTGACAGGTGCAAGCCGTCCCTAGCAAAGCATCGTGGCTTGTCGTGCATATCATCCCAAGCTGACAGGCATTGATCCCCTTTGAATGACACCAATACTTAAGCCAATTGTTGAAATTGATCATCTTGTCTTCATATTGTGGCATCATTCTTGGTAAGGGTAAGATGCTACTCAAGGTCAGGGTCATACCAGCCTGGGCTACATGCTCAGAGAGCTCCTCTATGTCTCTTTTCATGTAGTCCAGGGAGGTACGTCTCAGGTCATTCACACCAGCATGGACAATGACTGAGTCATATTTGTACTTGCCTTGGAGTGACCTGAGTGCTTGTGTTATGTGGTGGATCCTAGCGCCAGACAGGCTGCTCACTGTGACCTTCTCCTTGTTCAGCCTGGTGAGAGGGATGTCAGTGTGCCTGACGATAGAGTCACCTATTACAAGTGTATCAGGTGTGTTGTTTAGCCTTAAGGGCTGTGACTGTTCGGCACACTGGCTTTGTGAGATATGTGTTGCACGTGTTTTGTTTTGGGGTAGCGGTTGCTTGGGTGTCTGCTTTGGAAGTCTCTGCTGCTTCGGCAGATCTTTATTTAGAGCCTCCGAGTATGTTTTTGTGTGATTATGTGTTTGGTTTGCTGTCGTGGTAAGTCTATGTGAGACTGGAATTGTAGTGAGTGTGGTTTCCTTCTCCTCCTGACTGGTTATGCCAGTACTGAGTTGAGAGAGCTTAGCCTCCAGTTTGGCTATATGGTTGCATCTCTCACATGTGTTGGAATTTGTTGGGAGGAGGAGAGGGTTGTCTGTGTACATGAGGCAGTTGTAACATTGCCTCAAGATTCCCATATTCACCAGCTGGACCGGAGAGGAGATTGACAACTGACCTTTGGACATGCTAGAATAATATTGGGAATTCCTTTATAATTGAAAACAAGGGCCAATGGGGAGTGAGGGTGTAGTGCTTTTAATTTTTAGTGCTGACTTATAATTGCTTTAGTGAGCAAGTGCCAGGTAACAAGTGCAATGTGTTACAGGTAACTTAAATGCAAAAATGACAAACAGTAACTTTCTTTCAAGCGAAGCAAGGAAATAAGTACAGTAAGCAATGCAGATATCACTAGGGATCCACAGAATGAGAAGCCGCGTTTTAGGTGGAATTAGCATTCCAGGGAAATAACAAGCATACAAACAAAGCTAGATTCAGCAGGCCTGGATCTAGTCTATGCTACAGCAAACAAGGTGTACCAATTTCAGTAAGATACAGTTCAAATATTCAGGCACTATAAACCTTTAACCAGAAATTCCCAGCTCAGAAGGGCAGAGTCCAGCCTCTCCTCCCACAAGAGTGCCGACCACGAACCTTCTTAATGTAAAATAACTGGCCTGAAGCACAAATGCTTAAACCAGCTAATGCACTTTAAGAATAACAGACACTGACCTCTCAATCAGCAGTTCCCAACTTAGAAGGATGAAAGCTACCTGTCCTGCCACCACAGTGCATGCCACAAACCTTCCTAATGTAGAACAACTGGTCTGAAGCCCAAGTGCTTAATCCAAAAAACTTAGAATGATAGCTACACTTTAACCAAGTTACTACCAAGCAGTAATAAATACAACTGAATACTTTAAGTAATGTCTGGATTAGTGCTCAAGTTATACAAACAAAGCTAGATTCAGCAGGCCTGGATCTAGTCTATGCTACAGCAAACAAGGTGTACCAATTTCAGTAAGATACAGTTCAAATATTCAGGCACTATAAACCTTTAACCAGAAATTCTCAGCTCAGAAGGGCAGAGTCCAGCCTCTCCTCCCACAAGAGTGCAGACCACGAACCTTCTTAATGTAAAATAACTGGCCTGAAAGCCCAAGTGCTTAAACCAGAATTAATATACTTTTAGAATAACAGACACTGAGCCCTCAATCAGCAGTTCCCAACTTAGAAGGATGTAAGCTACCTGTTCTGCCATTACAGTGCAGACCACAAACCCTCTCAATGTAAAACAACCTGTCTGAAGCCCAAGTGTTTAAACTAAAAGGCTTAGAATGAGTTACACCAAGCAGTAATAAATACAATTGAGAACTTTTAAGATGACGCAAAAGCAAAGAAACACAAGTACAGTAAAAGCAGAAGAATTTTTTTTTTTTTTTTTTAGAAAAGTAGCAAAAGCAGTAGTAAATACAATTTTCATGCAGTGCAAGCTGGCACACTTGAATATGTAGCAATATTAGTCCACACACAGTTTGAAAAAATGTAATTAAATTAAAAAGGACTAAAAGCAAGTGCAGAAAGGGTTTATTAGGTAGAATGCGGTAAAGAGATGTCCTGGGGGAGTGTCTTAGATCAAATCTACAGTGGGGTGGGCACTGCAAAAGCCACCAAATTTAAACTACAACCAAGAATAGGGAGGGGGGGTGGGGGAACAGTTTCAACACAGATGTAAGGAATGTGCAAATTATAAAACAAAATGTATACTGTTTTCTATATATTTGCAGAGCAGTAAGACACAGATATCAAGCAGACAATTTAGCTCTATAATACAGAGTTGCCAGCCCAGCGCCCAACCTTCCACAGAAGGCACATACACACACACTCACACCTAGGGCCAATTTAGAGTGTCCATTCCACCAACAGCATGTCTTTGGGATGTGAGAGGAAACAGGAGCACCCAAAGGAAACCCATGACACCACAGGGAGGATATGCAGACTCCACACAGAAGGCACCCCAGCCAAGGATTGAACTGGAGAACCTCTTGCTGTGAGGCAACAATGCTAACCGCTGCACCACCGTGGCCACCCACACCCTATGCACCCTATGCACCCTATGTAGGAATGTGGGTTAACAAATGCTGATGTATTTTAATGATGATTTGTGGGAATCATTACAGCAGTGTTTTAAGCTGCATAGACCTGTAAAATGACAATGGCTGGGATTCACTAATCATCCGTGTAAGACTAACTAAGTCTTACACGGACACTGCAGTGTAAAGGTATGATGTCAGCACATCATGCATATTCACGAGGGCACACTGACTCAACTCTAAGGCTTACACGGTGCATGCACGAGTGCAGGGGGCATGTCAGACTGCCGAGCAGTCCAAATATCCATGTCCCTGCAAGTGCCTAAACTGCATATGTCAACTGAAATGAGCAAGTACGCTCAAATGTCCACATACCAACATTACACTCCCACACACTCTAAATCCCTGTACAAGTTTAAAATGTAAAGGTTTCCTTTTTTTTTATTATTTCCGATATAGCTGCCCATATTTGCATGTGTATGCGCGGGTTTGCCCATTGCTTAGCTACAGTTAGCAGTGTAGACATCGAAGAGGATAATAAACTATGTATATGCAAATTAAGTCAAATAGCAATAGCATAGTGGTAGAGCCCTCACACAAAAAGGAGGCATTCCCGGTTTGAGTCCCGCCACTCCCCTACCTATTTTCTGTCAGAAATGTGTGCATAAATAGAATTCCTGACATTTACCTTTTAAATCTCAGTAAAATGCATTGAAATGGCCTATGTGGTAGTGAACTATATTTAATATATATATAAGTATGTGGAATGGTCAAAAATACTGATAAATGCATAAGTAATGTATCTTTAGCAATGTGAAGCACTACTAAGCAGTTTACTAGTATTAAGCACAGTTAAGTACAATTGCTCATAACTTAGCACTGCTATAACTAGTGCAATAGTTTTGCGCAGAGCTGGGCATCGTGCCAACTAGCGCAAACAAAACATGTTCACGCGGAGCTGCTTCGCACCTCGCTAACTAGCTCAACGTCGGGCAGCGTAGAGCAATGTAGAGCAATGTAGAGCAACATTGGGCAAAGTTGAGCAAAGTCAGCTAAACACAGCCACACCTCCAAGCCAGTCTGGCCAGTAGTAAAATAAAAAGCAATGACAGGCCTCGAACCCGGGATACTGTGCACCATAATCACAGTACTAAACCACTACACCATGACAGCTTTAAATATGGATGCATTTCCAACACACTTATATATATCAATGGAAGTTTACCCATTGCTAAGCAGGTTTTCTCTTAGCTGAGAATTTTCAAAACCGGCCAATCACAAATAAGTGTGGGAAATGAGGCATATTTAAGCTCCATAGGCGGGAATAATTGCCATAACTGGTTGTAGCTCCCATCTGCCGACAGTATGGCTGGTGTTGGAGAGGGCTCTCATTTTCGAGCGCAATGGCGGGGCATTGAGGAGTCAAAAATAATGGTTTGGCTCCTCATCCATCATCATGATGCAAGACTCCTGCAGGACCAGTTTCAGGGCACTGAATACAAAGCAGAAGCCTGGAACCATCTAGCACATGATCACACCAGTGCCACAGGTGTCCCTTGGACTGGTGAGCAGGTCAGACGCTACTTTTCAGACCTGAAGAGATGCAAGGAGGACCGACTGAACCAGTGGATACAGGAGGCCCATCAAATGGAAAATGCCTCACTACTGAGTATGTAGCCATGGAATGAAGTATGTAGAATTGCTATAGTAGTCCATGTTATAGATAGGTATGTCTCAATATCCCTTCATTTACTTCACAGCTGCAGGTGTCCGTGCTGCGAATCAGCAAGCCTATGCAGATAAGCTGCTAAGGCTGCGCCACCAGGCAGGTTAGTAATTATTCTGCATGTGTTGTCATATAAAAGAAGTGAGAGAGCCTGAAAAAGAGTGTTGTAACCCATTAATAAAGGTATAATGAGTGTTGAATAACTTCTCTGCATGTACTGTTATATAAAATAAGTGAGACAGCATGAAAAGGTGTTGTAACCCATTAATAAAGGTATAATATGTCTTGAATAAAAGACCTCCACATGCACTGATATATCAAATAAATGAGAGAGCCATTAGAAAAGTGTGTAATGTAATACATAAAGGTATAATTCCTGGAGTGTGTCCATGTCACTTTCTTCGCTATGTTGTTGTACCCTTGCATTATAGAAATAGTACTGTTGTAGTAAGCACAGTCAACCCACACATGGGTAGGCCCATATAAAGTGGATGAAGGGAGTGCCAGTAGCTGTTAAGCATATATATATATACAGTCCTCAACTGTCGGTTCATGGCCGGCATGTACAGGTTAATCTGGCACATGAGTAGCTTATTATTCTGTTCCCCAGAAATGTCAGTGTGTGCTAGAAATGTAGGGGGCTGTCAACATATACCTGATAATGTCACCTGAACACATACAGACATGTAGATAGTTAAATATAAATGAAATATATAAATATGCAGCAGAAATATCTGCATCCAGGACAATTTGTATGTCAGATACAGGTCAGGTATATCAAGAACTAGCAAAACCCATTTTACAATTTAACAGACATTGCCAAGTGTAATAATACATGTAGGGGATATATAACTGCAGTCAATAGGAATGTAAACTACAAATATAAATAAGTTGTTAATGGAGGTATCTTTTTACACCCTACTGTATGTGCCTAAACAATGCAATTCCACACCTCAATGGGTATGTCTAATCTCATAACATTTGTTGGGACACATGTCCTATTGGTTTATAAATATCTGCATTTACTTTGATGCATGTGCCCTGTTCACATACCACAATATTGGTGGCCTGTTGCCACCAATAAATCCTGCATGCTGTTGGAATGTCCACTGTTGCTCTATATATGCATGTGTTATGCTTGCTGTTCAACTGTTGGAACTCTGGTGTGTTGCGTTAATGGGAATACTACTGTATGCTGTTACAACTAAATTGGAATGCTGTTGGCTATTACTAACCCATATTGTCATTAAATCCTCCTAAACATAGAATGTATGGGAAGGCCGGTCCCAGCGGACCCACCTGGCCCACTTCAGCTGGTGATGGCACCTGGCACCAGCAGGTCCGGTGCCCAGCCCGGGACCCCCTCCTCCATTGGTCCTGTGCCACCTTTGGGTGGAAGCGCTGCAGGGGATGGGGCTCGTCCCCCCTGTGCAAGCGTGGCCAGAGGAGGGCCACTTATCACCCTCTGAATGGTCTGGGCTGTGGTGCATAGGGATATTGAGCGTTCAGTCGCTGATCCTCTATGCCAGCTCAAGGCAAGAGTGGCGCGACTCATGAGTGAGCCTGCTCCTCCTATGAAGCCCCCAGCACAGCCACCCTCCGGGCTGTGAAGGTACAGTGGTGACTGCCCATGGGTGGGGATCTCAGTTCCACTGTTGCCATCTGTGGGCTCATGGGCTTGCGATTTCCAAACACCCTTCCCTGTCAATGGTGTTCACCCACCCCATGTGTCATATTCCACCCCTGCATGCGTCTTGTTTGTCTTGTCTGTTTTCCTCCCCAACCTACCTCCCCAAATATACCTACTTCCCCTACCCCACATTCCAGTCTCACCTGAAAAAAAATGGGCAATCTGCTCCCACAAAAAATTACGCCCCATACATAGCTGCTCATTTTGCACACATGTCCGATGGACACATAAACTGAAATTTAATTGGCAGTACAACATACTTTGTTGTCCTTACCCCTCTCTCAGGGGTGGAAGGTTTCAAATTTCCATCCAAATTATTAGTATATGCACAGCTGTTGTTGTTAATGAAATGGGCAGCTATGCACCTTCCCTACACCTGTCCTGCACATCCCAAGCTGTTTTCCCTACTGTCTTTCCCTCTTTGTGCCCCCTTTTTCACCACTTTCCTATCTTCCCATTTTCTTTTCTTTCAAAGAAATTAGCGCGGGGGTTAGCGGGAGTAAGCACTTTTAAGCAGTAGTTAGCATGTTTGCGCGAGTGTGCACTTGTGTGCACTTAGCTAAGTATTGCTAAGTGTCGTGCAAACCCACGCAAACCCGCTTACAACTGCTTAAAAGTGCCTTAGTCACTCTGTATGTCAGGGCCCTTGTTCTGCTCAGCAGCAAAATAAAATACATCTGTCAGTCTCAAACCTTGTACATACTAGACTGCATGAAGTACCACTGAGCCATTGTAAACATACAATAAATTGGTGCTGTAACAGATATATCATGCATCAGAATGAGTGAATGTAAAGGACAAATAGGAATGCCATAACACAAATCCTGTTCTGTGGATCCTTACCAGCAGTTCTTGTGGAATTGCATTACATGACTGTAAAAAGAGAACCAGCCATACTAGCAGGAAATAATGTTACAGCAGCACTTTACAACCCCCACACAGTATCATAGTAGGACAAACACTGGCATATCTGATTAGGGCAGAGGCCATACTTTGCAACTGTGACTACATTTCAGGCATGTCCCTGATTTTGAGACAGGTTTTAGCTGTGTCACTCTGAATCCCTCTGAAAGCTACTGACGTTAGGCAGAAAGGTGGTGAATTACACTTAATGGATAATGATAATAAATAAGAGTTGGACACGTTGGGCAGAACGGTGGTGAATTACACTTAGTGAATAATGATAATAAGTAAGAGTTGGACACATTAGGCAGAAAGGTGGTGAATTACACTTAATGAATAATGATAATAAGTAAGAGTTGGACACGTTGGGCAGAAAGGTGGTGAATTACACTTAATGAATAATGATAATAAGTAAGAGTTGGACACGTTGGGCAGAAAGGTGGTGAATTACACTTAATGAATAATGATAATAAGTAAGAGTTGGACATGTTGGGCAGAAAGGTGGTGAATTACACTTAATGAATAATGATAATAAGTAAGAGTTGGACACGTTGGGCAGAAAGGTGGTGAATTACACTTAATGAATAATGATAATAAGTAAGAGTTGGACACGTTGGGCAGAAAGGTGGTGAATTACACTTAATGAATAATGATAATAAGTAAGAGTTGGACACGTTGGGCAGAAAGGTGGTGAATTACACTTAATGAATAATGATAATAAGTAAGAGTTGGACACGTTGGGCAGAAGGTGGTGAATTACATAATGAATAATGATAATAAGTAAGAGTTGGACACGTTGGGCAAAGGTGGTGAATTACACTTAATGAATAATGATAATAAGTAAGAGTTGGACACGTTGGGCAGAAAGGTGGTGAATTACACTTAATGAATAATGATAATAAGTAAGAGTTGGACACGTTGGGCAGAAAGGTGGTGAATTACACTTAATGAATAATGATAATAAGTAAGAGTTGGACACGTTGGGCAGAAAGGTGGTGAATTACACTTAATGAATAATGATAATAAGTAAGAGTTGGACACGTTGGGCAGAAAGGTGGTGAATTACACTTAATGAATAATGATAATAAGTAAGAGTTGGACACGTTGGGCAGAAAGGTGGTGAATTACACTTAATGAATAATGATAATAAGTAAGAGTTGGACACGTTGGGCAGAAAGGTGGTGAATTACACTTAATGAATAATGATAATAAGTAAGAGTTGGACACGTTGGGCAGAAAGGTGGTGAATTACACTTAATGAATAATGATAATAAGTAAGAGTTGGACACGTTGGGCAGAAAGGTGGTGAATTACACTTAATGAATAATGATAATAAGTAAGAGTTGGACATGTTGGGCAGAAAGGTGGTGAATTACACTTAATGAATAATGATAATAAGTAAGAGTTGGACACGTTGGGCAGAAAGGTGGTGAATTACACTTAATGAATAATGATAATAAGTAAGAGTTGGACACGTTGGGCAGAAAGGTGGTGAATTACACTTAATGAATAATGATAATAAGTAAGAGTTGGACATGTTGGGCAGAAAGGTGGTGAATTACACTTAATGAATAATGATAATAAGTAAGAGTTGGACGTTGGGCAGAAAGGTGGTGAATTACACTTAATGAATAATGATAATAAGTAAGAGTTGGACACGTTGGGCAGAAAGGTGGTGAATTACACTTAATGAATAATGATAATAAGTAAGAGTTGGACACGTTGGGCAGAAAGGTGGTGAATTACACTTAATGAATAATGATAATAAGTAAGAGCTGGACACGTTGGGAGAAAGGTGGTGAATTACACTTAATGAATAATGATAATAAGTAAGAGTTGGACACGTTGGGCAGAAAGGTGGTGAATTACACTTAATGAATAATGATAATAAGTAAGAGTTGGACACGTTGGGCAAAAAGGTGGTGAATTACACTTAATGAATAATGATAATAAGTAAGAGTTAGACACGTTGGGCAGAAAGGTGGTGAATTACACTTAATGAATAATGATAATAAGTAAGAGTTGGACGCCGCTTGTACTTCAGGAAATGTGTATTAATCCATATGCTCTGGTTCTCTCAAAGTCCCAACGTAATGTCTCTAATATTGTAAAGGTGTACCTCACTTCTACCTACTTTTCCCTGGGTCTGTTCAAATATGTCACAAAAAATGTAGTATTCCACTGAGAACAAAAATCAAGTCATATAAACAACAGAAAATACTTCTTTTTAATCACAAAATAATACAAATTTCAACTGCATGGCTTCGTCTGCCCAAAGCAGCAGACTTCAGAAAATCACTGCTTGAGGCGAGCATTAGTTGGCAGAAATGAAGAACTGTGATTAAATGTATTTTGTCTGTTCTCCCTATCTAATCTTCTCTGTTCAAATATGTACCTGAGTGTTTGAGAGGCCTGGCAGAGGCAGAAACACACAGGCATATCAGCTATTCTGCTGTTACACACTGTGCATATAGCTTTGGAAGGAGTTCCAGAAGCATACCCTTATGTAGGAGTACAACAGTGAAATACCAAGGGATGTAGCCATGTACTGGTAGCAACCAACTGTGACAATGCCATTGTTCCAGTGCTGAAAATACCGGTGTGGTGCACAGACAAATAATAACAGGCTAACCTCTGGCTACCATCTGGATAGGTCCACATTTGGGAGCTACGCAGACAGACTACTTGCCTTGGTAAACTAACAGGTACACAGCAACCCTTTAAGTCCAGAAAGATAAAGTTCACACATTAATACATAATGCTCTCTGTATTTCTGCACCCCTACCCAAATGTACAATAAACCTGCGTGTTCAGGGTCTACCAAGGATGTAGGTAGGCATACTCAGTACTGAAATTTGTCCAGTTTTCTTGAGCAGCCTGTGCTAATGTCAACACTAAAAAAGCAGAAACTGTTCAAAAATGGGTAAATTAATATTCACGGTATAGCAGTTCACAAACAGTTCATGTGCCAAATGAATACATCTCAATAACTACTTTTGTATGGCAGTTAATTGTATAAATAGAAAAGAAACTACATACACCCATGTATCTTGCGTTAGTATTTGTAGGGGTGATTACAAATTTGCACTGACAACTCTGTAGTGGAAGTGGCAACATTCAGGTCTGAGTACAACATTTAAATCTCTGGCTACACCCCCAGCTTCACATATAAGAAGTATACCAACCTTCTGACTTACACAACGGTGTCCACAGCAAACAAGAATGGGCCCCACATTGGAAAGCTGAAAGGGCTACGCCTACCTGACATAGCAATTCATAGCATTGGGTTGCTATGACAGTGAGTACTGCAATTGCCACACAGCAGGCTGCATGCAATTACCAAATGGTGGCCAACAATTGGTGCAGAGGCCATCACATGCGCATGTGCAGATACCTATAAAAGCAGGCAGTACCTGCTGGCCACACATGCAATCATCCCATTGCAGACACTGAGAGAGAGAGAGAGAGAGAGAGAGACAGACACCCCCACCCACACCAGTGGAAAAAAAAATAAATAAAAACAAAAAAATCTAAAATAAAGCCAAAGATACAGCAAAGTGAAAACTACAAACACATACAAAGGAAAGGTATGTAACAGATATGCATTTACTGGCATGTAGTAGATGTATTTGAAGACTACTTTACATACTTTGAAACATCAATATGTGGCAGCAGTACGTATCTATGCACAGATGCCCTGCATAACTACTGCCATGGACAAATCAGTGTGTAGCTGTGTGCAGTGTGACATAACTGTGATATATGTAGCTCAGCATTAAATGTCAAACATCTGAACCATGTCACCTGTGTTCTGTACAGTAGTGTGGACAATGGCTGTTTGCTGGTATATGATATGTGATGGTTAAATGCTGTGGGCGTGATTTGTCAGGTTTGCAGTGAGGCCTGCTAAAGCCACATGGGCTGAGAACACCTTCAATGCATTTCGCACAAGATTGTGCAATATCATTACAGAACTGTATACCTCCCATACTTCGCATACTTGATTTTCCCACCATGACAGGTGGACTGTACATGTGCCTATATGTATACACACACACACACACACACACACACACACATATTTATATATATATATATATATATATATATATATATATATATATATATATAGAGAGAGAGAGAGAGAGAGAGGCAGGGAGAGGCAGAGTCACATTTACTGCGACAGATGCCTGGTGACAAAGCCATGGCCTCAAGCTCAATGTCTAAAATACATTTGCATCCCTTTTGCTAAAAACTCCGTACCCATAAACTACCGCATAGGAGGTAGTCAACATAACACCAACAGTGTGATAAGAGACCATGGGACACAGGTGGACAGCAGTCTCACCCTTGATAATCACAGTGCCACACTAGTCATGTAATCTGTCTACATGGCACACCACATCACAAAAGCTGTGTCATCCAGGGAAAAATAGGTCAGTGTTCCCCTCTACTCATCACTCACAAAACCCATTATAGAGTACAATGCCCCTTCTAGTATGTACCTCACAAGACATCTACAGCAACTGGAAAGGCCACAGACATATCTCACAAAGAGTAATACTGTCCTCAAACAGGTGCCCTATGTATACCGTCTCACCAAACCACAGCTACACTGTGTTGCATACCGGCAACCCAGAGGTGACCCCTGCCTAACATACAAAGCTATGTCAAATCCAGAGCTGTTGGACATGCTCCATGTAAACAGATCACTATCCCTATGAGCTATATGCTCTAGGGACCTAAACCTTGTTACCACAATAGACAGAACATGCTGGAGGGATAGATTCCTATCTCAGAGACATCCCATACTGTGGAACAAACTACCTAGCAATAGCAAACAAAGCTCCTCAGTAGCACCTGTCATGAAAAGTCTTGATGATTGGATGTGAGATAGGAATTACACCCCGGGAATCACCTCTGTGGCTCTGCTTGACAGGGACACATGGAACTAAATTACTTGGGTGTCAAAGGCCAGGGTACCATCTGGCTAGGCTTCTATAGGCCCTAGTGCCAATAGCCTATAACTTACCTATGAACCAATACACATCCACATGTACTTGTGGCAATAATTGCTATGTGAGGTTGACTGAGTGTGATGGTGAATGTGTTGGTGAATGTGTCACAGTTGTGTATATGTGGGATAGCTTAGTGGGAAATTGTTTCTGTCATGGTATTATGTGTCCTAGCTCTGATCCCAGCAAAAGATGTGTATGCTATTGCTAGCTAGAAAAAGCAGTATGGCATATGGTCCGATGTAGTCCCTTTGTGTTAACTGGGGTGTGCCATTGGAGGATAAAGCAGTACATGTATGCTCATTGATTGGTACTGCTGGTGAATCAAACCCCTGTATGAACTGTACTATTACCTGAAGCTGTAGGCCTAAACAACACAGTATGGTGTATGTTCACATTGCTTGGAAACACTGTTCTGTGTGTTCCCTGTAGTCCTCACAGATTACAAAACTCAGGCATAAGGGTTTGTAAGTACTGACACACAGGACTGTATGGTACAATCGTAAAGCTCATCTGGGTTGCCATACCTCTGTGTCCTGTATGTATGTCTGATGTGTGTGTGGGTATGCCTGTAACATGCCCCGGTCATATGTGTGTTACAGGATATAAGTGGATATCTAGCAACATGTACAGTCTAGTACAGCAGTATGCCTCCTATATTCACGAATGTGCACATATTGTAGGCAGGGGTTTTCCATCAACAACTAGTGTGGTATACTGTTAATACTGTAACTGGACTTTCAATGGATTACATATTTCGTTATGCATTAGCTGGAATATACCTACTGTAGCTAGGTGGTGAATTGTGTCGCATACAGTGTGCCATGTACTGTTGCATAGTCTTACATAGTGGTTTATCTTTGTTGCTGTGCAGAAAATGTTTAATATATAGAGCATGCCAGGCAGTGTCAGGCAGTTGTGGGTTGAGCACTGATATGCGTTATATGTGTTATTGAAAGTGTGTATCCTCTGACAGACAATAGTTTGCTAATTATGGCAGTTCAGTGATATCCACATGACTTGCTCACACATATTGTTTTCTTGTCTTCCAGGGCCATGTCCCACCATCGCAATCCTGCATACAGCCGTGCAGAGGATGAGATTCTAACCAACTGTCTCATCGAACAGTACAACCTGCTCTTTTCAAGAACCAGCCAGGACCAGCATGAGCGGACTGCGCTGTGGCAAGATGTTGTCAGTAGGATAAATGACATAGGCATGCATAACCAGACTTATGAGCAGGTACGACATCACTGCAGTGATTTACTTAGACATGTCCGGCAGCATGCATCTGATGCCCATAGGCAACAGCTTGCCACAGGTGGTGGGGTTGCCACCCATGCCCCCCTCACCAGAGTGGAGGAGCTGCTCCTGAGCCTGGGGGCTCCCGGCCAACAACAACAACAGCACACATGCATCATCATGGAGGCCGGAGCCCCCCAGCAAGTTCACATGGTGCGTGCAGGTAAGTTGGCATATCTGTAGACTACTGTTACCTCTATTGTTAGATCATGCATATGTGAGATGTGTACTGTGAGGTTAGAAGATGTGGAGCCTGGTGTTGTTCAAAACTGATAATTTGGAACATCATGTGTAGGCCTGTGACCGTCAACCATTGTGCTGCTGTAAGATTGCAAAGCCACAGTAGCAATGCCACAGTTGTTGCCACTGACAAACTGTTTCATATCCTTGTACGTCCCTCTGGTGTGACAGCAAGGCAGCAGACCCATGCTGGTGAGTGTGTTCTACATTTAATATTACTAATAAAATGTGCATGTCATAGGTGAGGTGTAGGCCATGTACACATGTAACACACCTACGCATAATGCATGCTGTGCATGTTTGCTGTGAGGCTATGCACATCTCAGTAACGTGAGTGGCTGCCTCAAACACATACAATACACAGAGCATTCCAAACAATTGTGGCTACACTATAGTGGACATTGGATAGGCAGTTGATACACATGCACACGACATACACAACTCCGTCATACGCAGCACGTGTTAATATGCTACACATGGCATATTCAGACACACGCTGTAAGGTCACACTCCAGTATCCCAAATGTCATCCACACAGCAAACATAATATACCTGAGGGGTAGAGGACTATCATGGGGCAGTGCAACACTCTCCAACATGCAGCACATTCATGTTACGCAATGCTCCCTATTGGGCACCTTACAAACCTATGTAACAAGTGGCTGTGAAATGGTGAATGTAGCCATGGTACTGCAGTTCCGGTACAGCATGGTATGTGCCAGTCTGGCACACATTAATAGCCTTGAGTGACCACATGATGCAGCATGATGATGGCTCATGGTACTACACCCCATCCAGTTACAGTGACCACAGTACCACACATAACATTAGCTGCTTTGCACCTCAATGTTGTGTGTGTGCAAACATATGCACCAATACACATTATGCATAGCAATCACCATTTGTACAAAGTGACACATATATGTCTTCTAATGCTATTGAGTGTATAGGTCACATGACACACACTGTGTATGTGTGAAGTTTAACGTTGCAGTTGTGTTGTAGCATGCCATGTCATGGCTGGCACTGGCATGTCCACAATATGTCCTACACTCACCATAACCACTGTACAATGGCTATGTTGAGCAATGGTATTCCATCAGGTATACATGCACCACTCATCCTGTGTGTATACATAGCATGCATGTGCTAAACCTGTGTCCACAATCATCTGCTAAAGACACAGATGCACTAATCAGAAATGGATATCTATGTGACACACAGATACACAGCAAGCCATGGTATGTACACCTGTGACTGATGGTGTACAAGACATTGCAGAGCTTTTAAGACTTGCACAGCAATGTTGTGTCCATGTACACATTGCGTTCCAGGGTGAGGCTGATGACTGAACAACAACACACATGCATCAAAGCCATGTATACTGTTATTAGCAAGGACTGTCTACACCCGCATTGCATGCTGTTGAGCAACACACGTCCTGCATACTGACACATGTGATATAACTGTTTGCCTTGTGATACTGTACCCCACCATCACCTGCTATTGAGTATGTTATGGATTGCTGGTGGTGTGTGTGTGTGTGTGTGTGTGTGTGTGTGTGTGTGTGTGTGTATGTGTGTGTGTGTGTGTGTTCATGTGTTCATGTCTGCATGTGTTCATGTGTTCATGTGTTCATGTGTGCATGTGTTCATGTGTTCATATGTGCATGTGTTCATGTGTGCATGTGTTCATGTGTTCATATGTGCATGTGTTCATGTGTGCCGACATTATGTACAGGTCGTAAAGTGTGTTTCCTGTCTTCCTCTCACAGGTGCTGACTTTCGGCTGGTTCAATGCAGCGGGCAAACCAATGTCACTGAGCAAAATAGTGATGGTGATGACGATGATAGGTGTGTTGAGGTACAGGCATGTTTGCTAGGGTCTGTCGTTGGGCCGCCAGTCGACAGTACACAAGTGTCCACACCATCCATGCACACAGTCATACTGCCAACACATCTATCACCAATGCCCTTAGCTGAGGGACAGCATACAGTCAGCATTGGCCAGGACAGTGTGGTATCCATGGCACATGCATCCCAACACAGCAGCCATACCCAGATGTCTGGAAGGGTACCACATAGCCAGATGTCCAGGGTTCTCGACGGAGCACTGCTGCTCATCATGTCACTGGCAGACGTGCCACCAGTCTGACAATGTCACGCATGTTCCAGGCTGTCATGGAGGCACAGGCACATATGGAACGGTACATCAGACAGGGACTAAGGCCACAGAGGGCACACAACACTGCCATAATTCACAGTATCCGTGACCTAGCAGGTGCCATCCATCATTACATTGAGGTCACAGATAGATGTTGGGAGAGACATTAGATGTCCTCCACAATGTCATGTCCATGTGTCAGGACAGTGCGGGATGGTTGAGTCATCGATGTGGACTTATGCCAGCAACATCAACAGCTGGCAGTTGCCACGGACATCCCACAAGTCACAGCCACTCCCGTAGTGCCAGTAGCAGCCCCAGCACTGTTGGGGGTGGGCTGTCGATAGAACGTCCTAGAAGACCACTTGCATATGGCTCTGGATAGTCCCAGCAGGGACCTGGGTCCAGTGTACATCCATCTACCTCTGGGGATAGTACCCGGTCTGGCTTAGTACCTGATAGTGTCAGTAGCACCCCTTCCAGGCACAGGTACCATATCCGTGGCCAGAGATGGTGATCTGTAAAGCCTGGCAGGTACAGTCGGTGGCTGTCCCACAAATACGTGTATATGGCAGCCAAACGGTGGAACTGTGTGCATGCAGACACACACACACAGGAACCAGACACCTAGGGTTAACACATACCCGCACATATTACATCAACATTGGCCCATAGCAGTACTTTTGCCCCACACACACACACACACACACACACACACACACACACACACATACATGTCGATTGGATGGCTCACTATAGGCATCTGGCAAACCAACAACACACCCTGTGCATATGATGAAACCTGTGCCACCTCCTGTCATTTGTAACATCGATGCAAGGACAGGCTACCATGATGCTGATGCACAGGGTGACTTTATATCAGTACAGCAATGTTACCATGTTGTCAGCAGTAGAGTGTAATGATATGCTTGAAGGTGTAGCTAAGCAGGCATGATGCATTAAAGCTATGATTGTCATTGTAGTATTGTATACACCAGTGTTAGTTAAAATAGTGTATTATCCGCCTACGTGCCACTTGGCTGATGTGTGTAGTACTGGCAGCATGTGTTAGAGAGTGGACAGTATGTGTGGGATGTGTGTAGCACAGATTTGCAGGTGTACATCTGTGAACATGGTGGAGGTACGCTGTCTGCATGTACGTGCATAGTGGACACATGGGCAGGGTGACATGCCCTGTATTACACAGTAACACTACATAGTTTGTATTGGTGGCCAGTATGCATTGTACTACACACATTTCGGAACTTGACTACACATGTGTATATGACATGGTTTGACACTGTGCTGTGGATGATACTGTTACTATCTGTCATTGTTCTGCATTCTGGTAGTATACATAACTTCAACAGCCTGACCATAACCAATTGTTAGATGTCTTCACAACTGACACACAGCTGTAGGACACACAGCAAAATTTGCATCCTTCATGTACTATACTATGCCAGTAACCAGTGGTATTCACCTGCACCCATTACTGAGACCACTCCTGTCTGGCATATAGCTCTCTTAGGTACAAGCAATCACAGTAGGGATATGTCCATCCACATCTGGTAATGCATACTGTGGCCTATAATGCATTCTCCAGATGACACACACACATCCTCCACAAGGGTACCATACAGACAGATAACTGTTGTCAAACCCATGCTGTAAAGCTATTATCCAAACTAAGCATAGTCATCCACCTTTACGGAACATAGTATCCCCACAGTACCACATAGCTAGTAGCCACCAACATGATGAACAGGCACCGATGTGTACATGCAACCAAGTGTTACGTCATCTCTCCTTTAATAATCACATTTCCTAAGGTATTTTGAAATACCTCGGTGGATCACATAAGCAATAAGGGGTTTGCATGCATATCCACAAAGGTTGTTGTACACCTATAATGAATAGCCATCATTGACAGACTTTGCTGCATTAGAACCGGTCTAACATATACCTCGGCCATAAACCCTCACTCACACAATTCAATAGTAACCGTAATGAGTGTGTGTGACATGGATGACCTAGGCCAGGGATCACTGCAGTGACTGGCCTTGTCACAAGCATACAGATGTAACCTAATGTATGGAAAGCAGCAGCACAATCTGGCAAAGATGACAGTTGTGTCCTTGGAGACAGCAAGGTTCACACACATGCAATAATTAAGGTAACATGTACGTATATGTATTTGCCACACAGCTACCTCACATGTGCAATGCATACTGACATGTCATACAGTAGTAAAAGCAATACCCTCAACACATTGAGCAATAGGGCCACACACATACTCACCGAGTGTAGGACTCAAACCCCTACCTAACTACTTCATGATACTAGAGCAGTACGCATTAACATGGCGTGCTATACACATTACTGGAATGTCTGTTTTCCACAGGTATATTTGTAAGATGGTGACATCATCAGACTTGACAAAGATAACTATACCACTTGTAAGGTGTTCTACTACTCTACAAAATGGTTTTACCTCTCCACGGTTATTATACACAGGTGTCATGTGCAGGATTCAAACCCTTACCTAACTGGTTTATGACACTACAGGAGTACACATTTACACAACGTGCTATACACATTACTGTGAGTTCTCTTTTCCACAGGTATGTTTGAAGGATGGTGACATCATCAGACCTGACAAAGATTGGTATAACACTTTTAAGGTGTATGAGTACTCTCCAAAAAGGATGCTCCTTTCCAAGGAGATCATACACAAACAGACACACACACACTTGTCAAGTGCAGGATTCAAACCCCTACCTAACTGGTTTATGATACGACAGGAGTATGTATTTACATGACATGCGATACACATTACTGTGAGTTCTCTTTTCCACAGGTATGTTTGAAGGATGGTGACATCATCAGACCTGACAAAGATTAGTATACCACTTTTAAGGTGTATGAGTACTCTCCAAAAAGGTTTCTCTTTTCCAAGGAGATCACACACACCAAGTGCAGGATTCAAACACCTATATAACTGGTTTATGATACTACAGGAGTATGCATTTACACAACGCACTCTACACATTACTGTGAGTTCTCTTTTCCACAGGTATGTTTGAAGGATGGTGACATCATCAGACCTGACAAAGATTAGTATTCCACTTTTAAGGTGTATGAGTACTTTCCAAAAAGGTTGCTCCTCTCCAAGGAGATAACACACAAATAGACGCACACACACTTGTTAAGTACAGGATTCAAACCCCTACTTAACTGATTTATGACACTACAGGAACATGCATTTACACAACGCACTATACACATTATTGTGAGCACTCTTTTCCACAGGTATGTTTGAAGGATGGTGACATCATCAGACCTGACAAAGATTAGTATACCACTTTTAAGGTGTATGAGTACTCTCCAAAAAGGTTGCTCTTTTCAAAGGAGATCACACACAAACCAAGTGCAGGATTCAAACACCTATATAACTGGTTTATGATACTACAGGAGTATGCATTTACACAACGTGCTATACACATTACTCTGAGTTTTCTTTTCCACAGGTATGTTTGAAGGATGGTGACATCATCAGACCTGACAAAGATTGGTATAACACTTTTAAGGTGTATGAGTACTCTCCAAAAAGGTTGCTCCTTTCCAAGGAGATCATACACAAACAGACACACACTTGTCAAGTGCAGGATTCAACCCCCTACCTAACTGGTTTATGATACGACAGGAGTATGCATTTACATGACATGCGATACACATTACTGTGAGTTCTCTTTTCCACAGGTATGTTTGAAGGATGGTGACATCATCAGACCTGACAGAGATTAGTATACCACTTTTAAGGTATATGAGTACTCTCCAAAAAGGTTGCTCTTCTACAAGGAAATCACACACAAATATATGCACACACACTTGTTAAGTGCAGGATTCAAACCCCTACTTAACTTGATTCATGACACTACAGGAACATGCATTTACACAACACACTATACACATTATTGTGAGTTCTCTTTTCCACAGGTATGTTTGAAGGACGGTGACATCATCAGACCTGACAAAGATTAGTATACCACTTTTAAGGTGTATGAGTACTCTCCAAAAAGGTTGCTCTTTTCCAAGGAGATCACACACAAATAGACAGACACACACACCAAGTGCAGGATTCAAACTCCTATATAACTGGTTTATGATACTACAGGAGTATGCATTTACACAACACTCTACACATTACTGTGAGTTCTCTTTTCCACAGGTATGTTTGAAGGATGGTGACATCATCAGACCTGACAAAGATTAGTATACCACTTTTAAGGTGTATGAGTACTTTCCAAAAAGGTTGCTCCTCTCCAAGGAGATAACACACAAATAGACGCACACACACTTGTTAAGTACAGGATTCAAACCCCTACTTAACTGATTTATGACACTACAGGAACATGCATTTACACAACACACTATACACATTATTGTGAGCACTCTTTTCCACAGGTATGTTTGAAGGATGGTGACATCATCAGACCTGACAAAGATTAGTATACCACTTTTAAGGTGTATGAGTACTCTCCAAAAAGGTTGCTCTTTTCAAAGGAGATCACACACAAACCAAGTGCAGGATTCAAACACCTATATAACTGGTTTATGATACTACAGGAGTATGCATTTACACAACGTGCTATACACATTACTCTGAGTTCGCTTTTCCACAGGTATGTTTGAAGGATGGTGACATCATCAGACCTGACAAAGATTGGTATAACACTTTTAAGGTGTATGAGTACTCTCCAAAAAGGTTGCTCCTTTCCAAGGAGATCATACACAAACAGACACACACACACTTGTCAAGTGCAGGATTCAAACCCCTACCTAACTGGTTTATGATACGACAGGAGTATGCATTTACATGACATGCGATACACATTACTGTGAGTTCTCTTTTCCACAGGTATGTTTGAAGGATGGTGACATCATCAGACCTGACAAAGATTAGTATACCACTTTTAAGGTGTATGAGTACCCTCCAAAAAGGTTGCTCTTCTGCAAGGAAATCACACACAAATATATGCACACACACTTGTTAAGTGCAGGATTCAAACCCCTACTTAACTGATTTATGACACTACAGGAACATGCATTTACACAATGTACTATACACATTATTGTGAGTTCTCTTTTCCACAGGTATGTTTGAAGGATGGTGACATCATCAGACCACTACAGGAACATGCATTTACACAACGCACTATACACATTATTGTGAGTTCTCTTTTCCACAGGTATGTTTGAAGGATGGTGACATCATCAGACCTGACAAAGATTAGTATACCACTTTTAAGGTGTATGAGTACTCTCCAAAAAGGTTGCTCTTTTCCAAGGAGATCACACACAAATAGACAGACACACACACCAAGTGCAGGATTGAAACTCCTATATAACTGGTTTATGATACTACAGGAGTATGCATTTACACAACGCACTCTACACATTACTGTGAGTTCTCTTTTCCACAGGTATGTTTGAAGGATGGTGACATCATCAGACCTGACAAAGATTAGTATACCACTTTTAAGGTGTATGAGTACTCTCCAAAAAGGTTGTTCTTTTCCAAGGAGATCACACACAAACCAAGTGCAGGATTCATACACCTATATAACTGGTTTATGATACTACAGGAGTATGCATTTACACAACGTGCTCTACACATTACTGTGAGTTTTCTTTTCCACAGGTATGTTTGAAGGATGGTGACATCATCAGACCTGACAAAGATTAGTATACCACTTTTAAGGTGTATGAGTACTTTCCAAAAAGGTTGCTCCTCTCCAAGGAGATCACACACAAATAGACACACACATTTGCAAAGTGCAGGATTCAACCCCCTACCTAACTGGTTTATGATACTACAGGAGTACACATTTACACAACATGCTATACACAGTACTGTGAGTTTTACTTTCCATAGGTATATTTGTAGGTTGTTGACATCATCAGACTAGACAAAGTGGGTTACATTAGGTGACATTGGGTGGGCTACATAGAAGGAGTGTCTAAACACGTTGGCCATGTGATCATCAAAGGAGAGTGTACTATCTAACTGTGTCCCCAGGGCCTTCATGACTTTCTTGATACATACTGGAGTACCACCTATGTGGTAATTTGTTTGCACTTTGTTTTAGCCAGAGAGGATGACTATGCATGCTTTGGCATTCTTCTTGGGGCATTGTTTTGACACCAGGTATCTGTCTCTGTAAGCCCCTTCTGGAGGATGTGTGTGTCAGCCATTGAGTCAATTATGGACCACAGTTATCAGTCATCTGCAAACCTGTTCAGCCATACTCCTCCCATGCTTGTCTGTACCTCTGAGCAGTGTCTAGTGAACAGGTGGGGTCCCAGGGCCAGGACCTGTGGGATGCCATTTGTGACTGTCTTAGACTCGGACATGGCACCCGCAACTCTGAACATGTGTGTTAGATCTGTGAGCCACTTGCCCACACATCCTGTGAGATAGCTGTTGATGTTTAGGCTGGTAAGTGTGTCCATGATGACAGAGTGGGGAATGATGTAAAAAGTCCTTAGTGAGGTCCAGGTGGGCTGTGTGGACTACTTTTACCTCCATCTATGTCCTTGGTAACTGTTTGTAGTAAGTCAACCATGTTTAGGAGGCAGGGTCTGCCTTTAACAAGGCGGGGTTGTGTAGATTCCAGTGTCTGGAGGTCCCCAATGTCACTGTTTATGGGTTCCATGACATTTTGCTCAATAGCTTTGTAGACCAGGCTGAGTAGACATATAGTGCAATGGTTTCCAGGTTCTGTTGTGGCACCCTCTTTGTGGAGCTGGATGACTGTTAGTGTATGCCATTCTTTGGGTACATACCCTGTGGTACAATTGAGTCTGGCCAGTGAATGTAGGTGAGGGTGTGGTTTCTTTTGTGCCTAGTGTAAGACACAGCCTGGGACACCATCCAGTTCCATTGATGTTGTGTTCTTGGCTTTGGAGAGGGCTGTCCTTACCTGCATGTCCATGACATCTGGGACTCTGCATCCTTCTGTGATAGACACAGGCCCTTTTGGAGGTGATGGGGGTAAATTTGCACTGAACTTGTCTCCCAGGATGTGGACAATGAAATTTGGTTCAGTGTATTCCTTGCCATTTGTCAGTAGCTGACAGCATATTTGGAAGTTGACACCTACATGTGTGGTATAGCTACTGCAGGCTTTGTGGTTGTCATTATTACAGTCCTTGGCAATTTGTCTTTTGAAAGTGTCCTTGAATTACTTTATGACCGATCATTGCTTCTTCCTAATAATGCTCAGTGATGCCTTTCCTTTAGTGAAGTTGGCTCTATCAGGTGTTAGTTTCCTCCTTCTGTTGTCTAGCTTATTTATGGGCAACGACCACCAGATTGTTTTCTTATTTTTGGAGAAGTGCATCTTGGTTTTATTTGTGATGTCTCAATCCATGCATCCCTGTAGATACTCATAGGATTCACTTGTAACTGATTTGGCAGATTGTATACCATTATCCTACAGCAAGGGGTCTTTGGAACTTTCCACTTTTGTCTTGGGATGTGTGCAGTTTGCTTTTGAAAATGTCTTCATGGTAGTTTCATTGACTGGGTGAGGGGGCGGGATGTGGATGTCCAGTGTGATTACTTCATGATCTGATATCACCAGTGGGGGCTTTATCTCTGTTGTGGAACACTGGTACCCCATGTTGGGGATGATCATGTCCAGTATGGTGTTACCTCTAGTGGCATGGTGACCAGCTGTTCCAGGGTGTTAGAGCTTTTAAACTCTAGGAAACATTGGGCAAAGGACATTGTACACAAGTAATTCTCACACTCACTGTTTGTGTAGTTGTAATCACCTCATATAATGGTGTTTGATAGGACCTCTATATTTTCCACTGTTCTCAGGAATACTGAGTGAGGTTCCTGTGACAAGGTAGGTGATCTGTAGCAGGCTACAATCTGATGAGCATCTTTGCCCAATGTTAGTTGCACTTGCATGGTCTCCAAGGACTCATGCTGTGCCACTAACCTGAAGGTGGGGGGTATCCATATGGTAAATGGGTACACCCCTTCTTTTTGTATTTCACTCGTGGTTTTGGGTCCGAAGATCAGGGGGATTGTGAGTGTTTTACGTGGAGCATGTCCAACAGCTCTGCATTTGACATAGCTTTGTATGTTAGGCAGTGAACACATCTGAGTAGGTGATATGCAACGGAGTACAGATGGAGCATTTTGAGATGGTCTGTGTATGGCATGTATTTCTGGCCACTAACGCTCTTTGTGAGTTATTGCTGCAGGCTTTACAGTTGTTGTAGTTGTCTTGTGAGGTACATAGCAAATGTGGCGTTGTACTCTATTATAGTTCTAGTGAGTGATGAGTAGTGGGGAACAATGTCCTCTTCTAGCCTGCATGAGGCACCTTTTGTGATGAGGTGTGCCACATAGCAGGGTTTCCTGACTACTGTGGGGATGTGATTATCACACTTGTGACCAGTGTACACCTGTGACCCAAGGTCCCTTGTCACACTTTCAGTGTTAAGTATACTACCGCCTATGTTGTAGTTCTTGGCTACAGAGGTTTGAACAAAGGGGATGACAATGCACCTTTTGCCATTGAGCTAGAGCCCATGGCTTTGACAACAGCCATCTGTCTCTGTGAGGCCATTTTGTAGGATGTCCACATCTTTAGTGTTTACAATTATGGCTCATAGTTTGCAGTCCTCTGGTAACATCTGTAGCCACAGACCTTCCATGTTAAAGTTTACTTCAGGGAAGTAGATACTAAACAGGACAAGACACAGGACTGGACCTTGTGGTACTGCACTCATCACTGGTCCAAAGTCATACTTGGAGTCTGCTACTTTCACAGTGTGTGTTCTGTCAGTAAGCCTGTTGGCAACCCATCTTGTGACATAGCAATTTATACCTAGATTAGTGGGTTTATCTATATTTCCAGAGTGTGGGGTGGTGTTGTAAGCAGTGGCAGGATCAGCATAGGCTGTGTGAACCACCTTACCCTTGTCGCCGGTTCTGTTGACTGCTTCAATGTCATCTATCAGGTTTAGATGACATGATCTGCTTTTTACAAATCCAACATGGTTGTGGTCCAGGGTTTGGGGATTACAAATGTAATTGTTTATATGTTGTATGATGATACATTCCATGGCCTTGAAGAGTGGACTCATCAAGCAGATGGGGCGCTAGTTCCTGGGGTCCGTGGTGTCTCCACCCTTGTGTAGTGGGATAACCGTCACTGTGCACCATTCAACAGGCAAAAAGCATGAGGTGAAGTTATGACTGCACATGGTATGTCAGTGTGGTGCCTGTAAGTTCTGTAGTTTGTGTGGAACACAGCCTGTGAAGTTATCTGGTCCCATGGCTGCTGTGATACTGGCTTTGGAGAGTGTGTTTTACCTGCGCAGCCGTGATGACAGCAACCTTGCAGCCTTCGATTATAGAGGTGTGCTCTTTCGTGGGTTAGAGGGGGGTACAGTTAACAGTGATCCTATCTGCCAGGATGTTGGTAATATCAGTTGGGTCTGTATATTTAGTGGCATTGAGCTGTAACTCAGTACAGATCTGAGTGTAGCCATGACATGGACCTGTCTGTTGGGCAGAGATTTCCTGAGTAAACAGTATGCAACAGAGTACAGATTGGGTTACATTCAGTCTTGTTGCATGGGGCAACTGTTTGAGGCCAGTAATCCTCTTGTTAGGGTACTTCACTGGTCTTTCTGGCTGCTGAACGTGCCTAGTCTGATTCATCGCAAGTGTGTTGTGGTACTCTCTGATGGGTCTGATGACTGATGAGTACTGGGAACCTCCTCTGACCTTCATGCACAGACCTTGACAGTTTATGTGAACACATAGCATGATTTTCTGACAACTTTGTGAATGTGTTTCTGGAAGTAGAGATGTCTATCCACATTTGTCCATAGATCCCTTATTATCACCTCCGTATTTGGCATAAGTGTGTGTGAGCATGCTCAGTATGACCTTTCAGTATGTTGTTGCCTGACATTTGCTTCATTTTCTAAGTGTGGGAGCATGCCCAGTATGACCTTTCAGTGTGATGCTGAATGAAATCCACTACATTTGTTGGAGTGTGTGAGCACGCCCAGTATAGACATTTATACTGTATGTGTAGCTAAGCTGTATCTTTACAGCAGGGCTTACCTTTGTGTCATAGATCAACAGGGATCATGCTGTGCCTGCAGGGCTTCTATGAGACACTTTGCATAGACTTATCAACATTACTACATACGGGGAGGACAGCTATTCTTTGTACATTTCTACCCAGGGAAACACTTGATTGTTACTGTGGGTGTACATAGGATGAGGGTTTCACCTGACACTTATACACATTTGCTATGCCTGCACTGCTATGTACCATACACCATTTCAGTCTGTACTGTTGCCTACTGTACTGGCTTGAGGCATACTACTGTGCTACAGATCCTAGTGTCCAATGTCACGTATATTAGATTGCAACTTCAGAGCCTACACTACCCACATCACACCACCTGGCCTGATGTTCTCTGTCTGCATAGGCCTGTAGGGGAAGTTACCCATATGCCTCTTTAGGGACATGATACAGCATTTCTTTGTGTTTGCATTATTGTACAATTGTCCTGCTGTGGGTGGGCCACTGAAATGTTATCATGGCTTAGTGGTTCAGTACTGTGACTATAGTGCACAGTATCCTGGGTTCGAGCCCTATCTGTGCTTTTTATTTTCATGCTGGGCAGAGCAGACTGATTAAGGAACAGTAAAGCAAATATGAGCATGTTTACCTGACTTTGCTCAACTTTGCACAACTTTGCCCAACCTTGGCCAACATTGCTCAACATTGCCCAACATTGCGCTAGTTAGCACGGGCGATTTTGTTTACATATACTAAATATTGGTAAATGCTGCTTAGCACTGCTTTATATTGCTTAAAACATGGCAATCATGCCTCCAGTGGTGCTGCAGGGCTGCCTATGTAGGATGCACATACTACACTCCCTATACATGTTTGGAAACAGGTAGTGTCAAGTTAGGCATCCCTTTGATTTTATGTGCAAGTCAGAGAGAGGTATCATTTCCAGGGTTACTACTGAGCCAGTGTATGTGCTATACATTGCCTCTTTGCCAAGGCCAAGGCATACTGGGCATGCCTCCTTCTGCCTACTGGGGCAGGCTCAGGTGGTTCCTCCTCCGAGTCATGCTGTGCCTGTGCAGGCCTTGGCAATGATGGGGGACTGTTTGGCCCTGCCCCATGCTGTTCCTGCTGCAGCTGTTTTTGCAGGATCATATTGTGTAGCATGGCACATACCCTGACAATTTGGGTGCATGTAGTTGGTGAGTACTGCAAGGCTCCACTGGATGTATCCAGGCACCGGAACCGTGACTTGAGCATCCCAAACATACGCTCGATTACATTTTATGTTTGTGCGTGTGCCTCATTATGGAGTTCTTGTTCAGGTGTGTGTGCATTTCTGATGGGGTGTCATCAGCCACGGCTCCATTTCATATACAGTATCCCCCACTAGGTGACCATCAGGGATGTCTCCATTGGCAAATGTCTGGTACAGCTGCGTCATATGCCAGATATGGGAATCGTGGTAACTTCCAGGGCAGCCAGCACACGCATTCAGTATTATGTCCTGGGCATCGCACATGACCTGGCAGTTGATGGAGTGGAAACCCTTGCGGTTGATGTAGGCCCTACCCCGCTCACCGGCTGGTGCTTTGATGTGTATGTGCATGCAGTCAATTGCATCCACTACCTCAGGGTATTCCGCTATTTGCTGGAAAAGACACATATTGCTGGCCAATACCTCACGGGAATTGGGGAAATAAAATATACATGATCACCGACATGTGTTGACATGGCATTCAGGAACTGGTGCAGTACCCTGGATGCTGATGCCTGTGAAATCCCCATCATATCACCAGTTGGTCTCTGGAAGGTACCTGTTGCTAGTATTCTTAGGCCAACACATACCTTGGTTTCCACTGGGATGAGTTCCCCTCTGTTGGTTCTGTGTGTGAGGTGTGGCCTGCACAGCTCAACAATTTGCTAAAGAAGCTCTCTGTCCACTCTATAGCACTCCACAATCTCCAGCTCATGTAGCCCCTGGTAGATTACCCTGGGTCTGTACACTCTTCTCCGTCTCCTCACCGTAGGTTGCTCAGCAACATCCGCAATGGCACCACCCTCAGCATCTTGCACATGTTGCCTTATAATAGTAATGGCAGCCCCTAACATTTTTTTTTCTCAGTTAAGCTTTTTAAGTTTTTACTTCTCTTTGTATACTGCAGTGTTGCAGTGCTTTTGAGTAAAACTTGGGAGAATATTGTTTGCAGAGTTTTAAGTGCTGGGCTGGGCTAGTGTACTGTCTGTGTAATTGGCTGATTCTGATTGATTTCACCTGGCAGCTCTGCTAGTTCTCCTTGGTTAACTTCCTACTACTACTTGTCCTTCCTTTTCCCTTTTCTGTTTCCACAGGGGGTGGTGCCGCGCAAACAAACGCAAACATGTGCACACCAGTGCAGACGCGCACACACTGCCTTACACAGGCTTACACAGGCACACACACGCACACAGGCTTAGACGGGTGTACAGGCGTGCACACGCTCGCACAGAGTGTAAGCATCTTTGCAAGAAACTTTGGTTGTAGCCACAGCGTATGCCTTCGGTTTCTTGGTTTCAGTTCAAACACCTGTAGGCACGCCTCTTCCAGGCCTGTGTAACTCACAGCAAACACATGCCACTCTGCTCCAATCAGCTTACAGTCTTTGATACATACCCCCTCATGATGTCACCTATCTACTATTCTGATACTCCCCTAATCCTACTGTTACACTCTAGGGATATGGTTCACATGGCAGGGAAAACTGGGATTCACTATCCTTATACTCATTTGCATAGGATTGCCTAGTAATGCTTGGTTACATCTCTCACACTGAGCTTCCCCCCTTAGCAACCACTACTCAGTAGCCATGTTGTCTTCAGCCTTCCATTCACTTGCATGGCAGATGGATATTTGTAATACAATGCCTATTTTTTGCTTTTATTTATTTATTTTTTTTTTAGAGTGCAGCACGTTTGCGCGATGCTGCACTACGCTTAAACCTGAGAGATTGGGGAAAAAATATATTTTTTATTATTTTGCAACACATATAAATGCCAATGGCCTTATATTTGGCCATTGGCATGCTTCCTCAACTGGATGCATCCTTTATTTGGAGCTGTCATTGCTCCGTTTTGCTATTTGCAGAACGGTACTCAGTTACCAACCGAGTACATTTCTGCAAATAACACTACTCTTACTCGGACAGGTTAGTGTTTCCTGGATCCCAAATTTACCTCATTTTCATAGCTTTCAGCAGCAAATGAGGTAATTTGCATAACCTAACACTGTCCGTGCAAGAGTCGTTTTAGGAGCTCTCATGCATGCCCCTGCTGGCTGTTCCTGGATCGCTCGGCAGATATATATTGGCTGTCTGGAGTTTTACACTACTCTTAGGCTCCGTGCAAGCCTTCGTAAATCTGGCCCAATGAGTCATGTAATGATAGATCCTATGGCAATCACTGATACCCATGCAAGAGCCAAGTACAGGAAAGTTAATTCTAATACTGGTAGAGACTGGAGAGATAAACAACTTATGTTTATTGCTATTATCTGAAATAATTGTTAAGCACCTATGCAACTATAAGAGAATTTATTTGTTTAATGAAAATAGAGTTACTACTTACATACAGGCTGTACCAACTGCTCACACAAAGGAATGTGTATCTAGTGTACAGACAAGAACTGTGTACTGTCTGCTGTTACTGAAAATACCTGATCTGTTGAAATCTCTCTAATACCATTATTGCTTTCAAAATATCTATTTCCAATCTCCTCTGAACCATGTAAGCTACCCTGTAACACCATAACTGTGGCCACACTCTCCAAACAAGCATTTTGGGACCACAGAGAAAACTGGGAAGGAAAATCACCTGAAGCTTGTGTAGGTCAGCCACTAAGTTATTTCATATTAAACTAAGCAAGAGAAAACTCTGAAAACATTAATCTGACTCTAGTGAGCACACTGCCTAGGTCTGCAGCTGTAAATAAGTATTCCAGGTACAATCTAACTTACTATAGATTCTTTTAGCTGTAGATATACGTAACCCAAAGATATAAGCATACTCATGCAATCTCTCTCTGCAAAAGTTACATAGTAACAAATTACACTCACATAATCTCTGTCTAAGCAGTAAGACTCTATCGCTTTAGTTATTCACATTTACTATTGTAAACAGCTCTAAGTGCCAGCAAGAGAAATAATCTTTACATTTTAAATAAAGTGCTTCTAAGCTGGAAAGAGCATTTAACTGAATTCAAACAAACCTGGTTGAGCTAAGATAGTTGATAATTTTTTCTGTTAGTGCTCGCCATGGTCTGGCTCTACCCACTCAATTCATTCTCAGTGCACTCAGGCTTACTCCAATCCCCTACCATACCAACACCTCCCCACCCCCACTACACTACCTACATTTATTTTAAACTAGCCACTCCCAAAATAAACATTATCCTACCACACTAGCAACTTATATTACATCACTCAATTAATATTACTCTTCCACTTATTACAACACAGCAATATGCTTACCACAAATCACTATCACTGACATTTATCGAAAGCAGCATGTTACCCTGCTATTCTACTGCAATAATAATCCTAACAAAAGCAAAAAACCTCACCTCATACCACATTAGTTTAAATGAGTCAGCAGCCCCCTACAATATTCCATTCCCCTAGCTACTGCAGATAAAACCTATAGATATTAAAATATCACGCTCAATTTACAAAATTGCTTATAGCGATCAAATTACTTATACTACAATACCACAACAAAAAAATCTGAATGTCTCCCTGAAATATAATACATTTATAGTAAAATTTATCGAGATTATAACACACATTGCTTTACAAATAACCCTTAGCAGAGATATCCATCCAAATCCTGGCCCCAATACCAACCTATCCCAGCAAAATCCCCAATATGGCAGTCAGTATACTCTGGTTGAGGTCTTGACTGTGGCTTTTTGTATGTGGAATCTGCATGCCCTCCTTGGCTCTGCGTGTGTCGATCCATGCATTCTGGTTTCCTCCAGCACCTTAAAGACATGCAGTAGGTGAATTGGCATTCCTTCCAGATTCCCTGATGGTGAACATGCAGTGTGTGTGTGTGTGTGTGTGTGTGTGTGTGTGTGTGTGTGTGTGTGTGTGTGTGTGTGTGTGTGTGTGTGTGTGTGTGTGTGTGTGTGTGTGTGTGTGTGTGTGTGTGTGTGTGTGTGTGTGTGTGTGTGTGTGTGTGTGTGTGTTTGTGAGTAGGGGGATATAGCTGCAGTATATTTATGAGTAAAACGTTGTCCATAACTTCTTTGACTTACCATTATAAACATATACTTTACACATGATAGGTGGTGATCTTTAGTGGTTTGGCAGGAATTTGATGTGTGTGAAAGCAGCTCCTCATTGTTACAGTGGTACAGTAGTAGCATTGCCATTTCACATGCTTTGCTATGATTGAGGTCTTTACTGTGGCTTTTTGTATGTGGAATCTGCATGCCCTCCTTGGCTCTGCGTGTGTCGATCCATGCACTCTGGTTTCCTCCAGCACCTTAAAGACATGCAGTAGGTGAATTGGCATTCCTTCCAGATTCCCTGATGGTGAACATGCAGTGTGTGTGTGTGTGTGTGTGTGTGTGTGTGTGTGTGTGTGTGTGTGTGTGTGTGTGTGTGTGTGTGTGTGTGTGTGCAAAATCTCACTGATTTTTATCTGTGCACACATAATAATGCTGGGTACATGCATAACTCTTCTGGATAACATTAAAAATGTAGATAACAAGTACTGTAATCATCTTTTAAAAATAAGGCATAAAATACATCACAAAGTATTCAGACCTTTGGAACTTTTACTGGTCTAGTGGCCACTACACTCCAGACTGTATAAATGGATTTTGATGTGGACTTAGTGGTGGCCTCTGCCCTCAGCTGCATCTTTAGTAAAACTAGCCCTAATAAGAGGTGTGTACAGATGCTTGCAAAGCATGTGTGTTGGGGCTGGGATGGTGTGGTCATTTCCTTTTTAATTTTCCTCACGATAAAACCTCAGAGATATTCACAACATGTTATTATAGTTTGTGCTGGGAGTGGGAACAGTTTAATCATTCTTTCATTTGCTTTCCTCACAAGCATCAGAGGTGTGCAAAGAAGGTTTCTATAGATTGTATAGGGCCAGTGTACTGCCTAGGTGCAACAAGTTGGAATACTTTTCTGTGATTACTATTTTTTCACTTTCATTTCAATTAAACATCATATATATATATATATATATATATATATATATATATATATATATATATATATATATATACACAGGTGGCTGCCTTTAGGCGTAGGGGTGAGGGAGTGCAGGGGCATGCTATGATTATGTATGACAACAATCACTTGACATACATGACTGTGGCCATTTGCTTGCATCCCAGTCTAACAATGGTGGGATGCACAGAGAGTTAATGTCTTTTTTGGGGGGGATATAGAGATAGGTATTATTCCCAGATAGAATGTATTCATCCTCTCAAAGATTTGTCTTGTTAGTTTATTGAGAGCTAATATTATGACACCTTTGAACATTTAGCCTTAGGCACAACTTGCATCTTCTTTGAAGGAAAATAAAAATTAGACTGAAATTGTTGTCCGCATATGTTATTTGGCAGAGGTTTTACACCGGATGCCCTTCCTGACATAACCCTCCCCATTTATCCGGGCTTGGGACCAGCACAAAGAAATGCACTGGCTTGTGCATCCCCAGTGGCTGGGTGGCCAGAGGATGCCTGAGGAGTGGAGAAAAAGTGTTTCGGTACCTATTTTTAAGAATAAGGGTGATGTGCAGAGTTGTAGTAACTACAGAGGGATAAAACTGATCAGTCACAGCTTGAAGTTATGAAGTTATGGGAAAGAGTAGTGGAAGCTAGGTTAAGAAGGGAGGTGATGATTAGCGATCAGCAATATGGTTTCATATCTGGGAAGGAGCACTACAGATGCGATGTTTGCTCTGAGACTTGTGATGGAGAAATATAGGGAAGGTCAGAAGGAGTTGCATTGTGTCTTTTTCGACTTGGATAAAGCATATGATAGGGTGCCTAGAGAGGAGTTGTGGTATTGTATGAGGAGGTCAGGAGTGGCAGAGAAGTATGTAAGAGTGGTACAGGATATGTACGAGGGTAGTGTGGCACTGGTGAAGTTTGCAGTGAGAGTGACAGATCCGTTTGAGGTGGGGGGTGGGATTACATCAAGGATCAGCTCTGAGCCCTTTCTTATTTGCGATGGTGATGGACAGGTTGCCAGACGAGATCAGACAGGAGGCCCCATGGACTATGATGTTTGCAGATGACATTGTGATATGTAGTGAGAGTAGGGACCAGGTTGAGGAGACCCTGGAGAGGTGGAGATATGCTCTAGAGAGGACAGGAATGAAGGTCAGCAGGACTAAGACAGAATATGTGTGTGTGAATGAGAGGGAGGATAGAGGAATGGTGAGGATGCAAGGAGTAGAGGTGGTGAAGGTGGATGAGTTTAAATACTTGGGATCAATAGTTCAGAGTAATGGTGAGTGTGGAAGAGAGGTGAATAAGAGAGTACAGGCAGGGTGGAATGGGTGGAGAAGAGTGTCAGGAGTGATTTGTGACAGACTGGTACCAGTAAGAGTGAAAGGGAAGGTCTACAAGAGGGTAGTGAGACCAGCTATGTTGTATGGGTTGGAGACTGTGGCATTGACAAAAAGGCAGGAGTCAGAGCTGGAAGTGGCAGAGTTAAAGATGTTAAGATTTGCACTGGGTGTGACAAGGATGGACAGGATTAGGAATCAGTATATTAGAAGGTCAGCCCAGGTTGGACGGTTTGGAGACAAAGTCAGAGAGGCGAGATTGCGTTGGTTTGGACATGTGCTGAGGAGGAATGCAGGGTATATTGGGAAAAGGATGCTAAGGATGGAGCTGCCAGGTAAGAGGAAAAGAGGAAGGCCTAAGATAAGGTTTATGGATGTGGTGAGAGAGGACATGCAGGCAGTTGGTGTGACAGAACAAGATATAGAGAACAGGAAGAAATGGAAACAGGTGATCCGCTGTGGCGACCCCTAACAGGAACAGCCAAAAGAGAAGAAGAAGACTGAAATTCTTTTCTTACTTATGATTTGTGTTCAGACCACCACTGAATCAAAAGGTGGAATACAATCAGTGGGGAAAATGCTCTAAAACATTGCTTAGGGCATCCGAACTGTATGGCTTCTGGGTCACTGGTGGCCCTTCCGCTTTTTAATTGAGTTATTTTCTGCATTATTATCACTGTGTTGTCTTGGCAAGGTAAGGATGCAAAGATTGTAAAGTTGAACAGCAACACTGGATTTCTTTCCTTATTCATAGTTTTCATTCAAGCCATCATTTGAATAAAATGTTGTAAAAAAGACTTTAAAATGCATTTCAGAACATATAGAAACTTCTTGAAAATGCTGGAAATGTGAGAAAATAATGAAAAAAGTAATATGGATGGTACGGGAGCTATTGATGGGGGACAATAGGAGGGAGCACTGTAAGATATGTGTTTTGGGGTGAAAGTGTAGGTAGTGGGGTGGTGCCATTGAACTCTTTGCTTATGGTGCCCCAAGGCCTGCCGTGTACATAACATTATTGTAATGTGTCATTGCTCCAAATAAATGTCAGTCACTGTCAATGCCCCTCTGTGAAATTGGCCCAAAATAGTGTTGTATACAAACTTATCAAATTGTGAGAACACTGTAGCAACAGATTAGCTTTATGTATAACCCCAAAAACGTTGCCGCATGAACTAAAATGTTGATTAGGAAGGTTGGTAGTGAAAGAGTGATTCTTAGACTTCAAGTGTCCAGGCACCCACAACCTGTCACTTGCTGGAGGCCCCAAGAATGTTAACACCAGCCCTGCATCTATATCTACCAGGTTTATGTTTCTTACCCTATGCTATCAGTTTTAAGATTCCCTCATCCCCTTCCAGAAACGTACCCATCAGGGTAAGTTTATGTTATTTCATTTTTTTTTTTTATTTTCAAAGTTACGGAACTTGGATCATACGGTGTCTACCATATGGTATTTGATGTTCTGTAACTTCGAGATTATAATATAGACCCGAAATTGGGTTCATATCATAATAACAAAAGTTTAATAGTTCAAATGCATAAACATCAAACTTTATGCATCGAACTATTAAAACATCGAATTGCATTTGAAATAATTTTAACATAAAAAAAACAGAAAACCTAAAGAGTGTAGGCAGGGGGCAAACTCCCCCTACACACCCCCTGCTACTTAAATATACCAACTCCGAGATCGCACTTTAACAGAGTACAGTGCGGAAAGGGAAAATTTCCCTTTCCTACACTGTAGCGCGATCTTGGAGTTGGTATATTTAAGTAGCAGGGGGGGGTGCAGGGAGGCTGCTTTAACCCATAAGGGTAAGTTTCTGTTATTTCATTTTTTATTTTTGAAGTTACGGAACTTCGATCGTATGTTGTCCATATGGTATTTGATGTTCCGTAACTTAGAGATTACAATATAGACCCAGGGAAATTCTATGAAATCAAGGGGAAATGAGTGCTATGGGTAGAATGCGTTGCTACAGAAGACAGTAGCACATCCACCTGGATGGTAACTTATTTACCATGATATTTCTACCAGTCCCAGTCTTTGAATTGCTGCCCAAATGCACAATATTTAGTGAAGAAGTTTAAACTTAAAAGTGCAGCAGTTACTTGAGCTGACTACTCAGTGTCCACAAGTTCTAGGGACTGTGCTAAAAATTCATCTCCACAAACAAAGGTCAGCATGGAGTCCCACAGAATGCTTTAACTTACAGGGCAGTACCCCCAACTGAAGTCAACACTGAGACCCACAGAGCAAGGAAACACAACCCATAAGGCAAACAGTGGAAAGATTACTGTAAACGAGACAAAACTGCAGATTGTATTCCAACTGCAGCTTGTACAGCAAACCCCTGCATGAAAAACAACATCTAACACTTAAAAATGGTTGTGTCTCAGACAAGGAAATAGAAGGCTGCATTGTCGTTGCAGAAAATGTTCACTAAACCAAAACCTTCTTGACACAAATAAGAAGCAGTGCTGCCAGGTATCAGTCTGTTGTTTCTGAAAATATGAAACTGAAACAAAACCTTCTACCTAGAAAACAAGGTGGTGTACAAGGGAAACACACTGTAGTGTTGTGTGGCAGTTGTTGAAATTTGCAATTAGTTTTACTTTTTGTTTTTCAAACAAAGCTTCTTATTTATTGATTTTTAAACTTTCATCAAAGGCATGTTTGTTTATCTTTGTTAAAAACGTTCATCCAAAGCCCTTTTATTTCTTTATTTTTGGTTTAAAAAGTTTATCCGAGGCTTTCTTCTCAGAAAATGTAAAAAAGTGCTGTGATTCTGTTCACTTTATACTTTTCTCCACAGAGCAGGTAATGCCCTAACAAGGTAAGTCATAACTCGGGTAATACAGGTTAAATGTTTCCTTTTTCTCATATCCATTCTACCACAGAGTAGTAGAAGCTTGGACATTATGCAGTGAGGCATTGTCGACATTAGGGTTTATTTTATTTTGGCATCTGTTCGGTCTTTTAATCACAGCAACAGTTCTTTGTTGTTTTATTGCAGCAGAAACTTATATAACATAAAAATGTGGAGGATCATGGCTTAAACTGTCTGAAGTAATTAGTCAAACATTCACATCTAACACAAAAGTAGACAAGAATTATTGGGGGTGTAGCTGTGTGTTAAAGTGGTACTGAAGTATACAAAGTTACCTCTGAACAACGTAGCTCTCGGCTTTTTTGCTCAGGAAGCAGGGACAAAGCTAAGCTAATCAGGGGCATTTTCTAATTTTATTATAATTCACAACTGGCTTTCAACAAGCATGTATTTCCTGAAGAATAAATAGGAAACTGTAATGTCTGTTACAACTGATTGACATATTACCCAGAGATTTATAATAAGGGGGGAAGAAGGAACATGGCAAATGTATGACTGAGACAAAATTGGGGATAGTCTGCAAAATCAGGTACAGTTGACAACACTGGGTGTATTTAAAAGAAAAACTGAAAATAAACAGAGCCTCACTCAGTCGATGTGGAATCAGGCTGCCATTCAGGTACTGAATGACAAAAAATAGGCATTCAATGCTGACTGCAGGTTTTTGCAGTATTTTATTATAAGGCCAGAACAGGGAAATCAAGGACAAAGATTGTAAAATAACCTCATCCTTGGGATCGGGTTTCTGTGGACCTGCCATTTCACTGTACAGAACACTGTTGGTGAGAGTGGCATGTGCGACCACAAGCTCTTAACTTTTGTTCAATAATTCTGGACAAAGTCAAACATGGTGGAGGGGTGACAAATGCCCCAAATCAATGGTAATTTGTAGAAATTGCAGCAATTTGCTTACAATGTTACTGCAAGATGTTATACAACAAAGTCCATTTTATAAATAATGCAAAGTATGAAAGGTTAATATCTAGCATGGCCCAGTAGCACTACTCTTCTGTGATTTACAGAAAATAAAACAACTTATAAGGGAAAGGGCAAAATTATGTGGCAAAATCAATAGCTTTCTGCAAAATCAGGGACAGATGAAAGAGCTATGTGTGTCTGCAGAGGATAGCGGCAAACCAACCCAGAAGGTTATTTCGGATTGGGCTTTTTTCCTCCATCTTGTAATTACTGTAGGAAGTACGATCATCGGTGCTTAGACCTCTCTTTCCAAAATGTGGGGCAGTGTATCTCTCAATGAGGCAGAAATGGGCAAAGTGTGGAACGCTTACCGACAACTTTAACTAGGAGCTCACAAGACGACTATAATGTGTTAGTACTTTTATCAAGTAATGTTGATGAAAAATATGGTTTGGTATTGTTAAACATGGATATCAGTTGAAATGAACTGAATTGCCGATCCTTTTGATGTGGAACTGTGAGGAACATTGACTTTTTAAGGTTCAGCATGAGAGACATTTGTCATAATGGGGTGAGAGTTGGAGGTATACATGAGCACAATGAACTGTCGGCCATGCAGAGGAGACTAACCCCCTCGTGTACTGTGATTCATTAATGCACTGAAATACCACCTCTTATTCATACTACAGACAACCACTCTTCCTTTAAGACCCTGCTTCATTCCCATCTCAAAACCCTCTGGGAACGTTCCTGCTTTCATCCAACAAAACTCACCTCTTTTTTCCACATTTCTCACACTCCTTTACTTCTCTCTTCATCACACTGAGTGTCTCTGACTACCACCATCTTCATTTTTCTTATTTGCTGCTACTCATGCTTTACTTTCTTATTGCCCCGCCTTTCTTACATTCGACAATTAACACCTCTTATCCCCATCCTACTTCAACTCTAAGATTTCATGTAAGACTGTAACGTCAACCCTGTTATTTTACATTGTAACTAATTTAACAGGAATATGAACCAATGGATTTTTCGTATTTTAATTGACTTTGTGTGTGTGCGTGTGTGTGTGTGTGTGTGTGTGTGTGTGTGTGTGTGTGTGTGTGTGTGTGTGTGTGTGTGTGTGTGTGTGTGTGTGTGTGTAATTTTACCTTTTGCTTTTCTGACTGTATTTTCACTGCACTTGTGGGTTTTTTGTCATGTTGTGTAATACCATCGTTCTTCAATAGTATTACATAAATGTAAATGCATTGTCTTCATATTATATTGTTGTTCATGGAGCTTTTCTCCCCGGGACTCCTTTGAAAATGGGCTCTTCTTGGTCCAATAGACTATCCCAGTAAACAAAATGTAAAATAAATAAAATAAATAAAAAATGTAACGGCTTTCTGCATCGATTCTAGGTTCATATTTTATCTATCTGTCTGTCTATCTATATTAAAATACAAAGATATAACTGAAACTAAGGATAAAGCTCTTTAGTAAGACAACTCCACCCATATGGATCAGGTTTCCACAGATCTGTGGTCCCACAGTACTAAATACTAAGACATGATAGTTAGGTCGTAGGTTATAACTAGGCTAAAAACCACTAGGGCCCTTACAAGCCTAGCCTCGAACCAAGACCATTTGGCTCTCCTACAGGGGCATGTTAGTAGGGCGGTCACTATGGATTTCTGCGGGATTAGCTAGGATAAGTAGGGGAATATCGGATTAACTGCCCTTAATTTGTATCTCTTTCATTTCCCTGCTATAAAACCTGCATTTGTGCGGTTTTGCATGCCAGTCTGTTCTTCAATTTTTCCCTTGGAACTAGACAAACTTTTAACTTAAGCACTCAAACCATTCACTTCTCATCCCGGCACTTGCTCAAAACTCATAGCAAGTGCTAATAAACCTTAGCACTAGACCCCCCTATACTGTAGAGAAGGACAAGCCTCTCTATTCGACCTTACCAGCCAATCAGTAAAACAGTTCACTGTACCTATCCAGGCATGTCCAAAGGGCAGTTTCAGGTATACTCTCCAGTCCAATTGGTGAATCTGGGCATTTTGAGGCAATTTTACAATTGCCTCATGTACACAGACAACCCTCTCCTCCTTGCACCAAACACTAATACATGCGAGAGATGCAATTATACAGCCAAACTGCAGGCTAAGCTCTCTCAATCCAAGACTGGAGCAGGCAGTCAAGAGGAGAAGGGAATTACTTGCATCACACCACCAGTTTCACATAGACCTATGAAACTAGCACCGGCAAAAAACACATTCCAGGTTAGTGGCACAGCATGATGCATTGGAGATCATCCACGTGCAACTAACAATGGGCAAAACCGCTATTCAAATTATGGCTTGCTACAGATCACCCACCATGTCCCAGGACCCCACTTCACATTCCTGGAAACAATAGGAAACATAAAGGTCCTACCAGACACCCTGATATTGGGTGATTTCAATTACCCAAGCATTAACTGGGAGAACTACTCAAGAGCAAATTCCTTTGCCCAACATTTCCTAGAATTTATAAACTCAAATGCCCTGGATCAACTGGTCAACACCCCCACCAGAGGTGACAACATATTGGACCTGGTCATCACCAAGATGGGCGACCGGTGTTCCACACCAGATGTCAACCCCTCGTTGGTTAGATCTGACCATAAACTAATCACTCTGGATATCCACATTCTGCCACCACCCCTGGTCGAAGAAACCACCGTGAAAATTTTTTCAAAAGGAAACTTCACGTTACTTAAGACTGAGGTGGAAAGTTTCAAAGCCCCCATGCTAAAGGATAACACTGTCCAAGCTGCAAAATCCTTTACTAATGCACTCTACGGGCACCTACAAGAATGCATGGATCGTGCTATCCCAAACAAAACTAAGACTTACTCCTCCAAGAAAAGGAAACCAGTCTGGTGGATCCCCTCCATAAACAAGCTATACAATAGAAGGATGAATCTAGTACAGAAAAGAGTAAAATCCCAAGAAGGGATGACATCCCTGATCAGTATCAGCAAGAAACTACATTCCCTCATAAAATCATCCAAGGCTAGCTTCGAAAGAAAAATTGCCATAGACTCCAAAGATAACCACAAGGCATTCTTTAGCTATGTCAAGAATGTAAGTGGCAATTCTCAGATCTGCTCAGAGTTAGTGCAGAATGGCACAAAATACACTTAACCAACCGCTATAGCCAACATCCTGGCAGACAGGTTCATTGCAAACTTCACCCCCCTCTTACCCCCAAAAGGGCCCATAACTATACCAGAAAAATGCAGTGCCCTTGAAATCACAGGCACTCAGGTTAAAACAGCCCTCTCCAAAGCCAAAAACACAGCATCAATGGGACTGGACAGAGTCCCAGGCTGCGTCCTACACGAGCTCAAAGATGAACTAACCCCTCACCTAAACACACTGTTTAAACTCAGATTCTCCACAGGCTATGTGCCCACAGAGTGTCGCACAGCAATGGTTATTCCGCTCCACAAAGGTGGAGCCACAATGGACCCTGGGAACTATTGCCCTATAAGCTTGACTAGCTTGGTCTGCAAAGCTATGGAGTGCATCATCATGGATCTCATTAACAAAGACATTGGGAACCTCCAAACACTGAACCCTAGCCAGTTCGGCTTTGTTAAGGGCAGATCATGCCTCCTAAACCTGGTGGACTTCTTTGAGACAGTTACCAAGGTTATAGACAAGGGAAAGGTGGTCCAGGCAGCCTACCTAGACCTCATAAAGGCCTTCAACACCATTCCCCACTCAGGTATTATAGACAATCTCACCAACCTGAACATAAATCCCTACACCACAAGATGGGTTGCCAACTGGCACATGGACAGAACCCACATGGTAAGAGTTGCAAGAGCTAGGTCTGACTCTAAATCGGTTACAAGTGGCATTCCCCAGGGCTCAGTCCTAGGACCCCTCCTGTTCGGCATATACTTCTCAGAGGTACAGGCAAGCACAGGAGGACTATGGCTGACCAAGTTCACAGACGACTGCAAACTAGGGGCTATAATTGACTCTCCGGCTGACACAGACATCCTCCAAAAGGGTCTCACTGTGACAGATACCTGGTGTCAAAACCATGGCCTCAAGCTAAATGCCAAAAAGTGCATAGTCATCCCCTTTGTAAAAAACAAAGTACCCACAAACTATCACATAGGTGGTAGCCCCCTAAATACAGAAGACGTAATAAGGGATCTGGGGACCCAAGTGGATAGTAACCTCTCCTTTGATAATCACATTGCCAAAGTGGTTAGAAAATCCTCTATGTGGCCCACCTAATCACAAAAGGGTTTGCATCTAGATTGAAAGAGGTCATTGGGTCCCTCTACATATCACTCATCAGACCCATCATAGAGTACAATGCCCCATTTGGATGTACCTTATAAGAAACCTGCAACAACTGGAAAGACCACAGACGTACCTCACCAAGAGGATCACTGGCCTTAAGCAGATTCCCTATGCAGCTCAACTGAAGAAACTCCAGCTGTACTCAGTTACATGATACCGCTTACGCAGAGGTGATCCCTGCCTGACATACAAGGCCATGTCCAACCCAGAATTGATGGACATGCTCCACCTAAATAAAACCATATCCACTCGAGCCACATGTTCTAAGGATCTAAACCTCACCACAACAGTAAACAGGACATGCTAGAGGGATAGATTCCTGTCCCAGAGACTTCCCATGTTCTGGAACAAGATCCCAATCTACATTAGGCAGAGCTCCTCGCTAATCCTCTTCAAGAGAAACCTTGATGAGTGGATGGGAAACAGAAAGTTTACCCCGGGATCACTTCAATCGCTCTGCTGGATAGAGGCACAGGAAATTAATCTAAGGGGGCGACAAAAGCCAACACATTCTGGCTAGGCTTATAAATGCCTTTGGGCAGATAGCCTAGTACCTACCTATGAACCTTTATTTATTTATTTTATTTTATTTTACATTTGTTGACCGGGAAAGTCCTACTGGACACGTGTCCATTTTCAGCAGAGGCCCGGGGAGAAAAGCTCCAATAGTACATAGTAGGTTACAAAAAGCTTAGCTAATAACCTAAGGTCAGAATCAAACCATATATATGGTTTCTGTGTAGCAAAGACTGTAACCATTATGCCAAACCCATAGCTGACATTTATGAACAGATGTCTCTTATCTTCTCTGCTGAAGAATTCTGGCCAAGCCTTAATATAATGGAGAACAACTTCCCCAAACTGGAGACATGTTATAAATATTGCTTTAATTCACTTATAAAATTACTATCTAGAATAACAGATTATCAACAATATCTCTTTCTGAAAAATAAGAAATCTGAAACTCTTAATTTCTGTCATTACTGACTGACCATAATCCTATGCAATTTACTGGAAAATCAAAACATTTATAAGGGTCAGGGCAGAAATAAAAGGAAATTCAGTAATGGTTAAAAGCTATCTGTGACCCTAGAAGATAAGAGAAACAGACTGGAACACAGAGGTGATGCAGTACCTTTATTGGACTGTGAAGATATTACCATACCTCCCCAGAAGTTTATATGCCTCTTGGATTTTCCTTTCTTGTAACTGATATAGGAACGTTTAATATGCAGGGTACAAACAAGCATCCCCATCAGAGTACAGAGGTGACAGGGACTACACTAAAAACGCAGCATGTCCTGCTGTTCCCCCCAAAAAAAGTATACTGGAGTCTCACAGAGCAATATAATTTATATGCCAGTCCTCCAGGTGTAGCCAGCATGGAGTGCCATGCTGTGTTGAAAGCACAAAGCCATCACTGGGAACATTACAGGAAAAAAAGAGTGACCGCCAATTGGTTATACTCAGTTTTCCTCAACAATCCCTGACAAAAGCAAAATAATGTGAGAATGGGGACATTTTTAAATATGACTCCAATTCAGTTAAAACTAATTGCACAGCATGTTTTCCATGAACATGCATTTTTTTAACAATAACATACATGAAACTGTAATGTGTGTCATTACTGACAGAGTGTAATCCTTAGAGATTTACCAGAAAATCAACATTTTTTTATGAAGGCAGGTCAAAATCATCGACATTTTACAAAATCAAGCACAGCTCAAAGCTATACTAGATCCTTGTTCAATAAAATACATCTCAGAAGCAAGCAAACCCTTTCATATCTCTTGAGGGCACCTCATTATAAAGAACAGTACTCATTTTCAGTCTTAAAAATCGGTGTCCCACAATGTCACACATGGAAGGGGCTTGACATACTTCATAATGAAACATTTTAAACAAAATATCCATGGTAAATAATAGTGAAACACATCATTTCAAAAAAATAACTATTTGTAGGTGCAATGACACACTTACTTACTACTCATGTTGGGAGCCCCCCATTTGAAGTCATAAGTAAGCCTTCTACATATTCAGAGGGAAAGTTTCACATTTTACAGGTGGACAGCTGAGAGCTATGTTCCAACTTGCAAAATGCTTGCCTTGCAGAAGAACTGTTGAATGTATAAATTTAAAACTAAAAATTAGCTGACTACTATATACTGTAGTATACCCTTGATTCTAACTCTAGGACATGCCTTGTCTGCACAATGCTAGAAAGCCTTGATGCTCTGCTATACCTGGGAATTGAGGCAAGATCTCTCCAGCTGATTGCACTGCTGCATAAACACAGAAACTGTAATAGTCACGCAAGTGAAGTTTTACTTACCCAACCTGAAGCTACACTGCTGTTTTTTTTAAAACTGTCCCAGCTTTCTGGAACAATGTCATAATTGAACTTGTTTTAAAGAATATAACAGACTGCATCACGTAATGTGAGAATGGCTACTATGCAGCCTTCAGAAAAAATATATTTTTGTTTCCAGCATTGATGCATAGTTTAACCAGGATGCCATGAACCTATGTAATTCACTTTACATGGATTTTCTCCTTTTTTTCTGCAAAAGCAACTCTTTAAGTTCAGGAGCGACCCAAATGCAGTTTGACCAGATAAAAGTACCCACAGGCTTAGGTCATTATGCCCGCCTTTTTCCCACTCCCACTACTTTAAATATGATCATGTTAGACAATTTGTGTGATTTTTTTTCATTGTCATGGGAAAACAGATAAAATGCTGCATTGTTTGCAATGAAACTCAAAGGTATTTTTCTCAGAAGCATACTTGTATTTAACTTCTGTGTAGTAAAATCTACTGCAACAGATCATCAGTTGATAGACAGTTAAAGGTGTGAAATAAAGTCTTAGTCCCCCAGTACAGAATTTGATTCCTTAAGTTCTGGTTTGCCTATTGTATGACCTTCAATACGTTTCTTAATCCGACCTTGCTTTTCCCATAGTCACCCCCCCCAAAAAAGAAGGGATTGCAGGCCTATCTGGTAACATAGCTAAAGAAGGGTGAGAGGGGCAACTGCTCCCTGTGCAAAATGTTGGGAGGGCATGACTAGTTAATTACGATCTCTAATCCAAAACTGGCTTTTTAAAAGCCGGCATTGCATTTGCAGTCAAACCTCAGCACTGTAGCGTGCAGTGTGTGGTCTAAACGGTAGCAATTGAACTGTATAATGTAGCAAGCAGTTTGTGCAGCGTGTGGTCTAAACTGTAGCAACTGAACTGTATAATGTAGCAAGCAGTTTGCTACAGTTTAAAAAATAAAAAAATCTCTTTTTTTAAACTAAAACCTGAGTGATCTGGTAGGCAAGGTAAAAATGTAGCAACTGTTTGTTTCATTTATTGCACGCAGTTTGCTACAGTTTATAAGAAGGATGTTTTATTTTAAGTGAACTATTACTGCTGTAGTGCTCCAAGCAGGCAGGCTGCTATAGTATTTGTTTAATTCTTTATATTTTAAAATTTGTTTTTTTAATGTTATAATAAATATGTGGATTACTTCAGGCAGGCAGGGTATCAACGGAAGCAACTGTTGGCTAAATTTGTGGCAAACAGTTTGCTACAGTTTTTAAGGATATTTTTTAACAAAACGTGAGTGCCATAGCTCTGCAGGCAGATGGAGTATAAACTGTAGCAATTGTTGCTACAGTTTCTACTCCCTGGCCAGAGTGCTAAAGTCTTCAGGTTTTAAATATATATAAATACTTTTAAACTGTACAGCTTAAACTTAACATGGAGCCGTACCTCTAACTGTCCACATTTTTGCCTCATATTTTTGGTATTTTCCTCATAAAATGTGTGTTTTCTCTGGCACATCACTGGAGACTAAAGCCATTAAAAAGACGCACATCTGTGTTTCAGACTTCATATCCTTCAGAAAATGCATGATAACACAAATTGTTATTCTAGCAACTCTAACTTTCTGCATTGATAAGAAGAGTATTTAAACCTGTCCTTATGTCTAGGCCTTTGCCCCATATTATTTTAGTCTTTCTATGTGTTGTACTGAAAGGTTGAGATGTATGCATGGTTTGAATACATTGGAGAAGCGGCAGGGGCAGGGCCCAGAAATGGGACATGAATGGCTGCGCAGGAAGAGGGGCTGTTATGCATCTGTGCATCTGGCCACTTGGCTAGAGGGAACATCTTTTTTGCTTTTGCTTTTTCTCTGCAATAGAAAGGGCAGGTGTAAATACATCAATCTGTATCATAAAGGGATTGGATAAATACAGTAAAGCTTTCTTTTTTGCTTTTCACTTGAAGTGCTGAGGGGGTCGGTACATGGTGCTGGTTGAGACAGCTACATTTTCATTCTTATTATATTATTCCATATCCATTCATTACTGACACCCTGTTAGAAAATACCTGACATTTATAGATGTGCACTACAAAGATTGTAGTTCATTAAGACTATTATATAGCCAGTCAGTGTAGTAGCATGACAGGTAATACATTCATTTTTGGTGTGCCAGGCTGTAAGTTCTAATGTCACACCAGAAGAAAGATGCATTACTGACATTCCTTTGCAGTATGAGGTGGGTGTTGCACTACTGAGCATTTTTTTTTTGTTTGCTCTGAGCTAAGAAAGGACTGTCCAGGGTGGGGTGTAGAAACAGGACCTGATAGCAAACCTGTTTCTATTGTCCTTAAGAGGGACGGGGAGAGAGTGAGCTGCAAAAATCAGGACCTAGCTGGCTGCATGGCTACTGCATTTCATGAGTATCAGCCTGCCACTAGATTACAGAATGAGTCCAGGTGCTAGCTGAGCCAGCTAGCCACATTGACTAACTAGATGATTTACCCAAGAAGTATGGGAGGTGAAAATTTTATTTTATGCATGTAGCTGCTTCTTTGCTGTGCTGGATCCAAAGTCTTCTTAAGAAACAAAGTCTTGCTGGCTGTTTACTGCTGAAATCAAATTCACAGAGCTTTGCATGACTCCATCTGTAGTCTGTTTAAAGCACCAAGCCTTTCAAATTGCACACTGATAAAGAAATATATTTTGCAACTATAAGCACAGTTACAGATAACTTATTTTTATAACAAATGACACATACTATTTCTGTCAGATTGTAGCCTATATTTACAAAGTTTTCCTTCATTACAGATATGAATGATGACTTCTGCAAAATACCTCTCTCTGTCCCTCTCTCACATAACTGAATTACTTACAATTGTTCTATAGAGTGCCAGTCACGCACATAGATTTTATTTCCTCTTGGTATCTATTTTGGCCTTCTGTGCGAAGTTACATAATGTCTGTTTTTAGACTTTTCTATTGTCCTTTTGTAATTTACTTGTCAGCAGTTCTGCTGATGTGAAAATGCACAAATGCACACAATCAGAATAACAGAAGCATGAAAGGAAACGTCTTTTCTGTTCCTACTGAAAAAACATCACGTATTGCTGAGTTTAGATATTTGTTCTGCAAACATGAGAAAAGCATGTGATACTTGCTTTCAAATATTGCTTTGCTAGGCTTTTCTGATGCTGTGAAGAGAAGCTTGTCTGTTATACCTATAGTATGAATGCCCATTTTACATTGCTAAACTCTATACATATATTCAAGCAAACTTTTTATTCTATGCTTTATCTTTCAGCATATTTACAACAGAATGTTTTTCAACCTTATATTCATAATCTTTAACAATTCCCTCTTTTTTAAACATACTCAAAACACTTATACTGTAGTATACTGCAGTATTGTTTATTTGCTTTATGCTGTGAGAATAGAATGTATACCAGCCCAATACTTTGGTTATACATTTGCTTTATTAGTTTATTAAACTATAGACCTTTGTCTGATTTGATAATTTTTGGCTGTTTATTACCACTAGTAGGTATTTATACCCTCCTGTACAATTGATTTGAACTGTATGTATACTATAGCCCATCTGCTGGCTGTACTTGATGCAACTGAGGTTTTTTTTTCTTTTAACATTTACTTGCAAACAGATTATCAGTGACATATATGCACAATTGTGACATTTTATTACAATTACCAAATAGGGTTGCCTGTAAACATTTTAACAATTATGTTTTAATAACAGTAATGCTTTAAGAAAAACTCAAGCCACTTGTCTGGCAATCAGTCTTGCTGTTTATTTTATCATTTCAACATTTCCTGTAACCATTTATCCAGTCTGGGAAGGTCTGAGTTCACATTTTATAAACTATAGTTAACTTTTTTTTAGCATTGTTCTTTAAATTATCTGTTAATACACTTACAGTTCGAAATTAGAATGTAAGTATCTGGGATTTGCATAACTATGCATTTATACTACATAAATATACATTATTTTACAATTAACTTACATGGATTTCAGTATTTATTTATTTATTTATTTATTTATTTATTTATTTATTTATTTATTTATTTATTTAACTGCTCTGCCATTCATTTTACAAAGACTGACTGATTCCATCCGTGATTTTATTTTTTGATAAGAAGGTTATTTTTAATTATTATGTTATTAATGAATGTATTTTAACATGGTTAGTACATTGTTGAATGAGTATTGCCTCATCTAGTAGTGTTCATATTAATGGAAGTGTCATATACAGCAATGTTTATTATGGGACGTATTGCATTCTATTGTGCTGCATGAGATATGAGGATTTCTCAAGTCCCACCTAATGTAGTTTGTTTTGCTTTTATTTTTCCATCAATTAACCAATTACTGTGATTATTCATCAACTATATAATGCATATGCATTTATCCTCAGCATTTTCGATCTGAAGAAGCTACAAGCTAGTGAAAGCGCTTATCGTTTTATACATTTAATTCAATAAAGTGGTTTATGCAACATTCGAACTGTATCTAGTGAAGATTTATTTTGTCGAGTGAACAGCACTTCTCATTTGGTCACTGCTTGCTTCAACAATCAGTTTTTTATTTTAACAATTATGTTTTAATAACAGTAATGCTTTAAGAAAAACTCAAGCCACTTGTCTGGCAATCAGTCTTGTTGTTTATTTTATCATTTCAACATTTCCTGTAACCATTTATCCAGTCTGGGAAGGTCTGAGTTCACATTTTATAAACTATAGTTAACTTTTTTTTTAGCATTGTTCTTTAAATTATCTGTTAATACACTTACAGTTCGAAATTAGAATGTAAGTATCTGGGATTTGCATAACTATGCATTTATACTACATAAATATACATTATTTTACAATTAACTTACATGGATTTCAGTATTTATTTATTTATTTATTTATGTATTTATTTATTTATTTATTTATTTATTTAACTGCTCTGCCATTCATTTTACAAAGACTGACTGATTCCATCCGTGATTTTATTTTTTTTTTAATTCAGAACTTTAACTGTTTGGTGTGGTGTTACTATACAATTATAAAAAAAAACTGTAAAAAACAAAATGGATATTAGCTTAACTAGCACATGTTTATATTTACATTATTTATATTTGCTGTCGTCTGCCTGTTATTCTTGTGCGTTGTAACAGATGTATTTTAGATGAAAAGAAAATACATACGTCAGTCTTGTGATTTTAAATCTTTATTTAAGCATGTCAGTCTTGTGACTTTAAATCTTTACTTTTAATAACTATTTTTATTTAAATTTATGCACTAGAAGTGCTTTGTTTACCTTTTGACTATGCTAAGAACGGCAGTCATATGCTCTACTTTACTGCAGTACTGATAAATGTCTTGCTTTAACTGAATGAAAGTAAAACATTTAAGAATGCTTTGTCCATACATCAGATTTTAGCATGTATGCTTAACCATTTTCAAAACACAAACATATTATAAAACATATCTCTTTTGTACAGATCAGCTGTAGTTTCCTTCTCTTTCCCAATGTTCTCATAAGCTCAGCTGTTGTATGGAGGAAGTCAGTCTCTGTCAGTTCAGCTAATTTATTTCCTTTATCTTGTAACTGCTGTTGAAGAGTTTCCTGTAATGTTGCATGATCTTTCTGACATTCTTTAGTCACCTGTTCTGCTGAATTTGAAACTCCTATGCACTTTTGAAAAGATGTATGTATAACTTGTCTAAACTTCCTGAACTCATTGTGTCTGTCTTTTAGAAGTTTATTACATTCTTTTGTAACAAAATGTACTAGAGGTTCTATCAGTAACTGATTTGACTGTTGTTGCAATTTTGAAATAAACCTTTCACATCTGGTAACAGAACATAACTGTCTAACATTTGAATATAATGTCAGCATATTAACTTTTCTTGGTTCTTTACCATTAAAATTTTTGTCTGTATAGTCTAGCCTTTGAATAATGGCATGCTCTGTATTTTTATGACATTCTACACACAATAAACATTTTTCATACCATACATGATTTTGGTGCTGTGGTAGCATTGTCACCTCACAGTAAGACACTGTCCAGTTTGATTCTCAGCTAGAGCATCTTCTGCGTGGAGACATGCATGAATGGGCGTACCTTCGTTGAAGGTTGTGCATCAGGGCTGGTAATTCGGCACATAAAAATCAACTACCAATCATTAGCGGACTGGAGTTCCACTGTGGCAACCCCTAACCGGGAAAAGCTGAAAGACACAACAACAACAACAACAACATGATTTTGTTTCAGATACCAGTCAAATATTGTAATCCATTTGCGTAATGCCTTACTATTAACTTGCAATCTATTTGCATAATGCCTTACTATTAACTTGCCCTAATAAGGTTTTACATTTGCTAATATGCTGTCTATACATTTCATTTTGTTATTATTAGTATTACCTCTATGGCATTCATACTGTATGTAACACAGAAAAATGTTCTTACGAGTCAACAGGGAGGCAGATGGCCAAGCTGCTTTACTGTAGATAGTTGAAATGTCTCTGTAGTCACTTGTGAGGTTGCTACAGCAAAACTGGCAGTTTCAGTCTTACAACTTTGTATTATACCTTTTTTGGAGAATTTATGGCACTGCTCACCTTCCTGCACAGCAGTCTCTCTCCGGATTTGGACATCTAATAAACTGTATTATTGCTGCAAACTGTAGAAAACTGTAGAAATCTGAAGTACTTCACATAAACGTTAGTTACTGTGCTTTTACAGGTGTGACCTTATACAAGTCACATAATGTCTGTTTTTAGACTTTTCAATTGTCCTTTTGTAATTCACTTGTCAGCAGTTCTGCTGATGTGAAAATGCACAAATGAACGCAATCAGAATAACAGAAGTATGAAAGGAAACGTCTGTTCTCTTCCTACTAAAAAAATCACGTATTGCTGAGTTTAGATATTTGTTCTGCAAACATGAGAAAAGCACGTGATACTTGCTTTCCAATATTGCTTTATTAGGCTTTCTGATGCTGTGAAGAGAAGCCTGTCTGTTATACATATAGTATGAATGCCCATTTTACATTGCTAAACTCTATAAATATATTCAAGCAAACTTTTTATTCTATGCTTTATCTTTCAGCATATTTACAACAGAATTAATTTCAGCCTTATATTCATAATCTCTAACAGGATGAAATTAATTTCTGGATGTTTCAAGTCCCCTGTCCTTCACTAAAAAGACATTTCAGCTGCTGCATTGTAATGAAAGGCTACAGTTGTCAATGGTTTGCGACAGAAGAACAGCAAATTTTATAAGGAGCAAACAAAAAATATGAAATTAATAAAGGACATTTTATGAAATCGGGGAACTTAAGATCTACTGTTGGAATGTGTGAGTACACCCACAAGGAAAATAATTTGCCATGATACTTTTCCCCATTGAACTACTGTAGGAATCAGGGACGTCGGGAGGCATACGCACTGTACTGATTTCAGTACAACTTATTTAGAAGGGGGGGTAGCTTTTTAAATGTTTGTTTTTCGCGCTTTACTGCACGATGACGTCAGCCAGTCAGAATGGAGCTCACCGCGGATTCAAGCATTATGGTTATGGACTATTTACACGAGCGGGAGAGGAGAGGAGAGGATTGTTTTGGAGACTATGGCGAGCGGGAGAGGATTATGGACTATTTACACGAGCGGAGAGGATTGTTTTGGAGACTATGGATGTAGGATTCAAGCGTTATGGAAGACCAGAGGGTGTGTGTGTGTGTGTGTGTGTGTGTGTGTGTAAATGCCCCAGGTGGGATGTACTGGTGATTAGTCATGGTGGTGTGGTAGGGAATACCTCAGGCTTGAACCCTGTACCTTGTATGCAGGTGTTAAAGACCTGAATTCCCTACCCACCACCATTTGTAAAAAAATTGCAGATTTTTGCCTCATATTTGATCTGATCAATATCTGTATCGTATCTGTGTTTTTTAAATATTGCAATGCTTGAAATTTGATGGTGCAGTGGTAGCAACGTAGCATTGATGTCTCACAGCTGTAGGTTGGGTTTGGTTCTTGGCTGGGGTGCCTTCTTTGTGTGGGGGGGTCTGTATCTTCTCCCTGTGTTTGTGTGGGTTTGCTTTTGTGTCCTCCCATGTTACAAAGACATGTCTGCATTATTTCTTCCTGGGCCTCTGCTGAGAATTGTTTTTTTTTTTTGTTCCAAGTCAGACTGTCCTGATTAACAAATTGACAGGCATTTAAATTTCAGACTTCAGGTTTCTGAATGTTTACTTCCTTACATATTTGATGGTGCAGTGGCAGTATTGTTGCCTCACAGCTATAGGTTTTCTGGTTTGATTCTTGGCTGGTGTGCCTTCTGTGTGGAGTCTGCATCTTATCCCTGTGTTTGTGACATAGTAAAACAATGTTTTATTCTAGCAATAAATATATACTAACACAACCTTTTTTATAGCAATTTGTTTAAGTTTATGACTATTTGAAATTTGTCCTTATTTTTGGGAGTGTAATACCCTGTTATTGGCTTTGTCCAGGTTTTTTGTGCTAAGGTTGACAGCTATGGCAAGAACTGAATTCACTGAATATGTTTGAGGGCTGTATTCCCTCATTACTGGGTTTGTCCAAGTGTTTTGTGCTAAGAGGTTGACAGCTATGGTGAGAACTGAATTCATTAAATGATAGCCATTTAAGTTTCAGTCTTCCTCTCTTTCACAAAGCAGGTGATTTGGCATAGTGGTATGTTGTTCTGACTATTTTGCACAGTGACCTTGGCAGTAAAATGTATGATGGTAACACAGCATTTTATTCTAGCAGCTTTCCAAGATTATACAAGCAATGTTTAATGTGTTTCTGTTTTTTGCCCTTTTGACCCACCCCAATAAATTTGGCTTTTTCCAGACTTCTTGTGCTGCGAAGTTGAGATGTAGTTGAGTATTGCGTAGATTTTACAAGGAGCTGAGAGCTGCAGGGGAAGAGAAGTTTAGTGCTGATTATGCTAAGTTGGCTCACATTGCTAGTAGCACAAAATGTGGTGTACTTGCTTTTAATACAGAAGGTTGTTGGTTCTACTCCCATAAGGGGTGAATGCTGCTGTACTGAAAGTTAAGACACTAACTATGAGCCTGTTATCAGTTTGCCATCCATTTCCTATTGCAATATTACTAGCTTATTATTAATGTAATTTAGGCAATTTATTCCTCAGGGGCATCAGACACTTTTTATTTTTCGGTGAAGTCATGAAATATAAAGGTGATTGCTAGCAGCAACCTCTTCATTAGTTAGATTTATTTAACGTGGAATTATTTAGATGACTTTTTACTACTTCAGAGATTGTGCATATTATTTACTGATAATGGTGGACTGTAAAAGTTTGACTAGACTTTTATGATGGAAATGTTCTGAATTGGGCAGTTTTGTTTCATTGTTTACTGGAAAAATGTTCAAAGCAATAGGAAGGTGTATCAAAGAGCACATGTATGTTTCATATGCAAGGGGCCTATGATTTAAAAGCAGCCCAGAATTAATTTTTATCTGCCACGGGTAAAATGTATTTTCTTTGAATGTGGGTTTTAATGTTGTTTCAATGAATGTGAGTTTCAAGGGCAGAGAAGTTTTAATGCCAAGTTTGTTTAGCAGATGTCTTAGTGTTTGTGCTGTAAAATGCAAAATAAAACTTTCAAATGAAGTTCAAATCATCATAGAAGTAAATCAGTATGCACATTAGTGTTTATGGTAAATGGAGTGAAATAGCAAAGTAATGGATCATTGGAATGGCTGCAGGGGGAGGCTCCATTCGACCATGGTTTTGTGAGGGGGAAGGGCGGCAAACTTAGACAGCCCCAGCTGAACTATACCTCCCAACTGTCCAGATTTTCAAAGAATGAATAGATTTTTGCTTCTTATTTTTGGTTTGTTCCTCAATTTGTGGTTTTCTGGCAAATGATTTAGGAATTAAGTCACTAAATAATGACACACTAGTTTCAGACTTTATAACCTTCAGAAAAATGCATGCTAAAATAAGACCTGTTCTATCAACTGTCCCAGTTTATACAAGAGCAATTTTTAGTACTATTTATATGTTCCCTCAATATATTTGGCCTTGTCCAGATTTATTGCATTAACAGGTTGAGAGGTACATGCAAATAAATTGCTTTATAGAATTAGGCATAGCCAAACCTCAACTGTCCCTGATTTTGGCTCAAAATGTTGCTCTTCCCCTAATGATCCCTCCACAAAATAGCTATTTTGGAAGAAAACATAGAGGGTTTACTTTACTTTTATAAATAACTGTAATGATCAGAGTTATACATTACTTTTATTTCAGAAATGCATGTAGATTCTCTAATTTTGTCAGCTGCTCTAAGTTAACTGTGCTCATATTAAAATGGTGTCCCTCCTTTGACAGGTTCCCAGCTGTATTGTCTGGCAATTTTATATTTTTGCATCACATTTTTGGTCCGTTTTTCATAAAATTGCAGTTTTCTGGCAAATTAGTGGCAAATTGTTAAAGACTGAAGTTAGAAAATAATGCAGACATTTCAGTTTCAGATTTCATACCTTTCAGAAAATTCGTACTGATGCAAGACCTACTACTATTCTATTATCTTTCTAAGTTTATAATATAAGAGCAATATTTTAAAAAAATGTCCTTATTTTTGGGCCTTTGCCTCAGTTTTATTTATGAGTTTGTTGCTGTAAGAGGTTGAGAGGTGTGTGTGTGTGTGTGTGTGTGTGTGTGTGTGTGTGTGTGTGTGTGTGTGTGTGTGTGTGTGCGTGTGTGTGTGGTAGGTAGCATACCTCTCAACTGTCCACATTTTGCAGAATGTCCAGATTTTTGCCCCATATTTTTTGTCTGTTCCTCATAAATTTTGTGATTTTCTAGAAAATCATTGAAGGCTGAAGTTGCTAAATAATGACAAACATTTGAGCTTCAGACTTCATGTACTTTAGAAAAATTCATACTAGCACAAATCCTGTTATTCTAGCAACTTTCTAAGTTCATGAGAACATTATTTAATATCTGTCCCTGTTTATTTTAGGCTTTGTCCATTTTTCTTGCACTAAGAGGTAGGTAGGGGTGTGTGTGTGAATGAAACATCCTAGTTAGTGGTAGCAGGTGGTTAGTAATTTACTCAAGCTCAAAACCTGTACCTTAGTTACAGAAAACAAAAGCATAAAGTATCTACCCCAACTACCATGCTGTATTTTTCAAAGAACTGACATTTCAGGTTAATTTTCAATTCAAGGAACCGAGTTTGAGTGAATTTATATTATATTACTGAAGAGGCATTACAGCGAATGTCTCTTCATCGACACTAAAAGAGCAAACCGTGAATTACGAGAATGGCCGTAGCTTGGCTGGGGAGGGGGGTAGCAGTTTGAGAGCTGTCAGTACAAATTTGAAAATCCTAGCTACACCCCTGGTAGGAATGTATGATATTTCATGTACAAGCTAAAACTTAAAGTGCAGTGATCACTTGCGCTAACTGTTTACATGTTGTAGTGCCTGTTGACTCACCAGAGGTCAGCAAAAAGTCCCACAGAATGCTTTAACTTACAGGGCAGGGAAGGATTACTGCAAAAAAGATAAATGGGTGATAGTATTCAAACTGCAGCTTGTACAGCAAACTGTCTGTATGAAAAACATATAACACTTAAAAATGGTTATGTCTCAGACAAGGAGGTAGCAGGATGCATTGTTGCTTCTGTAGAAAATGTTCAGTAAATGAAAACCTTCTGCTTCTAAGAAGCAGTGCTGAAAGGTATTTATTTTTGTTAAAAACTAACAGCCAAAGCTTTCTATTCAGAAAAAAATATCAGTTTAACCACCACCACCACCCCCCCTGCTGGAGGCAGGTTAAATCTTATATCCCTTCTAACAGAATGTTATAGAATCCTCAAGATCATGTCATGTGGGGTGTAGTCAGCATTAGGGTTTATTTTATTAAGACGCATTCTGTGTGTGTGAGAGTGTGTGTGTGTGTGTGTGTGTGTGTGTGTGTGTGTGTGTGTGTGTGTGTGTGTGTGTGTGTGTGTGTGTGTGTGTGTGTGTGTGGCAACTGGAGGGGGTGGAACAGGATAAGAGAGAGAGAGAGAGGGGGTTATTGAAACAGCAGCAGGGTGACCCCTCTGGGACTAAAAACATAACTGTTAATGGTTGTAAGTTGAATTACAAGGGTCACACTGTATTTGATTACAGTAATTTGGACATTACAGAGACTTATTTTGGTTTGTTTGTAAAAGGTTTTGAATTTATACCAAGGAAGAAATGTGACATAAGCAAGGTGTTCATTGATTTAAAAAAGTTTACATGAAAGAAAAATTTGGAATTGATATTTAAGGGGTGTAATTTATTTATTTATTTCAGTTTGATTACTGGGGAAGTCCACTGGGCCTAGAAGAGCCTGTTTTCAGTGGAGGCCCAGGGAGAAAAAGCTCCAATAACAAATTACAAATTACAAACATGTCAATTACAAGAGTATATATATATATATATATATATATATATATATATATATACAAAGAAGTAGATTTAGATTACATCAAGCTGCGAATACAGTGTAAGACATATAAGGCATAATACTTCATAGGTAGGTACTAGGCTATCAGCCTAAGGGCCTAAGTAAGCCTAGCCAACAAGTTTCCCTGACTTACGCCACCCAAGAAAGTTATCTTCCTGTGCCCCTGTTGAGCAGAGCCACAGAAGTGATCCCTGGGCTGTATTTCCTATTCCCCATCAACTCATCAAGATTTTTCTTGAAGAGTGCTAATGACAAACTTTACAATACATTCAAGGGAATACAGATAATAGGACAGTGGTGGAAAATGTTTGTATGTACACAGTTAGAATAATTATTAGCTGTAATAAAATCACAACTGTAGATATAAGAAGATTCAACAGGATAAGCCACAGTGCAACAGGAGACAGTCCTGTGAAGGTAATGGAATGTAGTAGTAGGCAAAGTAGGTATGAGAACTGGGTGAGGTAGGGGGTGGGAGTCAGAAAACATAAGGGGGGAGATTATGTAGGAGAGTAGCATGGGCATGCCCATTTTGAAACAAGATATAAGAATAGGAGAGACTCGAAGCTGGTGTGGTTAGGGGTATTGTGCAGGAAGGGATGGAGAGAGTTTCATAGTTTAGATATAGAACAAGATAGCAGGAGGTGACCAGGAGGTCATGAGGGTTTGTGAATTTGTAGGAGGCTTTGGTTTTCTGATCTGAGTGAGCGGTTCAGAATGTAGGGGGTTAGGGTGGCAGCGAGAGAGGGAGGGACAACTGGCGGGTTTGAAGATGAGCTTGTGGGCAGTTTAAAGAAGCTTAGGTAACTGGGTAGTTCGAGCCATTGCAGGGTAAGGAGAAAGTGGCAATGGTGGGATGAGTTTTTTGAGTTGGTAGCAAATTTGCTAATTTTATTGTAGCAGGATTCAAGTTTGAATTGCAGGCCAGGTTGTAGATTAGTTAGTAGAGGAGCACCATACATAAGAGAGGGGAGAAGGTAGGTGGAGGCAAGGGTTTTTCTTGTGGAGGGGGTGAGGTAGTGGTTGTGTCTGTACAGGAGTCCTAATTTTTGGTGTTTTTTTTTTTATGGAGGTTTGGATATGAGTGTTAGATTTTAGATGTTGTGGAATTCTGTACACTTCAATAAACATTGGTGTGCTTAAGTGGTAACTGCTCATCCGAGTGTTCTTAGTGGTTCTTTCCTTACAGTTATTTCCAAGCTCATTCAAGTATTCTATAGTCCTTTCAGTTCTTATAATGACAAGTCACTATTAAAGGGAGGATAATTGTAGTGTCTTTCGGCTTTTCCCAGTTAGGGGTCGCCACAGCAGAACTCCGGTCCGCTAATGATTGACAGTTGATTGTTACATGTCGAGTTGCCATCCCTGATGCACAACCTTCAACAAAGGTACGCCCATTCACGCATGTCTCCACACAGAAGACGCTCTAGCTGAGAATCGAACTGGACAGCATCTTACTGTGAGATGACAATGCTACCGCAGCACCACCACCGCGGATATATTAAAGGGAGGATAATATTTGCAGTTAAAGCAAGTCCCAAAACCCCACAACAAAACTGCAAATCTATCAGCAGTCAGACTACCTGCATTTCAGAAAATCTACAGTAAAGTCTAAAATAACTTTGACACAGCAGCAGTGTTTCGTTAAAACATTACTTCAGACAATCTACAGTAAAGTCTCAAAGAACTTCACACTCTCCAAGATACCAGTGTAAAGGACATTATCCAGTTAACAGTGTTTGTGTCTGTGTAATGTATCAAAAAACTTCACCACCTCCAAAGCCAAAGATAGACTTTCAAGTTGCCAGTGTGATGTCACAGAGCCATGAAAATCCTTACAAGAGGGAGTCTGTAAAAGCTGTGAAATGCCAAGCCACCTTGTTAAAGCAACTTTAACTTTCCTTATGTGAGCATGCATTTTTATTATAATGCATTTTCTAGTTGAACCAGATAGTAAATCTCAGAAATGTTTAAATGCATCAGTAAATGTAAATTGCATAAATATGTCAAAAATGCACCAGTAAATATTTGGTTTAAAGTTAAACATTTGAGTAAAGCAGTGTAAAAAGGGTGTTCCAGAAATGTTCATTTAAATTTCAGCATTGTTAGTTCAGGAATGTTAAATTTTTCTAGACACAAATGGGTTAAAACTCAAAAATACACTGTAATGTGTCATAATTTGCAATATGATTCAGTTTCTAGTATCAGTATGGTTTCAGACAAATACAAATTCTAGTTTACAGTCCACAGAAATCAGTGTAAATGCTACAGTACAAGTAATTCAAAATACTGAGCTAAGTTGCAGTATTGCAGATACAGAAGTAAACTCAGTGTAGGCAACACACAGATTTCCAGAGCAAATAAGATTACATTTGCAAAGTCTCAAGTTCATGTTATTTCAAATAAAAATGTTCAGAATGTAATAAATTCTAGTTAACTGTTTTCAGAAGCCATAACAAATATTGCACTGAGGGAAAGTAAGAAGGATCAGAGTGCAGATTTTAATTAGTTTGATAAAATAAACACCAGCATAAATGATATACAAACGTTAGGGCAAAATAAAGAAGAAATGCAAACCTTAGCTCAAGTCAATGTTATTACTAGTAAGAACAAACAAATAACATAGCTAAATTCAGTGTTGTTGCTAGTTCTATAAAACGGATTTTCAACTTATCTATAATGGGTTTGGCAGTCCAGCACCAAACCAGATTATTTATGTCGTTCAGGGTTGATGAAAATGACATTTCATTGTTTACAGCAAATAAATTATGGAATAATGTACTGATTAATACAGACACCATCAATTTCAGTTACAAATAGACCTCTACTAGAGGACATCAGTGCAGCTATGTCAGGATTTGAAGGGTCAAAGGTTACAGTAGTGAGCAGTTCTGAGTGTAACAGTTCTGTACTCGGTATGGATATGTCATCAGAGTTACATGTTGTTTTGGATAGCAGTAGCAAGATTTTATGGAAAAATAACTCTGCTACAGAATGTACAGTAGTGCACATAGATGACACTTGTAAAAATGTCTGTGCAGCAGATTGTGCAAATGTACAGAATTTGAAGAAGTGGTTACCATTAGTACATGCAGATTCATGGGCTAAAGATAAAATCAGTTCCAGTTCAGTTGCCACAACTGTAGTGCAGGCAGTCAAGTTACCACATTTTCAGAAACAGCATCTTATTCTCAGAAAAGCAATGATAGACTGGAATAGGAAGTAAGGAAAAATGGGTAACAGTGCCAGGCTAGTACTAGATTTAAAATGGGTATATGTATTTATCATTCTGGAAGCACATGTTGTGTATAGTATACCAGAAATGACAGTCAAATTAATTCACAGAATAAATGGTTTACAGTTAGAGATATGTCAGATTAATTTTTGGTGGTATTGTTTTGTTTAGCAGACATTAAGACCTTTGAATTATGGTAGTAAAGTGTTGCAATGCATAAATTGATACAGATAGCAACAGAAAAGAATTTACCGATATTAAATAATGTTTTGCTAATTTGCAGAATGAAAAAATTAAAGTCAGTGTTATATTTTAAAAGTGACAGTACAGTCAAAAGTTTAGATCCCATGCATGAAAAAGGCATGCAGCAAAAATATTATTATGCTCTGCCACTAACCTCCCCGAACTTCTAAGACCTAGATTGCCTTCTCAACCACTAAGGCCTGGATGCTCCAAAACTACCTTTCTCTAAATGCCAGTAAATCCAAAATATTAATATTTATACCCTCAAAATCCTTCCCATTTGGAAACAAAACTCTTTCCAAGTTCTAAGCCAAAACAACACTCCTATTGAAGTTGTTCCTTATGCTAAATTATTAGGTGTTGCTATAGATCAGTAAATAAAATTTGACAACCACATCATTCTAAACATAAAGAAAAGCTTGGTATGCTTTACAGGAGCAACCACTTCCTCGCACCCCATACTAGACATACCCTTGTCTCCACTTATCTCCTTCCTTCCCTAATGTAAGATGCACCCTTGCTAACTAACCTGTCAATCTCCATCACTTCCAAGTTAGAAAACTGTTACAAAATTTCAAAATTCACCACTAACGCCAAATACCCCTCCCATCACTGTGTAGCCATCCACTATCTAAATTGGCTAGAACTTCCACACTATCCGGATTACCTCCAACTGATCACAGTGCATAAACTTCTATTCAACCCTACTAAATGTACCACTCTCTCTAACATCCTTCCCCCCCACCTACCAAATAGAACTCTCAGATCTGCCTAACCACTCACCTTGACAAATACTCTAATCTTTTTCACTAGCCAAAAACTGGAATTCCCTTCCCCCTTACTCTAAGGACAATGCAGAACCTGGAAAATTTTAAAACACATCTCCATTCCTATCTTTTCTCTAAATGTAAATGTACCTGTATCCTTCCAACTTAGCCCATCCCCAATTCTCTTATACCTCTCCTTTTAGCTCAACAATCTCCTTTTATTACCAAGCTATATTCCACCTATTTTAGTGTCTATATCAGAAGAGCGAATGCTAAAAATAGCGAATGCACCCAAAAATGTAGAAGTCACACATCAGCGAATTTGATCCCAAAATATATATATATATATATATATATATATATATATATATATATATATATATATATATGGGTCTAGGACACATGCTCGACTAGCATATGTCCAAATTACAAAACATTGAACACACATAAACGAAAGTGCTTAACATCGAAAAGCGCTTCCGTATATGTGTAGTTCAAAAAAAATCTACGTTTCTGCAGGGTGGCTTTGCCCCCCTGCACCCCCCACACCCCCCTACTTTAATATTCTCATTCCAAGATTGCACTACAGTGGGGAAAAGGGAATTTTCTCTTACCTGCACTGTAGTCCAATCTACGAAACAGGCACACATACATGGTAGCACTTTTCGATGTTAAGCGCTTTTGTGTATGTGTGTTCAATGTTTTGTGATTTGGACATATGCTAGTCGAGCATGTGTCCGGATCCCATATATATATATATATATATATATATATATATATATATATATATATATATACACACACACACACACACACACAAAACACACACAAACAAAATAAAGTGGAGGACTTTGCCCACCACACCCCCAACTTAAATAAACCAACTCTGAGATAGCACTACAGTGGAGAAAACAGCAATTTTTTTTTTCCCCTGGGGAAAAAAATCGCTGTTCCATGACTTTGACATTCTCAGCTTTCAAACTTTACAGTTCAACAGAAGAGCATTCCCTATTTTCAGTGTTTGTTCTTCTGATAGGAACCCCAATTTTACACTATTATTACTTAACATACAGGAACTGATACTGCCTACTGACAGATACCAATTCTAAATTGCAACCATCGATTCTCCTTGGAATGTTTGGTGTGTTCCACCATGTTATTTTGAACATGTTTTCAAAATTATTACTGTTTACTACATGATATTTCTGTTTGATATTGTTTGTTACTATTGTAAATATTCTTCATTGTATTTTTATTAGTATTCTCTAATTGCAGTTGCACTTGTATTTTGTAATGTTGAGTTTTTATCCCCAGGCCTCCACTGAAAATGGGCTCTCTGGGCCCAATGAACTTCCCCAATCCTCAAAATTGAAATAAATAAATAAATGTGTCATTAAAGCTACAGATTCAAATCTAACGTCAGGAAAAGAATGCAATGTAATTGTACTATGTGAAGAAACTTCACATACTTGTATAAGGGACAGACAAGTAAAGTTCCATAATCAGATCAGTTCAACTTTAGTAATAAATGTGTATATGTAAATGGTTCAAGATTGTATATATTTCATGCAGAAATTGCGGTTTTCCAAGCACATCAGAGGCACAGACTTACGTAACCAAGTTAGCAGATTACAGCCCAGCTCAGCAAACTGAACTAAAGACAGTACTTTATGCCATAAAACAAGATGGTAAAGATCAGTTTAATATTATTAGTGATAGTTGTATGCAGTAACAGTTCTTATTATTTATCCCAGAAAATTGTAGGCAGTAATGATAAAGCCTTGCAGCATTCAGTAGTACTGAGAGTTAAATTATGTCAGCTGAGGAAACAGCTACATGTAAAGCAGAGGACAGAGACCTGCACACTAAAGAAATTATTTTATAAATTACAACTTGGGGGTCACAGAGTAAACATAGAAAGTTCAACAGTTAAGGTTCATTTTATAAAGGTGCAGAAATGCAAATATCAATGCAGTAACAGATTGCTACTTTGGTTTCATTTGAGTTTATGACAGAGAAAAACAATACCACTGAGGTTCCCATTTGATTTAATAATGAAATTACAGCCTTTCTATTTCACTGTAGTACATTATCAGTTCAGTTACAGGCTTGTTTATTAGTAACATTGATCTAGTTCACTATAGCACATTAACAGCTTACTTGCAGACTTACAAGAGTTTATCGGAAGCATATGTTTATTTCATGCAGAAAAATTTAAATAAAGTTGGGGCAACAAGCAATGCTATCAGTTTATAAATGTTAAAGCTGCAAATGTTATTTTAAGGACCTGATGCTGCTTTTTTCTGTTTTGCAGATATTACAAAAAGACATGATATCAGTTTTGGATATTTGAATAATTTTCAGTTTGGTTTTACATCATGCATGTTTTAAAAAGCAGTCAAGAAAAAAATATTACATTAGCCACCCAGCCTTGCACAGTAGATGGGGAATGGGGGCATTGGAAAGTGTAAATGTAATGTGGTCCCTCCAATACCTCAGCAGTGACTGGGACAATGCAGAGTAGGGCCTAAACTTGGCAGGACCTGTAGTGCACAAGTCAAGTATTTACAGAAACACAAGACCACCAAAGCCAGAAGTGAAGATTGTTATTTTTTTTCCTTCGATGTTTGTTTAAATGTGTTTCAGTTATCTAGATTTTTTAAAGTTAAAATGTGTATACAACAGATGTGCTTTTATGGAGATTAGAGTTAAAGCAAGTATGCAAATGGTTTTATGTCTTCGGACAATTGTATAACAGTGCTAGTTTTCAGTTTATGCTTTTATCTGTGTTCAAATGATACTGACAGAGAAAGGTATTGCTCCAGTTATAGTTTAATTTCCAGAATAGAACATTTATATTTATCTGTATTCAGATAATACCAACAGAAAAAAGGTATTCCTTTACTAATAGTTTTGATTCCAGAATATAAGATTTACCAGATTTCAGTTTATCCTTTTATCTTTGTTCAAGTAACAGTGGCAAAAACGTAGTCCTTTTGTATTAGTTTAGTTAGTTTCCAGAATATAACATTTATACACAGCTATTTTAGATGTTTGGTATAAATATGTATCACTTTAATGTACATTTCAGACAAGTTTCAGACTATGACATACATACTAAGTTATGAGTTCAGTGTGGTACCTTTCAGTCAGATTTCAAATTATAACATTCATACTCAGTTATACATTTCTAACAGCATTACTAGGCAGTTTACAACATGCAATTACATCACACTTCACATTATTCAGTCATTAGTTTTAAGGGTAAAGTGACAGAATTATTTGTAACAGGCTTATAAAGATACGTTATCTAAAGAATAAGTAATATTTATTTAATATACTCAAGGCATAACAGGTCAGGCTTAATTTGTTAATTAATTTACAGAATACAGTGCACATTACCTTATACATTAGACAGAAGGTTAAAAAGATGCTGACAGGGTATGCAAAAGTACAAATATGAAATACAGAAAGAATGGCCGGGATTCACTAATCCTCCGTGTAAGACTAACTAAGTCTTACACGGAAACTGCAGTCTAAGAGTATGATGCCAGTGCATCATGCATATTCATGAGGGCACACTAACTCAACTCTAAGGCTAACACAGAGCGTGCACGAGTGCAGAGGGCGTGTCAGACTGCCGAGCAGTCCAAATATCCATGCCCCTGCAAGTGCCTAAACTGCAAATGTCAACTGAAATGAGCGAGTCCGCTCAAATGTCTACATACCCAACATTACATTCCCCCACATTCTAAATCCCAGTACAAGTTTAAAATGTAAAGCTTTCCTATTTTTTTTTTATTATTCCCGATATAGCTGCCCGTATTTGCGCATGTATGCGCGGGTTTGCCCATTGCTTAGCTACAGTTAGCAGTATAGACATCGAAGAGGATAATAAACTACTTATATGCAAATTAAGCCAAATAGCAATAGCATAGTGGTAGAGCCCTCGCACAAAGAGGAGGCATTCCCGGTTCGAGTCCCGCCACTCCCCTTCCCATTTTCTGTAGGAAATGTGTGCATAAAAAGAATTCCTGACATTTACCTTTTAAATTACAGTAAAATGCATTGAAATGGCCTATGTGGTAGTGAACGATATTTTATATATATATATATATATATATATATATATATATATATATATATATATACAAAACATGTTCGTGCGGAGCTGTGCACGGCGTTAACTAGCACAACGTTGGGCAATGTCGGGCAGTGTAGAGCAACGTTGAGCAACGTTGAGCAAAGTTGAGCAAAGTCGGCTAAACACAGCCACACCTGCTAGCAAGTCTGGCCAGTAGTAAAATAAAAAGCAATGACAGGCCTCGAACCCGGGATACTGTGCACCATAATCATAATACTAAACCACTAAGCCATGACAGCTTTAAATATGGATGCATTTCCAACACACTTATATATATCAATGGAAGTTTACCCATTGCTAAACAGGTTTGCTTTTAGCTGAGATTTTTCAAAACCAGCCAATCACAAATAAGTGCAGAAAATGAGGCATATTTAAGCTCTATAGGTGGGAATAATTGCCATAACTGGTTGTAGCTCCCATCTGCAAACAGTATGGTCAGTGTTGGAGAGGGCTCTCATTTTCGAGTGCAATGGTGGGGCATTGAGGAGTCAAAAGTAATGGTTTGGCTCCTCGTCCATCATCATGATACAAGACTCCTGCAGGGCCAGTTTCAGGGCACTGAGTACAAAGCGAAAGCCTGGAACCATCTAGCACATGATCTCACCAGTGCCACAGGTGTCCCTCGGACTGGTGAGCAGGTCAGACACCACTACTCAGACCTGAAGAGACGCAAGGAGGACCGACTGAACCAGTGAATACAGGAGACCCATCAAATGGAAAATGCCCCACTACTGAGTATATAGCCATGGTGTGAAGTATGTAAGAATTGCTATCATAGTCTATATTATGGATAGGTATGTCTCAATATCCCTTCATTTACTTCACAGCTGCAGGTCTCTGTGCTGCGAATCAGCAAGCCTATGCAGATAGGCTGCTAAGGCTGCACCACCAGGCAAGTTAGTAATTATTCTGCATGTGTTGTCATATAAAAGAAGTGAGAGAGCCTGAAAAAGAGTGTTGTAACCCATTAATAAAGGTATAATAAGTGTTGAATAACTTCTCTGCATGTACTGTTATATAAAATAAGTGAGACAGCATGAAAAGGTGTTGTAACCCATTAATAAAGGTATAATATGTCTTGAATAAAAGACTTCTGCATGCACTGATATATCAAATAAATGAGAGAGCCACTAGAAAAGTGTGTAATGTAATTAATAAAGGTATAATTCCTGGAGTGTGTCCGTGTCACTTTCTTCGATATGTTTAAAAACAAAGAATAATGCTCACTACACTCTGTTCGCCTGATAATAAACAAGACTTATAAAATACAACAAAAAACCAGGCTAAAATAGTGGGAAGTATACTTGCTGTGTTCAATTCAAGTCAGTCACAAAAGGTAACCAAATGTTCCACAAAAAGAAACAAAGCTGTAACCTACAAACCGCTTTACTTTGCGAACTCTTAATCCAATAAAAAAAGAGTCAAAATCACCATAGAGTGTTCATTCGAACCTACTCATCCACTGGGCAATAGCTTGTAGAAAAAACACTTCGATATGTTGTTGTACCCTTGCATTATAGAAATAGTACTGTTGTATTAAGCGCAGTCACCCCACACATGGGTAGGCCCATATAAAGTGGATGAAGGGAGTGCCAGTAGCTGTTAAGCATATATGCAGTCCTCAACTGTCGGTTCATGGCCGGCATGTACAGGTTAATCTGGCACATGAGTAGCTTGTCATTGTGTTCCCCAGAAATGTCAGTGTGCTGCTAGAAATGTAGGGGGCTGTTACATATACCTGATAATGTCACCTGAACACATCCAGATATGTAGATATATAAATATAAATGAAATATATAAATATGTAGCAGTAAAATCTGCATCCAGGACAGTTTGTATGTCAGATACAGGTCAGGTATATCAAGAACTAGCAAAACCCATTTCACAATTTAACGGACATTGCCTAATGTAATAATACATGTAGGGGATATATAACTGCAGTCAACAGGAATGTAGTATAAACTATAAGTATATATATCAGTTGTTAATGGAGGTATCTTTTTACACTCTACTGTATGTGCATAAACAATGCAATTCCACACCTCAATGGATATGTCTAATCTCATAACATTTGTTGGGACACATGTCCTATTAGTTTATAAATATCTGCATTTACTTTGATGCATGTGCCCTGTTCACATACCACAATCTTGGTGGCCTGTTGCCACCAATCAATCCTGCATGCTGTTGGAATGTCCGCTGTTGTTCTATATATGCATGTGTTATGCTTGCTGTTCAACTGTTGGAACCCTGGTGTGTTGGGTTAATGGGAATACTACTGTATGCTGTTAAAACTAAATTGGAATGATGTTGGCTATTACTAACCCATATCGTCATTAAATCCTCCAAAACACAGAACGTATGGGAAGGCCAGTCCCAGCGGACCCACCTGTCCCACCTCAGCTGGCGATGGCACCTGGCACCAGCAGGTCCGGTGCCTAGCCCGGGACCTCCACCTCCATTGGACCTGTACCACCTTCGAGTGGAAGCACTGCAGGGGATGGGGCTCGTCCCCCCCCGTGCAAGGATGGCCAGAGTAGGGCCACCTATCACCATCCGAACGGTCCGGGCTGTGGTGCATAGGGAGATCGAGAGTTCAGTCGCTGATCCTCTATGCCAGCTCGAGGCAAGAGTGGTGCAACTCACGGGTGAGCCTGCCCCTCCTACGCAGCCCCCAGCACAGCCACCCTCCAGGCTGTGAAGGTGCAGTGGTGACTGCCCATGAGTAGGGATCTCAGTTCCACTGATGCCATCTGTGGGATCATGGGCTTGCGATTTCCAAACATCCTTCCCCGTCAATGGTGTTCACTCACCCCATGTGTCATATTCTGCCCCTGTATGCATCTTGTTTGTCTTGTCTGTTTACCTCCCCAACCTACCTCCCAAAATATACCTACTTCCCCTACCCCACATTCAACTTTCACCTGAAAAAAAAAGAGCAATCTGCTCCCACAAAACAATTACGCCCTATACATAGCTGCTCATTTTGCACACATGTCCGCTGGACACATAAACTGAAATTTAATTGGCAGTACAACATACTTCGTTGTCCACACCTCTCTCTCAGGGGTGGAAGGTTTCAAATTTCCCTCCAAATTACTAGTATATGCACAGCTGCTGCTGTTAAAGAAATGGGCAGCTATGGACCTTCCCTACACCCATCCTGCACATCCCGAGCTGTTTTCCCTACTGCCTTTCCCTCTTTGTGCCCCTTTTTCACCACTTTCCTATCTCCCCATTTTCTTTTCTTTCAAAGAAATGAGCGCGAGGGTTAGCGAGAGTATGCACTTTTAAGCAGTAGTTAGCAGGTTTGTGCAAGTGTGCACTTAGCTAAGTATTGCTAAGTGTCACGCAAACCCACGCAAACCCGCTTACAACTGCTTAAAAATGCCTTAGTCACCCTGCACGTGAGGGCCCTTGTTCTCCTCAGCAGCAAAATAAAACACCATTGTCAGTCTCTAACCCCAGACCTTGGACACACTAGACTGCATGAAGTACCACTAAGCCACAGTAGATAAACAGCAGGTTGCTGCTTAAATATATATATATCATGCATCAGAATGAGTGAATGTAAAGGTAATATAGGAATGCCATAACACAAAACCTGTTTTGTGGGACTTTGCCAGCAGTTGTTGTGGAATAGCATTACATGACTGTGATAACAGAACCAGCCATTTTAGCAGTAAATAATGTTACAGCAGCACTTTACAACCCCCACACAGTATCATAGCAGGACAATCCCCACCCAAATTTACAAAATACATGTGTGTTCAAGGTCCAGCAAGGATGTAGATAGGCATACTCAGTACTGGAATTGTCCAGTTTTCATGAGCATCCTGTGCTAATGTTAACAAAAAATAACACAAACTGTGCAGAAGTGAGTACATTAATATCCACAGTATAGCAGTTCACAAACAGTTCATGTGCCAAATGAAAACATCTCAATAACTACATATGTATGGCAGCTAATTGCATAAGTAGAAAAGAAACTACATACTCCCATGTATCTTGTGTTAGCATTTGTAGGGGTGAGTACAATTCAACACTGACAACTGTGTACTGGAAGTGGCAATATTCAGGTCTGAGTACAACATTCAAATCACTGGCTACACCCCTAGCATCAGATACAAGAAGTACACCAATCTTCTGACTTACACAACGGTGTCCACAGCAAACAATCATGGTCCCCACTTTGGAAAGCTGAAAGGGTTACGCCTACCTGACCTAGCAATTTATAGCATTTGGTTGCTATGACAGTGAGTACTGCAAGTACCACACAGCAGGTTGTATGCAATTGCCAAATGGTGGCCGACAATTGGTACAGAGGCCATCACATGCACATGTGCAGATACCTATAAAAGTAGGCTGTACTAGCTGTCCACACATGCAATAATTTCATTGCAGGAACGGAGAGAGAGGGAGAGAGAGAGAGCATTATAGAGTGACACAGAGAGAGACAGACCACAGCAACAGCAACAGGAAACAAAAAAGATATAAAAGAAAATATATATGAAAAATATATATATTAAAAATATATATATATACTGAAAAATATATATTGAAAAAATATATTGAAAAAAATATATATTGAAAACAAAAATATATTGAAAAAAGAAAATATATTGAAATAAAAAAAAATATTGAAAAAAGAAAATATATTGAAAAAATATATTTTGAAAAAAACAATATATTGAAAAAAAAATATTCATTGAAAAAATATATATAGAAAATATATAATATATTGAAAAGAAAAATATATTGAAAAAAATAAGATATAAACAAAACAAAGTATACAAAACACACGGAACTGACTACTACAAACACATACAAAGGAAGGTATGTAACAGATATGTATTTACTGGCATGTAGTAGATGTTTTTGAAGAGTACTCTACATAATTTGAATCATCCATATGTGGCAGCAGTATGTATCTATGCACAGATGCCCTGCATAACTACTGCCATGGAGAAATCAGTGTGTAGCTGTGTGCAGTGGGATATGACTGTGACATATGTAGTTCAGCATTAAATGTCAAACATCTGATCCATGTTATCTGTGTTCTGTACAGTAGTGTGTACAATGTCTGTTTGGGGGAGTAGCGCATACAGTTATGTAAACATGGATGTGACAGAGTAACAAATGCATGATAGTCATATTAACGTGTAGCTTAGCATTGGCAACAGCTGCACCAGGCTAGTATGGTAATTTAGCATTTGCAGCTATATATACACCCTCTAATATTACTGTGTGCTCACATGTGACACCTGTTCATGTTGCAGCAAGGCCCAAGAGGTCAGCCGTGAGGTACATGGACTTGCAACAGTGTGGTCCTTGTGTGTGTATGGCACACACATACGGAGAGATCTGTCTGTGTCAGATATATTAGCATCTGTGCATGTGCATAGAGCAAGGGACATACTGCAACTGTTTGTGAATGGTGGATATATATATGTTGTTGAAGGTTGTTATGTGCATATTTCTATGTAAGTTGTAGTGTGTGGCAAACCAGACAGGATACAGTGCTGGTATATGACATGTGGTGGTTGAATGCTGTGGGTATGATTCATCAGGTTTGCAGTGTTGCAGCCAGTGAGGCCTGCTAAAGCTACATGGGCTGAGAACACCTTCAATGCATTCCGCACAACACTGTGCAATATTATGACATACCTCACAACCTTCCCATACTTGATATTCCCACCATGAAAGGTGGACTGCATATGTGCCTGTATGTATATCTATATCTACACCAATGGATGTTTATATGTATGCGTGTATGTATATATATATATATATATATATATATATATATATATATATATATATAGAGAGAGAGAGAGAGAGAGACAGGGTCATATTTACTGCAGCAGATGCCTGATGACAAAGCCATGGACTCAAGCTCAATGATGACACTGCATTGGCATCCCTCCTTGCAAAAACTCAGTACCCAGGTGGTAGTCTACTTAACACAGAAGATGTGATAAGAGACCATGGGACACAGGTGGATAGTAGTCTCCCCTTTGATAGTCACAGTGCCACACTAGTCATGTAATCTGTCTATGTGGCACACGTCATCACAAAAGGTGTGTCATCCAGGGAACTATAGGTCAGTGTTCCCCTGTACTCCACACTCATAAAACCCACTATAGAGTACAATGCCCCATTGTGGTATGTACCTCACAAGACATCTACAGCAACTGGAAAGGACACAGACATACCTCACAAAGAGTAATATCAGCCTCAAACAGATGCCCTATGCAGACTGTCTCACAAAACCACAGCTAGACGGTGTCACATACCATCTACCCAGAGGTGACGTCTGCCTAATATGCAAAGCTATGTGAAACCCAGAGCTGTTGGACATGCTCCATGTAAACGGATCACAATCCCTATGAGCTACACACTCTAGGGACCTAAACCTTGTCACCTCAATAAACAGCACATGCTGGAGGGATAGATCCCTATCTCAGAGACATCTCATACTCTGGAACAAACCACCTATCAATCGCAAAAAAAGCTCCTAATTAGCAGTCGTCATATATAAACCTGATGATTGTATGTGAGATAGGAAATACACCCCGGGAATCACCTCTGTGGCTCTGCTTGACAGGGCCACGTGAAATGAAATTACCTGTGTGTCAAAGGCCAGGGTAGTGTATGGCTAGACATCTATAGGTCCTAGGGCCAAAAGCCTAAACCCTACCTATGAACCGATACACACCCACATGTACTTGTTGCAATAATTGCTATGTGAGGTTGACTGAGTGCAATTGTGAATGTGTTGGTGAATGTGTCAGAGTTCTGTGTATGTGTGATAGCTAAGTGGGAAACTGTATCTGTCATGGTATTATGTGTCCTAGCTGTGATCCCAGCAAAAAATGTGAATGCTATTCTAGGCAGAAAAAGCAGTATGCCAGACGGTCTGACATAGGTTCATAGGTTTATAGATTAGTACTAAGCTAACTGCCCTTGCGAGCCATTTTAAGCCTAGCCAATTATCCCTTGTGAGATTCAAACCCTGCACCTTGTGTTTGTAAGGCAAACACCTTAACCATTAGGCCACCCTCCCAACCCTGCCTAACATATGTGCTCATTCATCAATATAGGTGTCATACTGCTGTACTAGACTATACATGTTGCTAGATACGCACTCAGATATGCAACATAGTCTGTTGGTGTCGACTGGGGTGTCTCATTGTAGGCTACAGCAGTACATGTATGCTTATTGAGTGTTACTGCTGGTGAATCCAACCCCTGAATGAACTGTAGTACTACCTGAAGCTGTATGCCTAAACAGCACAGTATGGTGTATGTCCACATGTCTTGGAACCACTGTTTTGTTTCTTCCCCGTCATCCTCACAGATGACATACCTCAGGCATAAGGTCTTGTAACTACTGATACACAGTACTGTATGGTACACAGGTAAAGGTCATGTGGGTTGCCATACGTTTGTGTCTGGTATGTATGTCTGATGTGTGTCTGTGTATGCCTGTACCATGGCCTCGGTCATATGTGTGTTACAGGATATAGGTGCATATCTAGCAACATGTATAGTCTAGTACAGCAGTATGCCACCTATATTGATGAATGAGCACATATATTAGGCAGGGGGTTTGCCATCAATGACTAGTGTGGTATACTTGTAATACTGTAACTGGACTTTACAATCATTGCAATGGATTACATGTTATGTTATGTATTAGCTTGATATATACCCCCTGTGGCAAGGTGGTGCATTGTGTCGCATACAATATGCTATGTACTGTTGTATAGTCTTACATACTGGTTTATCTTTGTTGCTGTGCAAAACATGGTTTGATATATAGAGTGTGCCAGGCACTGTCAGGCAGTTGTGGGTTGAGCACTGATATGTGGTATTGAAAGTGTCTATCCTTTGACAGCCAATAGGTTTGCTATATATGGCAGTTAAATGATATCTGTACTTTAGAATGTTAAGTGTGCCACTTGACTTGCTCACACATATTGTTTCATTGTCTTCCAGGGTCATGGCCCACCATCGTAATCCCTCATACAGCCCAGCAGAGGAGGAAGTGATTGCAGCCACCATGGTTCAGCACTACACCCCGCCGTTCTCAAGAACCAGCCCGGACCAGCATGAGCGGACTGCACTGTGGCAAGATCTTGTCCGTAGGGTAAATGACATAGGCATGCACAACCGGACATATGAGCAGGTATGCCATCACTGCAGTGATTTAATTAGACATGTCCGGCAGCATACGTCTGATATCCGTAGACAACAGCTTGCCACAGGTGGTGGGGTAGCCATCCATCCACCCCTCACTAGACTGGAGGAGCTGCTCCTGAGCCATGTGGCTCCTGGCCAACAACAACTCACATGCATCATCATGGAGGCCGGAGCCACCCAGCAAGTTGACATGGAGCATGCAGGTAATATGGCATAGCTGCACACTACTGTTACCTCTATTGGTAGATCATGCTTATGTGAGATGTGTACTGTGTAGTTGCAAGATGTGGTGCCTAGTGTTGTGCAATACTAATAATTCGGAATATAATATGCAGGCCTGTGACTGTCAACAGTCATACTACTGTAAGATTGCAAACACACAGTAGCAATGTACAGTTGTTGCCACTGTCAAACTCTCTCATATCCTTGTAGGTCCCTCTGGTGTGACAGCAAGGCAGCAGACCCATGCTGGTGAGTGTGTTCTACATTTAATATTGCTAATTAAATGTACATGTCATAGGTGAGGTGTAGGCCATGTACATGTCACACACACACGCATAATGCATGCTGTGCATGTTTGCTATGAGACTATGCACATTTCAGTAACGTGAGTAGCTGCCTCAAACACATGCAATACACAGAGTATCCCACACAATTGTGGCAACACCGTAGTGGACGTTGGATAGGCAAAGTTGATACACATGCACACAACACACACAACTGGGTCATACGCAGTACACGTTAACATGCTGCACATGGCGTATTCAGACACCCACTGTAAGGTCACACTTCAGTATCCCAAACGTCATCCACACAGCACATATAATATACCTGAGGGGTAGAGGTCTCTCATGTGGCTGTGCGACACTCTTCAACACATAACACATTCATGTTAGGCAATGCCCCCTATTGGGCACCTTACAAACCCATGTAACAACTGGCTGGGAAATGGTGAATGTAGCCATGGTACTGCAGTTCAGGTACAGCATGCTATGTGCCGGTCTGACACACATTAGTAGCCTTGAGTGACCACATGATGCTGCATGATGATGTCTCATGGTACTACACCCCATCCAGTTACAGTGGCCACAGTACTACACATATCATTAATTGCTATGTACCTCAATGTTGTGTGTGTGCAAACATATGCACCTATACACAATATGCATAGCAATCACCATTTGTACAAAGTGACACACATGTCTTGTAATGCTATTTAGTGTATAGGTTACATGACACACATTGTGTATGTGTGATGTTTAATGCTGCAGTTGTGTGGTAGCATGCCATGACATGGCTGACACTGGCATGTCCACAATATGTCCTACACTCACCATAACCACTGTACAATGGCTATGTTGAGCAATGGTATTCCATCAGGTATACATGCACCACTCATCCTGTGTGTATACATAGCATGCATGTGCTAAACCTGTGTCCACAATTATCTGCTAAATACACAGATGATCTAATCAGAAATGGATATTTATGTGACACACTGATACACATCCAGCCATGGTATGTATACCTGTGAATGATGGTGCACAGGACATTGCAGAGCTTTTAATACTTGCACAGCAATGTTGTGTCCATGTACACATTGCGTTCCAGGGTGAGGCCAATCACTGAACAAAACACACATGCATCAAAGCCATGTATACTGTTACTAGCAAGGGCTGTCTACACTCACACTGCATGCTGTTGAGCAACACACGTCCTGCATGCTGTCACGTTTGATATAAATGTTTGACTTGTGATACTGTACCCCACCATCACACGCTATTGAGTATGTTCTGGACTGCTGGTGGTGTGTGTGTGTGTGTGTGTGTGTGTGTGTGTTTGTGTGTGTGTCTGTTTTAGTGAGGAGTGTATTTGTGTGCATGTGTTCATGTGTGCATGTGTTCATGTGTTCATGTGTGCATGTGTTCATGTGTGCATGTGTTCATGTGTGCATGTGTTCATGTGTTCATGTGTGCATGTGTGCAGACATCATGTACAGGTCGTAAAGTGTGTTTCCTGTCTCCCTCTCACAGGTGCTGATTTTGGGCTGGTTCACTGCAGCAGGGAAACTGATGTCACTGAGCATGATAGTGATAATGATGATAGGTGTGTTGAGGCACAGGCATATTTGCCAGGGTCTGTCATTGGGCCAACAATCAACAGTACACAAGTGTCCACCCCATCCATGCACACAGTCATACTGCCAATACATCCATCACCAATGCCCTTAGCTGAGGGACAGTGTACAGCCAGCATTGGCCAGGACAGTGTGGTATCTATGGCACATGCATCCTAACACAGCAGCCATACCCAGATGTCTGGAAGGGTACCACATAGGCAGATGTCCAGGGGTTCTCATCGGAGCACTGCTGCTCATCATGCCACTGGCAGATGTGCCACAGGTCTTACAACCTCACGCATGTTCCAGGCTGTCATGGAGGCACAGGCATGTATGGAACGGTACACCAGACAGGGACTAAGGGCACAGAGGGCACATAACATTGCTGTAATTGACAGTATCCATGACCTAGCAGGAGCCATCTGTCATTACACTGAGGTCACTGATAGACGTTGGGGTGAGACATTAGATGTCCTCCGCAATGTCATGTCCATGTGTCAGGACAGTGCGGGATGGTTGAGTCATCAATGTGGACGTATGCCAGCAACATCAGCAGCTGACAGTCGCCACAGACATCCCTCAGGTCACAGTCGCTCCCATAGTGCCAGTACCAGCCCCAGCAATGTTGGGGGTGGGCTGTCCATAGACCATCCTAGAAGACCATGTGCACGTGGCTCTGGACAGTCCCAGCAGGGACCTGGGTCCAGTATACATCCATCTACCTCTGGGGATAGTACCCAGTCAGGCTTAGTACCTGATAGTGTCAGTAGCACCCCTGCCAGGCACTGTGGCCAGAGACAGTGATCTGTAAAGCCTGGCAGGTACAGTCTGTGGCTGTCCCACAAATACCCGTATATGGCAGCCACATGGTGGAACTGTGTGCATGCAGACACACATAAACAAGACACCTAGGGCTACCACATACATGCACACATTACATCAACATTGGCCCATAGCAGTACTCTTGGCCCTCACACACACACACACACACACACACACACACACACACACACACACACACACACACACACACACACCCACCCACACAAACACACATACATGTCGATTGTATGACTCACTGTAGGCCTCTGGCAAACCAACAACACACTCTGTGCTTATGATGAAACCTGTGCCACCTCCTGTCATCTGTAACATCGATGCAGGGACAGGCTACCATGGTGCTGATGCACAGGGTGACTTTATAGCAGTATAGCAATGTTAGCATGTTGTCAGCAGTAGAGTGTAATGGTATGCTTGAAGGTGTAGCTGAGCAGGCATGATGCATGTAAGCTATGATTGTCAATGTAGTAGTGTTTACACCAGGGTTAGATCCAATAGTGCATTGTCTGCCCACGTGCCACTTGGCTGATGTGTGTAGTATTGGCAGCATGTGTTAGAGAGTGGACAGTATGTGTGGGATGTGTGTGGCACAGATTTGCAGGTATACATTTGTGAACATGATGGAGGTGCACTGTCTGCATGTACGTGCATAGTGGACACATGGGCAGGGTGACAAGCCCTGTATTACACAGTAACACTCCATAGTCTCGATTGGTAGCCAGTATGCAATGTACTACACACATTTCGGAACTTGACTACACATGTGTGTATGACATGGTTTGACACTGTGCTGTGGGTGATACTGTTACTATCTGTCATTGTTTTGCATTCTAGTAGTATACATAACTTCAACAGCCTGACCATAACCAATCGTTAGATGATGTCTTGACAACTGACACACAGATGTAGGAGACACAGTAACATTTGGATCCTTCAGGTACTATACTATGCCAGTAACCAGTGGTATTCACCTGCATCCATTACCGAGACCACTCCTGTTTGGCATATAGCTCTCTTAGGTACAAGCAATCACAATAGGGATATGTCCGTCCACGTGTGGTAATGCATATTCTGGCCTATAATGCATTCTCCAGATGACACACACACCCTCCACAAGGGTATCACAAAGACAGATCCCTGTTGTCAAACCCATGCTGTAAAGTTATAAGCCAACCAAAGCATAGTCATCCACCTTTACGAAACATAGTATCCCCACAGTACCACATAGGTAGTAGCCACCAACATGAAGAACAGGTACCGATGTGTACATGCAACCAAGTGGTACATCATCTCTCCTTTGATGATCATATTTCCAAAGGTATGTTTAAATCCCTCGGTGGATCACATAAGCAATAATGGGTCTGCATGCATATCCACAAAGGTTGTTGCACACCTATAATGGATAGCCATCATTGATAGACCCTGCTGCGTTTGAATAGGTCTGACATATACCTCGACCATAAACCCTCACTCATGCAATTATATAGAAACCGTAATGAGTGTGTGTAACACAGTTGACCTAGGCCAGGGATCACTGCAGTGGCTGGCCTTGTCACAAGCATACAGATGTGACCTAGGGTCTGGAAAGCAGCAGCACACTCTTGAAAAGATGACAGATGTGTTCCTGGAGAAAGCAGGGTTCCCACACATGCAATAATTGAGGTCACATGTACATATATGTATTTGTCACAGAGCTACCTCACATATGCAATGCACATACTAGTGTCATACTGTAGTAAAAGCAAAATGCACAACCCTTTAGCCAGCTGTATCACATACATAGACCACACACACACCAAGTGCAGGATTCAAACCCCTACCTAACTACTTCATGATACTAGAGGAGTATGTATTAACACAACATGCTATACACATTATTGTGCGCTCTCTTGTCCGCAGGTATATTTGTAGGATGGTGACATCATCAGACCTGACAAAGATTAGTATAACACTTTTAAGGTGTTTGAGTACTCTCCAAAGAGTTTGCTCCTCTCCAAGGAGATCACACACAAACAAACACACTTGTCAGGTACAGGATTCAAACCCCTACCTAACTGGTTTATGATACAACAGGAGTATGCGTTTACACAATGCGCTATACACATTACTGTGAGTTCTCTTTTCCATAGGTATATTTGTAGGATGGTGACATCATCAGACCTGACAAAGATTAGTATACCACTTTTAAGGTGTTTGAGTACTCTCCAAAAAGGTTGCTCCTCTCCAAGGAGATCACACACAAACAGACACACACTTGTCAAGTGCAAGATTCAACCCCCTACCTAACTGGTTTATGATACTACAGATACTCATTTACACAACGCGCTATACATATAACTGTGAGTTTTACTTTCCACAGGTATATTTGTAGGATCAAAATAAACGGACACTAGCAACCACAGGCATGAAAAGTCACTATCCACGGGTGACTTGAAGGGTTTGAATTCACCCGGTGTGACTTGAAGGGTTTGAATTCACCCGGTGTGACTTGAAGGGTTTGAATTCACCCGGTGGTTACTATATTTGTAGGATGGTGACATCATCAGACTAGACAAAGTGGGTTACATTAGGTGACACTGGGTGGGCTACATAGAAGGAATGTCTAAACACTTTGGCCATGTGATCATCAAAGGAGAGTTTACTATCTAACTGTGTCCCCAGGGCCTTCGTGACTTTCTCCATACATACTGGAGTACCACCTATGTGGTAATTTGTTTGCACTTTGCTTTAGCCAAAGGGGATGACTATGCATTCTTTGGCATTCTTCTTGGGGCATTGTTTTGACACCAGGTATATGTCTCTGTAAGCCCCTTCTGGAGGATGTGTGTGTCAGCCATAGAGTCAATTATGGACCACAGTTAGCAGTCATCTGCAAACCTGTTCAGCCATACTCCTCCCATGCTTGCCTGTACCTCTGAGCAGTGTCTACTAAACAGGTGGGGTCCCAGGACCAAGATCTGTGGGATGCCATTTGTGACTGTCTTAGAGTCGGACATGGCACCCACATCTCTGAACATGTGTGTTTGATCTGTGAGCCACTTGGCCACACATCCTGTGACATAGCTTTTGATGTTCAGGCTGGTAAGTGTGTCCGTGATGACAGAGTGGGGAATGGTGTAAAAACTCCTTAGTGAGGTCAAGGTGGGCTGTGTGGACTACTTTCACCTCCATCTATGTCCTTGGTAACTGTTTGAAGTAAGTCAACTATGTTTAGGAGGCAGGATCTGCCTTTAACAAGGTGAGGTTGTGTAGAGTCCAGTGTCTGGAGGTCCCCAATGTCTCTGTTTATGGGTTCCATGACAATTTGCTCAATAGCTTTGTAGACCAGGCTGAGTAGACATACAGGGCAATGGTTTCCAGGTTCTGTTGTGGCACCCCCTTTGTGGAGCTGGATGACTGTTAGTGTATGCCATTCTTTGGGTACATACCCTGTGGTACGATTGAGTCTGGGCAGTGAATGTAGGTGAGGGTGTAGTTCCTTTTGGGCCTAGTGTAAGATGCAGCCTGGGACACCATCCAGTCCCATTGATGCTGTGTTCTTGGCTTTGGAGAGGGCTGTCTTTACCTGCATGTCCATGATGTCTGGGACTCTGCATCCTTCTGTGATGGACACAGGCTTTTTGGGGGGTGATGGGGGGAAGCTTACATTGAACTTGTCCCCCAGGATGTGGGCAATGAAAGTTGGTTCAGTGTATTCCTTGACATTTGTCAGTAGCTGACAGCATATTTGGAAGTTGACACCTACATGTCTGGTATAGCTACCGCAGGCTTTGTGGTTGTTATTCTTACAGTCCTTGGCAATTTGTCTTTTGAAAGTGTCATTGAATTATTTTATGAGCGATCATTGCTTCTTCCTAATAATGATCAGTGATGCCTTTCCTTTAGTGAAGTTAGCTGTATCAGGTGTTAGTTTCCTCCTTCTGTTGTCTAGCTTATTTATGGGCAATGACCACCAGATTGTTTTCTTATTTTTGGAGGAGTGCATCTTGGTTTTATTGGTTTTATTTGTGATGTCTCGATCCATGCATCCCTGTAGATGCTCATAGGATGCACTTGTAACTAATTCGGCAGATTGTAATACCATTATCCTATAGCAAGAGGTCTTTGGAACTTTCCACTTTTGTCTTGGGATGTGTGCAGTTTGCTTTTGAAAATGTCTTCACGGTGATTTCATTGACTGGTTGAGGGGGGGGGATGTGGATGTCCAGTGTGATTACTTTATGATCTGATATTACCAGCAAGGGTTTTATCTCTGTTGTGGAATACTGGTACTCCATGTTGGTGATGATCATGTCCAGTATGGTGTCACCTCTAGTGGGCATGGTGACCAGCTGTTCCAGGGTATTAGAGCTTTTAAACTCTAGAAAACATTGGGCAAAGGACGTTGTACACAAGTAATTCTCCCACTCAATGTTTGGATTGTTGAATCACGTCATATAATTGTGTTTAATAGGACCTTTATATTTTCCACTGTTCTCAGGAATACTGAGTGAGGTTCCTGCAACAAGGTAGGTAATCTGTAGCAGGCTACAATCTGATGAGCAGCTTTGCCCAATGTTATTTGCATTTGCATGGTCTCCAAGGCCTCATGCTGTGCCACTAACCTGAAGGTGTGGGTATTCATAAGGTAAATGGGTACACCCCTTCCTTTTGTATTTCACTCATGGTTTTGGGTCTGAAGGTCAGAGGGATTGTGAGTGTTTTACGTGGAGCATGTCCAACAGCTCTGCGTTTGACATAGCTTTGTATGTTAGGCAGTGAACACATCTGAGTAGGTGATATGCAAGGGAGTACAGATGGAGCATTTTGAGATGGTCTGTGTATGGCATGTATTTCAGGCTGCTAATGCTCTTTGTGAGGTATTGCTGCAGGCTTTCCAGTTGTTGTAGTTGTCTTGTGAGGTACATAGCAAAAGTGGCGTTGTACTCTATTATAGTTCTAGTGAGTGATGAGTAGTGGGGAACGATTATCACAGTTGTGTCCAGTGTCCACCTGTGACCCAAGGTCTCTTGTCACACTTTCAGTGTTAAGTATACTACCGCCTATGTTGTAGTTCTTGGCTACAAAGTTTTTAACAAATGGGATGACAATGCACCTTTTGCCATTGAGCTAGAGCCCATGTCTTTGACAACAGCCATCTGTCTCAGTGAGGCCCTTTTGCAGGATGTCCACATCTTTAGTGTTTACAATTATGGCTCCTAGTTTGCAGTCCTCTGGAAACTTCAGTAGCCACAGACCTTCCATGTTAAAGTTTACTTCAGGGAAGTAGATACTAAACAGGACAAGACACAGGACTGGACCTTGTGGTACTGCACTCATCACTGGTCCAAAGTCATACTTGGAGTCTGCTACTTTCACAGTGTGTGTTCTGTCAGTAAGCCTGTTGGCAGCACATCTTGTGACATAGCAATGTATACCTAGTTTAGTGGGTTTATCTATATTTCCAGAGTGTGGGGTGGTGTTGTAAATCATGGCAGGATCAACATAGGCTGTGTGAACCAACTTACCCTTGTCAATGATTCTGTTGACTGCTTCAATGTCATCTATCAGGTTTAGGTGACATGATCTGCATTTTACAAACCCAACATGGTTGTGGTCCAGGGTTACAAATGTCATTTTTTATATGTTGTATGATGATATATTCCATGGCTTTGAAGAGCGAGCTCATCAGGCTAATGGGGCGCTACTTTCTGGGGTCCATGGTGTCTCCACCCTTGTGTAGTGGGATAACCGTCACTGTGCACCATTCAACAGGCACAAAGCATAAGGTGAGGCTATGACCGCACATGGTACGTCAGTGTGGTACCTGCTTGCTCTGTGGTTTGTGTGGAACACAGCCTGTGAAGTTATCTGGTCCCATGGCTGCTGTGATACTGGCTTTGGAGAGTGTTTTTTACCTGTGCAGCCGTGATGACAGCAACTTTGCAGTCTTCCATTATAGAGGTGTGCTCTTTCATGGGTGAGAGGGGGTACAGTTAACACTGATCCTATCAGCCAGGATGTTGGCAATATCAGTTGGGTCTGTATATTTAGTGCCATTGAGCTGTGACTCAGAACAGATCTGAGTGTAGCCATGACATGGACCTGTATGTTGGCCAGAGATCTCCTGAGTAGACAGTATGCAACAGAGTACAGATTGGGTTACATTCAGTCTTGTTACATGGGGCAACTGTTTGAGGCCAGTAATCCTCTTGTTAGGGTACTTCAGAGGTCTTTCTGGCTGCTGAACATGCCTAGTCAGATTCATTGCAAGTGCGTTGTGGTACTCTCTGACGGGTCTGATGACTGATGAGTATTGGGAACCTCCTTTGACCTACATGCACAGACCTTGGCAGTTTGTGTGAACACATAGCATGATTTTCTGACAACTTTGTGAATGTGTTTCTGGAAGTAGAGATGTCTATCCACATTTGTCCATAGATCCCTTATTATCACCTCCGTATTTGGCATGTGTGTGAGCATGCCTAGTATGACCTTTTAGTGTGATGCTGAATGAAATCCACTACATTTGTTGGAGTGTGTGAGCACACCCAGTATAGACATTTATACTATATGTGTATAGAAAATCAAGTTGTATTTTTACAGCAGGCCTCACCTTTGTGTCAATGATCAACAGGGATCATGCTGTGCCTGCAGGGCTTCCATGAGACACTTTGCATAGACTTATCAACATTTCTACATACAGAGGGGACAGCTATTCCCTGTACATTTCTACCCAGGGGCACACTTGATTGTTACTGTTTGTGTACATATGATGAGGGGTTCACCTGACACGTATACACATTTTCTATGCCTGCACTGCTATGTACGGTACACCATTTCAGTCTGTACTGTTGCCTATTGTACTGGCTTGAGGCATACTACTGTACTACACTTCTTAGCGTCCAGTGCCACATATATTAGATTGCAACTTCATAGCCTACACAACCCACAACACACCGCCTGGCCTGATCTCTGTCTGCATAGGCCTGTGGGGGAGGTTACCCATATGCATCTTTAGGGGCATGTTACAGCATTTCTTTGTGTTTGCATTACTGTACAATTGTCCTGCTGTGTCTGTGCTACTGAAATGCTATCATGGTTTAGTGGTTCAGTGCTGTGACTATAGTGCACAGTATCCTGGGTTCGCGCCCTGTCACTGCTTTTTATTTTCATGCTGGGCAAACCAGACTGCTTAAGGGACAGTAGAGCTAATATGAGCATGTTTACCTGTCTATGCTCATCTTTGCATGACTTTGCCCAACCTTGCCCAATATTGCTCAACATTGCCCAACATTGCGCTACTTGGCATGGGCAATTTTGTTTACATATGCTAAATATTGGTAAATGCTGCTTAGCACTGCTTTATATTGCTTAAAACATGGCAATCATGCCTCCGGTGGTGCTGCAGAGCTGCCTATGTCAGATGCACATACTACACTCCCTATACATGTTTGGAAACAGGTAGTGTCAAGTTAGGCATCCCTTTTATTTTATGTGCGAGTCAGAGAGAGGTATCATTTCCAGGGTTCCTACTGAGCCAGTATATGTGCTATGCATTGCCTCTTTGCCAAGTCCAAGGCATACTGGGCACGCCTCCTTCTGCCTACTGGGGCAGGCTCAGGTTGTTCCTCTTCTGAGTCACGCTGTGCCTGTGCAGGCCTTGCCAATGGTGGGGGGCTGTTTGGCCCTGCCCCATGCTGTTCCTGCTGCAGCTGTTTTCGCAGGATCATATAGTGTAGCATGGCACATACCATGACAATTTGGGTAAATGTAGTTGGTGAGTACTGCAAAGCTCCACTGTGTCCAGGCACTGGAACCATGACTTCAGCATCCCAAACACATGCTTGATTACATTTTGTGTTTGTGCGTGTGCCTCATTATGGAGTTCTTGTTCAGGTGTGTGTGCGTTTCTGATGGGTGTCATCAGCCACTGGTGCGTATCCAGCATCCCCCACTAGGTGACCGTCAGGGATGTCCCCATTGGCAAATGTCTGGTACAGCTGCGTCAGATGCTAGATATAGGAATCGTGGTAGCTTCCAGGGCAGCCAGCACACACATTCAGTATTATGCCCTGGGCATCGCACATGACTTGGCAGTTGATGGAGTGGAAGCCCTTGCTGTTGATTTAGGCCCTACCCTGCTCACCGGCTGGTGCTTTGATGTGTATGTGCATGCAGTCAATTGCACCCACTACCTCAGGGTATTCCGCTATTCGCTGGAAGAGATGCATATTGCTGGCCTCTAACATTTTTTTATCTCAGTTAAGCTTTTTAAGTTTTCACTTCTCTTTGTATACTGCAGTGTTGCAGTGTTTCTGAGTAAAACATGGGGGAATGTTGTTTGCAGAGTTTTAAGTGCTGGGCTGGGCTGTGCTAGTGTACTGCCTGTGTAATTGGCTGATTCTGATTGATTTCACCTGGCAGCTCTGCTAGATCTCCTTGGTTAACTTCCTACTACTACTTTTCCTTCCTTTTCCCTTTCTGTTTCCACAGGGGGCAGCACTGCGTAAACAAGCGCAAACACACGTACACGAGTGCACACGTGCGCACACAGCCTTACACAGGCTTACACAGGCTTAGGTGGGTGCACATCCGCACACACAGGCTTAGACAGCCTTACACAGGCTTACACGGGTGCACACACGTGCACACAGGCTTAGACAGCCTTACACAGGCTTACACGGGTGCACACACGTGCACACAGGCTTAGACGGGTTTACAGGTGCGCACACGCATGCACACAGAGTGTAAGCATCTTTGCAAGAAACTTTGGTGGTAGCCATGGCGTACACCTTAGGTTTCTGGGTTTCAGTTCAGACAACTGTAGACACGCCTCTTCCAGTCCTGAGTAACTCACAGCAAACACATGCCACTCTGCTCCAATAAGCTTACAGTCTTTAATACATATCCCCCTCATGATGTCACCTATCTTCTACTCTGTTACTCCCCTAATCCTACTCTTACACTCTAGGGACATGGTTCACATGGCAGGGAAAAGTGGGATTCACTATCCTTATACTCATTTACATAAGATTGCCTACTAATGCTTGGTTACATAACTCAGACTGAGCTTCCCCCCTTAGCAACCACTACTCAGTAGCCATGTTGTCTTCAGTCTGCCATTCACTTGCATGGCAGATGGATATTTTTAATAAAATGCCTATTTTTGGCTTTTATTTTTTTTTCTGGTTTTTAGAGCGCCGCACGTTTGCACGGCACTGTGCTATGCTTAAATATCGGAGATCAGGGGGAAAAAAAATTATTATTTTGCAACACATATAAATGCCAATGGCCTTATATTTGGCCATTGACATGCTTCCTCAACTGGATGCATCCTTTATTTGGAGCTGTCATTGCTCCGTTTTGCTATTACCAACCAAGTACATTTCTGCAAATAACACTAATCTTACTCGGATAGGTTAGTGTTTCCTGGATCACAAATTTACCTCATTTGCATAGCTTTCAGCAGCAAATGAGGTAATTTGCATAACCTAACACTGTCCGTGCAAGAGTCGTTTTAGGAGCTCTCATGCACGCCCCTGCCGGCTGTTCCGGGATCACCTGGCAGACATATTGGCTGTCTGGAGTCTAACTCTACTCTTAGACTCCGTGCAAACCTTCGTGAATCCGGCCCAATGTGTTTGATAAAGGTACTTCTACTATTACAGTACACAGATATTTGTAGGATATTTAAGAGACAAATTTAAAATGCAAACATCTATCACAACACATAGAAATTAAAAAAAGGTAAATAGGCTTATTAGTAACAAATCTAGCTGAAGGCAAGGTTTATATAAATAAGTTAATACAGTATATGGTTACTGTGCTTCAAGATACATACATTATAGTTGTAAAAAATAGAGTGTACCAGTTATAACACATTAAAGAATTGCCCAATTATAATTAAATGATGTTTAGAGACTTCAATCCAAACAGACCAAAATACGCAAGTGACACCTAGTGGTCTAAATTAAAAGTGCAAGTTTATTTGCCAGATAAAGAAATTTTATTTTACATTAGTTCTAGCAATCATTATAGTATCCTTTGCAGACCATATTGATAGATTTATAAAGTAATTACAGAAGTAAATCCCATTTTAGTAATTTCATAGACAAATGTTACAGAATAAATCCTATATCAATACATTTAGTAGAACAGACCTTGCTTAGGACTAAAAATGTAAGGTTAGGCTCATATCTTCCTTTTATATTTCATATTTTAAAGTATCTACAGAAGTAGATATCTGGTGTGTTTGTGTATCTCAGGAGTAGTTGTAAGATCAGATTTCATTTAAATGGATTTTGTTAAACACAAAATGCAGTATTCTCTTTGCAGAAGTCTAGACATGCAGCAATATTAAAGCAGGCCTTCACAGTTTGCATACATTTCTAGTGAATACACTTTAAATTAGTGAAAACAACTTTCAGTCAAGAATACTGGCAAGAACAGAATGTGCAGTACATTGAGTACAAACATTTTGTTTGTATGGTGCAAGGCATGGGAACCAAGGTTAAAGAGGCGTGTAGTAATTTACATGTTTTTTTGTATTATTAGGAGATACTTCAGTCACAGTTAATTAGTTCATTTGTACTGATATGCAGAAAGTCACTGCAGTGCAGTCTTCAGAAGTTTGATACAGCCATTCAAAAGTGAGTGCAGAAGCAAGGTTAAATATCCAGCATTCCATAATATTAATGATATTATTCAGGAGGATAGAAATCCATCCATCCAGTTCATCCATCCACAAACCCTTTTTCCCATTTTTGCACATGGGGTTGGGGTGTCTCTTAAACAGTGACAATCATCTAGAGCCAAGGTTTACACTGCCAGGTGGCTAGCCCTGCCACGGACAGGAAGATAAAAATATGAGTGCAAAAACTTTGGACAAAATTATCAGACTATGAGTACCGAAACTACAGACATATTTATCAGCACTGTTACATTCTGAGTACAGAATTTACAGACTATATAATGAGTGCAGAAGCTACGGTCATTAAGATTTGATTTTGATATTGTTGACATCTACCTCCACTATACATAATAACATTCTTAACTGAACTACAGCGTATGCAGACTTTATTCTGAAAGGTACAAATAAATGTGGCCAATAAAGGAGAGATTGGCACCTGTTCAACACAAGTTTGGGTAATTAACAGATAAAGCCATTCATTCTAGTTTCTTCAAGTTATTTCCAGTTCATTCTAGTGTTATACAGTCCTACCAATTCTTATAATAATAATAATAATAATAATAATAATAATAATAATAATAACAATATGTAATCATAACCATGCCCAGCAGCCACATATCAACATGCACTGTCACCTTGAAATCTGTGCCCACATCCTATATAAATCTACTTTTAAACAAACTCAAACCATGCTCTACTTCAGTTGATGACCTTTAAGTGAATACCTAAAAATAGCAGCTGATAGCATTGCCTACTCTGTCTCAGTCCTTATAAACAGGTACATCCAAGGGTCACATTGTTCCATATCACTAGAAAAAGTCACAAATTATCCCTGTGCATGAAAGGGGAAATTCAACAGACATTACTAATTTTAAACCTACAGCAATTTCATTGCCTCTTCTCTAAAATACTTGAAAAATGTGTTCAAAAACAATTGCTAAACTATCTCCTGCAGGAAGAAAGTACAGTTGTGTGAACTCTTACTCTTACCTTTGCAGTATTCTTCACCTTAGGGATCTCCTGCCAAAGATAGCCCACTTTGTAGCCAGAATACCAAAGCCTTTAGACCATGTATATGTGCCGTAAATCCCACATATGCTCCCTGTTCAAGACATAGAGCATAAAGGTGACATGTGGATGAGTTACTCACAACTGAATTACCCTAGTACAGAACAGCCTCCACAGGACAAAGGAGGCTATGCACATCCAGAAGGAGAAAATGCAAATGGAAAAGGGGAGCCCTCAGCCAGAAGGGTAACCAAATCAAAGCCCAAAAGAAAAAGGGGGATGAAGGGAGGGACTGATTACTGCAACAGTGAAGAGAAGGACATCAACTGCTTTGCTAAGATTTTACACAACTTATGTCCTTCTATATCACTGGTGCAGTATTTTTCACCTTAAGGAGAGTAACAAAGTGTCCTTCTATATCACTGGTGCAGTATTTTTCACCTTAAGGAGAGTAACAAAGTGTCCTTCTATATCACTGGTGCAGCATTTTTCACCTTAAGGAGAGTAACAAAAGTGTCCTTCTATATCACTGCAGTATTTTTTTCACCTTAAGGACACAAAGTGTCCTTCTATATCACTGGTATCACATTTTTTAAGGAGAGTAACAAAGTGTCCTTCTATATCACTGGTGCAGTATTTTTCACCTTAAGGAGAGTAACAAAGCTGAAAGAAAGGACTGGGTGGTGGAAGGTGGAAAGTCAGGAAGAGCCTTCAATAAATCCACGCAGGACGGCCCTAACAAAACCTGCTTTACCCCAGAAACTATATCCAATTTTTAATGTTTAGTAAAGGTATGCACTAAAGACCAAATAGCAGGTTCAAGAATAGAATTGGTGTCCAAAGCCTTGAAGTCACTAGAAGAGGCAGCAACCCAAGTGGAATGAGCTCTAACAGAATTAGACAGACACTTGCCATGAAAAGAACAACAAAATGGCCTTAGAAATCCAGGAGGAGATGGTTTGCTTGGAAACAGCCAAACCCAATGTCCTGGGACGAAATGAAACAAAAAGCTGGTCAGACCTATGAATGGCCTTAGTTTTATCCAAATAATACCTCAGCTAGCTGTGCAAATCCAAGGTAAGCAGGACCCTCTCAATAGTAGACTGAACAGAAGGAAAAAAGGAAAGGAGTTGTACTGCCTGATTCATTTCCAACCCTGGGCATAAAAGAAGGATTAGTATGAAGGAACACCAAAACCCTGTCCCTGTGAAAAAAAAAAACAAAAAATGAGGAATGGCCATATGGTCCTGAAGCTCAGAAACCCTCCAAGCAAAAGGAAGAGCAAGCAATAAGACAGTCTTCATGTACAGTGTTGCAGAGAAGTTGAAACTGCAGGCTCAAAAAGAAATTAGGTCAATTATTACAAAACAAAATTAAGGCCCCAGGGAGAAGGAATAGGCTTCCTTGGGGCCTAAGATGCAGTTTGCCTTTAAGAAATTGTTTAACCTCAAAATGAGAAGCCAAAGGAGGATTTAAGGGCAGACGGGCAGAAATAGCAGACAAATGGGCTTTTACAGAAGAATCGGCCAAGCCAGACTGCAGCAACTCACACAAATAGGAGAAAACCAGAGGGACCCCCACTGAAAAGGGGTCCTGGCTATGAGCATGGATCCAGACAGAAAATATTTTCCATTTGGACAAATAAGGCCTGCTAGTTGCAGGTTTCCTTGCCTACTGTAAAATCCTGAGCATGTCCTCAGGAAAAAAAGGGGCCATAAAGGGATCAAAACCCTATCACCCATTGTCAGTTGAAGAGTAGACAAGTGAGGATGGATGAATGACCCCTTGTCCTGTGTGAGGAGGTCCACATAATGAAGTAATTTATGGTGACTGCCTCTGGCCAGATGCAGTAAGAGAAAGAACCAATGCTGTCTTGGCCAAATGGGAGTAAATATCAAGAGTTTTTAGGAGTTCAGCTGAATCTTCTGCAGGACTTGTGCAAGCAGAGGAAGGGGAGGGAGGGTATAGATAAACATTCCCGTCTAAGGGGGAAATCAGATGACATGGCACTCTAGACTAGAAGAGAGGGAACTGTCTGTTCAGAGGGGAGGCAAAAAAGATCTACCTGAGGAATGCCTCATTAGTGGACTATGTCCAGAAACACATCCATGCGAAGCATCCATTCCTGAGCCTGTGTTTTGGACCTGCTCAAGAGTCTGCCATTAGATTGTGCTCTGAAGGAATATACACTGTCTGAAGAGTTAGCTAACTGAGAGATAGATCCCAGGCTTGAAAATTCAGCCTGCAAAGAAGGTAAGACTTTGTGTTCCCCTGCTTGTTGACATACCCCATAGCTGTGGTGTTGTCTGTGTAAACCTTCAGCAGGCCTGGAGAAAACATGGGGGTGAAAAGCCTGAACAGTTAGAATTAGAGCTCCCATCTCTTTTATGTTGATATGGCCTGACTTCTGATGGGGGAAAGTCAGAGGCCATGAACTTTCAGGTGACCACAGGAAGCCCCCCCACCTCATGTTTGAGGCATCAGTGAACAGTTCTTGAGAAGGAACCAGAGTCTGAAAGGGCAGGCCTGGGTTGAGGGTAAGTTGCTGAATCCACCACTCAAATTACTGCTTCTTTAGTAAAGATGTGGACAGAGGACCAAGAAGCAGCTTCAATGATGGATCTAGTATCCAAACATTTGAAGAAAGTTCCAGAAAAAGTTACTGCTCTCATAAAATGAGCTAAAACTGAAGCAGGAAGCTGTTTGCCAAGAAAAGAATAACAAAAAACAATGGTCTTAGAAATCCATGATGAGAAAGTTTGTTTGGAAATTGCCAAATTCAATGTCCTGAAATGAAAAGAAACAAAAAACTGCTCAGATTTGCAGATAGCCTTTGTCTTATCCAAATACTAGCTGAGCTGTCTATGTAGATCATGGTGTGAAGCACCTTCTCAATAGCAGATTACAGAGAAGGAAAATGGAAGGAAGCTGGTTAGACTGATTAAGAGACAACTCACTAACCATCTTGAGCATAAAAGAAGGATTAGTATGTATAGACACCCTGTCCCTATGAGAAACCTAAGAAGGCAGAAATCGCCACCAGAGCCTAACATTCAGAAACCCTCTTGGCTGAAGTAAGAGCAATTAACAAAAGTCTTCTAGGTGCAGGGATGCAAAGAGGAAGAAGTGCCCTCAACAGGAGCCCGAGTCAACTTTTCATGGACGAAATTAAGGTCCCAAGAGTGACGAATAGGTTTCCTTGGTTGCCTGATATGAAGGATGTCTTTAAGGAATTGTGTTACCTCAAAATAAGAGGCCAATAGTGGATTCGAGTGCAGACAAGCAGAGATTGCTGATAAGTGAGCTTTAACAGAAGAATATGATAGGCCAGCATATAGCAGTCCACACAAGTAAGAAAGGACTAAAGGGACCCCCGATGAGTAGGGATCATGGTGATGCTTGAGACACAAAACATAATTTTTTTCCATTAAGCCAAATGGCATTTTCTGGTTCTGAGTTTCCTGGCTTTCTGCAGAACCCTAAGCATGTACTCAGAAAAGTGGTGTCTAAAATGGATCAAACCTCTGTCACCCAAGGTGTCAACTGAAGAGTGTGCAAGTGAGGGTGGATGAGAGACTTCTTGTCTTGTGTGAGAAGATCCATCTGGTGAGGTAGTTTGTGATGATTGCCCCTGGCTAAGTGAAAAAGAAGGGGGATCTAGTGCTGTCTAGGCCAAAAGGGACTCACCAGCAAGACTCTGGGGGAGTCCTTTCTGATCTTGTACAGAACCCTAGGAAGCAGAGGAAGAGAAGGGTAAGTATATAGCAACATTCTCTTCCAAGAAAAGGAAATGGCTTCCACCTTCTAAGTTAGAGGACTCGGCATTCTGGAACAGAAGGAAGAAAGCAGCCTGTTCAGAGGGGAGGCAAAAAGATCCACTTGAGGAATACCCCACTGATGTACTATGTCCAGAAGCACTTCTTTGTGAAGCATCCATTTGTGAGGTTGTGCCTTGGACCAGCTCAGGGAGTCTGCCACAATGTTGAGTTCTGAAGGGATGTAGACCACCTCAATGGTCACCTGATGGTAGATAGCCAAGTTCCAAGCATGAAGGGATAGTCTGAAAAGAAAAAGAAAATACCTTGTGCCTCCTTGCTTGTTGATGTACCACATGACTATGGTGTTGTCTGGTATAAAGACAAGTAAAGGCCCTGGAGACCAAAGAGAATGGAAGGCCTGAAGACCAATGAGCACCCTCATCTCTTTTATGTTGCTGTGGTCTGACCTCTGATGCAGGCACCATAGTCTCTGAACTTTTAGATTGTTGGAAAATGGTACCCACCCCAGATCAAAAGCGTCTGTGAACAGCTCTTGAGTAGAGGATAGGAGTCTGAAAAGACAGACCTGGATTAAGGGAGAACTGATGAATCCACCAGTGAAACATGAGTTTGAGGCAAGGTAAAAATAGAACTGGAAGCTCCAGAGGGTGGCAGTGTTAGAGTCAAACTGTCTTTAGGTACCACTGAAGTCTTCTCATGTGAAGCTTAACAAATGGAAGCATGGAAAAGTTAGATGCCATGAGCCCCAAGGCTCTTAGAAATTCTCTTGCAGGAATGAGAGAAAGGGGAAGCAAAGATTGAAAGTAGGTTGTCAGAGACAGAACTTCGGGAGAAGGAAGATAAGCCAGCGTTGGATTCAGCAGTCCAGGAAAATATGTTCTTGAGAAGGAGTAAGAACTGCCATCGAGACTGATTGTGAATCTCAGACTGAGCAGAAGGAGCATAGTGAAGATCCTACAGATGCCTGGATTGAGTGGAAGCCTGAAGACGTAGGCCATCCAGATATGTGACTATGTGAATTCCCCAAAGTCTGCAGAAGGCTATAACAGGGAACATTTGGTGAATGCTCTTGGAGCCATAGAAAGACCAAAGGGCAAAGCAGAGTACTGAAAATGAGAGGAAAACATGAGAAATGTAAATAGTTCCTTAAGAGACGTTGAATGGGAATATGAAGATATGCATCCTTTCAGTCTAGAGAGACCATAAAAACCTGTGGAACTAAGAAAGGAAACAGAGTCTGGAGGGAAAGTATCCAGAAAGGAAGGAATCATTAAAAAGGTGTTGAGAAAGGAGAGTTCTAGGACAGGTCTCCATGACCCCTCTTTTTCTGGAAACCACAAACATTCTGGATTGAAACCCTGTTTTTCTTTGGATTCTGAAACAGTGCCTTAGTCCATTAGATCCTGCAGAACCCCAGAACAAACAGGAAATTGGTTTGTAGTAGATTTAGGAAGACCTGAGAAAGGGGGGGGGGTTATACCATAAAAGGAGGAAGGCCTGATAATGGGGGGGCTTCCATAACATGAAATAACTGTGAGAGATAATAGACAGAACCCAAGTCTGAAGTAGTCTGTTGCCAGAGAAGGAGTGACAGGGAACTAGGCCAAGAAGAAAGGGAGAAAATATGTCAGATGGAGGCAGATTTGTCCTGAAAAGGGGGCTTTTGAGCTTTAGAAATCTGGGTGGGTTTATCACAGAACATGCGCTTAGGAACCCTTTTCCCTTTAGACAGTTATGAGGCTGCCTACAAACCAAGGCAGACTTAGAAGGATAGTTTCTGCAAGTTGGGTATGGGAGAAACAAAGATTTGCTTAAGTTCCTGCATAACTTTACCTTTATCTTGTAAAGTCTTAACCAAGTTGGCAGCAACAGTGCCAAAGAGATTCTGGTTGTTCAAAGAAGCATCTAGGAGCTTGGCCTTAATATCATCAGATAAAGCCTGGAGGTGAACCCAAGAGTACTTTCTCAATACTGAGCCTGAAGCAGCAGCTCTACTCAGAGGACATGTGAGAAGCCAGCTCCATGCCTGCCTTGGACTGGGTCATGGCAGAGGAAACAAGAGTCAGTACTAAATGGTCTTCAGGCTCTTTATCCACCTCAAAAGACATGTCCAGCAGAGGTTGTACAGTAGCAGAGTCAGGCTGAAAACGTTTGGTCTTCTTTTTAAGAGACAACTGTACCTTGAGGTGGGCGGATTCAGCCATGGTATCCTGGGCTAAAAGTTTGAGACTTTGGTTCTCAAGGTAAATGCATAAACAAAACGGATAGCTGTAAAGAGTTTTGGGAACAAAAGCCTGACATATGGTACACTGGGTATGACCATATGAAGCACCTAGGCAGAATAAACACTTCTTGTTATGGGGAATCTGCCTCCCATAGAGACATGTTCTCTTCCTGAATGACAGAACCCTAAGTACACAAAGAAAAGAAGAAAAAGGAAAGAAGGAACCCCAATGAGGCACTTATCTGTGAATGCTCAGCGAGCATTCAGACCGATGTTCAACTATGGTGTTCAGACTGGCGGCAAAGAAGTTTTTATTATTGAGTGTGCGTAGTCACCATTATGTCCTATGCGTGCGTGGGGAGCATATGCCTGAAGTGCAATGCTAGGAGGATGTAAAGGCTTTGATATACTAGCCGGACATTGGGCTAGCAGGAGATCCCACATGTGAGGAATACTGCTACAGTAATAAGGAAGGACATCATTTGTTCAGCAGAGTAGTCCAAAGACAGTTCTCATTTTGGTAGTCAAGATTGTAAAGTGAAAAGCCAAGGTGGGGGTATTGTTTTAGTAGCTGCACTATTCCACCAATGCCCCCATTTTTTTCTGGGTCAAGTCTAAATTAATTATATCACATCCTGTGCTGGTTCTCAAAATTAAACCATTCAGGCAAAGGTGTTGCATCTATCCTTGGTGCACAGCACAGGATTTGTGCCAGGTAGAAGTGACAGCCATGGTGGTTACTGTTTGAAATGTGTTATTTGTGCTCTTTGTGGTAAATATTTCAACATTTGTGATTATGTGTCTTAGATTTAAAATTATTGTTTTGCTTTTGCAGCTTCAAACAGTATATCTTAACTATGCTGCAGGTGGGAAGAGTTTAATGTTTGTCTAAATTCTTACATAAATGTGGATAGAAAAAATCCATTTACAAATGTTACTCAATTTTAGAAAAGTTCCATTCATAAACAGTACAGGTAAGTTTGGATATCTAGGGGATCATTGCGTCTTGATGATAAAACTATGTTTAAGTTTTGTTCCTTGATTTGCAAAACCTGAACAAGCAAGTTGTCTTTTCATGGGGAACGTATTCTAGTCTAAACTCTTTGAGCACTTCTACTGTGTCAACTTACTGTTTTCCCTTGGATTTTCATGAGTTGCTTATGACCTGTGTTAAAGAATTTTCTGGATATTAGTGGATAACTTTGTCTAGTAGGTTTTGTAAAGTTTCTCAGACAACACTGTATGGTATTTCTGTGGATGTTTCTCATCTTAGTCAAAGTTTATAGAGTACTTCAGATGCCACTGTTGTTGGACTGGAGCCTTGCTTTGATTGCTTGATTTTGAAATCTCTTTTTCCTCTTGTTTTACAAGGATTGCTTGGTTATATTTAAGCATAACTGAATTGCCCCACATGATGTGCAGTAATAAGTCCTCCATATGAATCCATCCGCATGTGCCCTTACTATTGCATGTATTATTCATTAAAACAGCAGAAACAGAAATCCCTTTCAGATACAAAATAATTATTCATTCATGCAAAAATTAATATCTGATTACAGTTCAACTCCCTTTCTCTCATTTTGGTTGAAAGATTAATTGTTGAAATGTTTACTAAAACATCACTCTTGGACGAAGTGAATATTCCTGAAGTAGCCATCCATTCAAATTTTACTAAGCCTGTGAAAATCCTTCTTTGCAACATATGTTTATGTAATAGCTAGTAGCAGCAATGGTTTAAATGTTTAACTTACAATTTGTGTTAGTGCTCTGGGCAGACATATGACAGGAATAGATCTACTTGATTCTTAACTACCACTGTATTGGGGTGAATATCCCATGAGTCAAAGGCAACAGTAAAGTCCCAGGCATCTACAAAACCTACAGGCATTCCTTGAAACACTGTCTTTGTCACCCGATTTAAATCATAAGCAAGCAAGTCATTCAAAGTCAATATGTTGTCCATTAGAGCTCTGGTATTACCTGTTTTTATGATTACTTTTGTGTCAGGATTTCTGGCGAGGATTCGCTCAATGGAATATCTGATGGTAAGCAACCTTTGAATGAAAAATGAAAGGGAGAAAGGGTTGAAGTGAGCTCCTAATGAAATTGCAATGATGTAGTCCTTCCCTCCAAACAGACGGTCAAGTTCAACACTTACTGGACGCATATCAAAATAGGTATATTTACTATACGTTACCCAAGGAACACCATGGGATGTCCATCTTAGATAAATACTATTTGTCATATCCACTGCGAGGTGTTCTGTTACGCTTTCTTCTCTACCAAAGCTGAAATGCTTTACAGCTAGAACATAGGGAAGAAAACTGTATTAGGATGATTATTTAAAGATTTATGCATATGCAACTTATATTTGTATATACCAAACTTAATATAGCAACATATTTTTGTATTAGATTAATGATACCGGTTTAAGTAATAAAGTATTAATGAACAGCATTCTTAATATTGAAGTTACAAGTTGGAGGCATAATTCTGGTGGCAGGTGCCATGTCTTGTTCATAATTAAACTTTTATTTTACTTACGTGTAATACTTCTGAAGTGGAACAAATGCACCACATAACATACATGTAAATGTATCCATAGTTCACTCCACAGTATACAGTTAGAGTGGGCCTTCTATTTTTGACATTTATAAGCTGTTTCACCTTTGCTTACATAGTTTAAGGTACAAAGAATTATTATGGCTCTGAATGGAGAAATAAGTCACCAAATGAGAGTAGTATTGCTGACATTGAATTCATCCTCAAGTCTTGGTGAGTACCTTCATGAGGTGGACCCTGTTTTTCACAAAATCTCACCAAGATGACACTACTATATAGACTTAATTTTATATAGCATATATCATGGACAGAAGTAGGTAAAAATTTAAAAAATATAGCTGGGCGCACAAGACCTAGGATACAAAATGCCCAATCCTGGTAGGTGCACTTGTGCTAGGACTGGAAAAAATTACAGTGTAGAATCCTCAAAATATGGAAACATTCCTATAATGGGGCCAGGCCAGGCCCAGGGGGAGGATGGCCCCCTCTATTGTAAAAGGGAGTAGCAGTCCACAAAAATCACAAAAACTGATAAGCCAATGAACACCCATAAAGACAATAGAGTGGGTTATTGAAGATAAGAAAGAAATTATGTATTGTTACTATTATGCAAGGAGCCCAGAATTCCCAGATGCAAGATATACAAAAATATTAAGAGAGAAATTAGAGGAAAGAAAAATACTTCCACAAAATAAATTGTCAGAAGCCTCAAATAAAAAATTCTGTTCATTAATACAACAGATTTGTGAAAAACATTATATAGACCAATACATTTTGATCTGTTTGGAGAAAGAAGAATCTGAGAAAGTGCAAAAATATAAAGAACAAAACCTAGAGATTTTTGAAAGCTATAAAAAAGAAGTATGGACATGGGAAAGAAAGAGAGATTTGATATGGTGAAGTATTTATGCAATGGAGAAAGCAAAACTAATCAATACAAAAAGAGCAGCACCAAAGATATTTGAAGAGAATTACAGGCAAAGGAATCTAGCCATGGAAAACTTTACAAAAATAAATAGATAAAGAGGAAAAGTAGAAAAGAAGATCAGTAATGGAGAAGTTAAAGAAATAGAAACTGAGGTTGTGGAGTACCTGCGAAGTGAAGGATTCAGTGTAGAAAATCTAACTCAGAAAGCACCACAGCAGGATAGAGCAATAGACATCCAAATTAAGGAGAAACCAGTGGAATGGGAAGCAACTGGTCAGTTACCATATGAAGATATTTTGGAGCCTTCCACAGGAAACCAATATAAACGTTTACTTGAAGGCTGGACAGCAAGGAAAGGAACAGGAAATTGTGGCAACTATGACACAGTCAATGTTCAGGAGTGATAGGCCAATAAGTCCCCATATGACAGAGCAACGGATGGCACAGGATGAAATTGAAGAGAATGTGCCACAGGAAGATGCTATAGAACTTCCTACAGAATGCCCACAGAAAATGGAGAACAAAAAATGTGGCCTCAGTTTAGCAGAAAATAAGCTAAGAGAAGAGTTGCTTGATTTAATAGAGATAGATAGATACATTAAGATCAATGAAAGAAATAGACTGAAGGTCAATAAAACCCAAAATGTCAGAAGTTTGATACAACAAATGAACACAGTAATTAGGACTGTCTATAGAGAGCCATGCAATTTAACAAAAGTAAACAGGATATATTACTGTGCATCTAAATTAATAACAGACAAAATTCTACCACAAGAACACGGTGTAGTAAGGGAAAGGAAGGGGAGAAATCGAATACCATCATGAAAGTATCAAATACAGAAAACTATAAAGCAATTAAGACAGGAAGTGCGACTGTTAGAGGAGTATAGAAGAGGGAACAGGTCAACAAAAATACTCAGAAACAAAAACATGATAAAAGCAATGCCCAATATTATAATGGATCAGGCTCTATCATGCACTATCACAAATAATAAACTAAAAATATCAGCAGAGGCAGAAAGACATACAAGATACACAGATAAATATAAAGGAAAAGTACAAAATAAACAAATTATTGATGACCCCAATTTTTTTTAATAGAGAATTGGGAAACAAGGTCAAAGGAATTGAAAGACCACCCAAAAAAGAAGAAATAGATACATTTTGGAGAAGTATTTATTAAGATCCTGTGGAACATAAAGACACTAAGTGGATAGAACAAGCAAAAGAAAGTATAAGAAGTTCAAAGGTACAGGATATGAAATGGGATGAAGTAACAGCCAGAGAGATTGAAACAAAACTAAGAAGGCCTCTAATTGGAAAACACCAGGCCCAGATGTAGTACCTAACATCTGGTTAAGAGTATTAACATCTTTTCCTGAAGATTTAGCCATGAGTAAGAATTATTTATATGTACACCCTGAACAGACCCTACCTGGCTAACAAGAAAAACAATGCCCACTTAACCTGAAAGCTACCCTAAAAATTATAGACCAATAACTTACCTTCCAACTACATATAAACTATATACTGGAATTGATGCCAAAAGAGTTTATAGTCAATTAGAAGAAAACTCAATTATGGCAATAGAACAAAAGGGCAATAAAACAAAGTCATATGTAACAAAAGATCATCTGTTGCTAAATAAAGACATAATGGAGAACTGTAAAAAGGGAAATAATCTAAGTATGGCATAGATTGACTACAAAAAAGCATTTGATAGTATCCCACATTCATGGATAAAAGAGTGCTTAAAAATGTATAAGATAAAACCAACACTAATCGACTAAGTTACAGTGACCATGAAACAGTGGCAGACCACTTTGCAATTAAGCTATGCTAAACGACAAATTATTATTCCAGGGATAAAAATGTAAAAGGGGATATTCCAGGGTGACTCCCTGTCACCTCTACTATTCTGTCTTTCCCTTAACCCATTAAGCTGTCTACTTAAGAGATTAGGCCATGGCTATAATTTGGTTCCTAGAAAACAACAAAGTGCACAGACTTATCTTCTCTTTGTCGATGATTTAAAACTGTATAGTTCATCAGATGAGGAACTGAAAACACAACTGCAAGTAGTCAAAACTTTTTAAATATGATATAAGAATGCAATTTGGTTTTGATAAGTGTGCGAAAGCACCCTTTAAGGCAAGAAAACTGCAGCACCAAGAAAACATGAGTTTGGGACAAGAATCTCATATAAAAGAACTTGAGCAAGAGGGAGTGTATAAATATTTGGGAATTTATGAAGGATCAACAATAAAACATGAACAAATGTGAATAAAACTTAGCAAGGAATATTTTAGAAGACATTAATTAATTCTGAAAATGGCGTTGACATCTAGGAACAAAATTCAAGCTATAAACCAATTTGCTCTTCCTGTCCTAACTTACTGTTTTGGAGTGATGGACTGGCCCCAAAACATGTTGGATAGATTAGATAGGAAAACAAGAAGGATGCTTCATGCTCATCAAAGGATTTATAAAAATCAGTGCATACCAAGATTATATATTCCCCTTCTGAAGGAGGTATGGGCCTCCTTGAAATTGATTACATTTATTGATCTGCAATCATGGGGTTGCACAAATATCAGCTGACTTCACAGGACTGAAATGTACTGAAAGTTTTGAAACATGAGGAGAATAAATCTAAGATGACTTTACTTAGTTTAGCAGAAGCATATCAATGTCAAGCAGGAATGGAAATCAGACCAAAAGTGGATACAAATCAGGCAGAAAATGAATGTGCCATAAAACAAAAAAAAGAAAATAAGGTGAAGGACCAGATGAGAAGGCAAGAAATGTAGAAAATGCATAATTATAGTTGCAAGTATAGAAAACTCTGGAAGAACCTCATGTTGATCAGGATCGAACGGAGGAGTGGTTAAGGAGAGGCAAATTCAAACCAGAATATGAAAGGTTAATATTGGCAGCCCAAGATAGTGGACTATGTACACGTTGGTTTACAAAGTCCATTGAACAAGTGGCAGAAACAGACAAATGAAGATTTTGTAACACAGAACTGGAAACAGCCGCACACCTTGTTGCTTATTGTGACATACTAATGGCAGAAGGGATGTATACTGGAAGGCATAATAATGTGGCAAGACTGTTGCACTGGAGATTGTGTAAACATTATGGTATTGAAGTAGCTGAAAAAGACTGGAAGCGTGAGCCACAAAGCATCATAAAAATGATGAAGTCTACATCACATGGGATCATCCATTACCAACAGTTTAAAAGATAGATGCGAGAAAACCGGATATAGTGGTCCAAGAAAAGAAGACAAAAGTAGCACTGATCATTGAAATTGCCACACCCAGTGACTACAGTGTCCTGCATACAGAGAGACACAAAGTCATAAAATATCAGGATCTGCAGGCAGAAACGAGAGCAATGAGGAAGAAAGATACCCAGACAGTTCCAATAGTAGTAGGAGCAACGGGTCTTATAAAAAATAATTTACAATTGTATTTTGATACGTTACCAATACATGTAACGCCATACAAACTGCAGGAGTCGTCATTACTGGGCACATTGTGGGTGCTGCGAAGAGCACTACTGGCTGACATCAAAGATTGAAACAATACTAATTTCATGAACTTTAATTGTACTTTGACTTAGGAATGGGGTCCATTCCCGTCATTGCAATAGAAACCCAAAAGACTTGGAGAAATTAAAAAAGAGAGAAATTATGACTTCTTTCTATCTGCATTTATATCTGAGTCCAATTTCCAACCACACCACATGGGTATTTTGTATTTGAGCCACATATGTATTGAATGATATCTCCACCAATAACTGTATTGCAGCATGTTTGCTTATTACCAATTTATATAGTTGCAGAAGAGAATCTCACTGTTAAACACTTTATTTATTTATTTATTTATCAATTTATTTATTTATTTGGAATCTGTGGGTCCCAAAAATGCACTCCTTCATCCTTGTTGTTTATTTCTGATTCATTGAGGGCTTTCAGTTGATCACTAAAGAACTTTCTTTGCTATCACTATGCCCTTTTAGTTGTATTATTTCTGCTTTGGCTTTCATTTGTTTCTTCAAGAGACTTGAAATCCAAATTGAACTTAAGATATACTGAACTAGGGGATACAGCAAATTTGCTGGCTAATAAACTTAGCTCCAGTTTCACTTCCCTATCACCCCCAGGACCCCACACCCAGGAAATACCCTCTACCATTTCTTCCCCAACTATCAATAAATAACAGATCCTGACTGCACTCACCAGAGCTAAAACCACTGCATCAGTGGTCTCTGATAATACCCTAGGGTGCCTTTTAAATAGCGTGAAACCTGACCTGGCCCCTTAGAACCTCTCTTCAATCACAGCCTCCAGATATGCACCATTCCTAGGGAATTGAGGACTGCAACTGTCATTGCTCTATACAAAAGTGACCCATCAACAGACATAGGGGACTTCAGTCCAAAAAAGTTTGACTAGTCCAATATGTAAGGCTCTGGAATGAACTGTCATGGATTTGATAAACAAAGATACAGGAAATCTTCAAACATTGGACCAATCCCAGTTCTGTTTAATCAAGGCCAGGTCTACTAAACCTAGTAGATTTCTTTGAGAAGGGCACTAAAGCTGTGGACAAGAGCAAAGCAGTGGGTACTGCTTATCTTGACCTGGCAAAAGCATTTAATACCTACTGGAGAAACTCCCCATTAAATCAAATACCCTATTCATGGGAGATTTTAACTACCCCACTATGGACTGGGAAACACACACTAACTCATACTCACATACACAATGATTCCTGGACTTTATTAACACAAATGCCCTTGAGCAGATAGTCCGCACACCCACCAGAGGTTTAAACATACTGGACTTGGCACTCACCAATATGGAAGAGAGCTGCACCCCACCACCCCAGTGTCACATCCTCCCTGGTGAGGTCAGACCACAAAGCTATCACCTTCAAAATAAAAATCAGCTCAGTACAGCAAACCCTTTATCAGTGAGGAACTATTCCAAAACTAATTACAGCTATTAAGCAATAGTTTGTCAAAATTCAGTGCCCCCCAACCCAGAGTTCATAGCAACCTATGTGGATTTGTTCACAAAGGGGTGTGTACAACCATGTAAATGGCTGTATAGAGGCTGCTGTACCTACTAGAAGTAAACTCAAAACAAACTTTAAAAACAGACCACAATGGTGGAATCGTAACCTTAACAGGGTATAAAACAAAAGGAAAAAGTCACTGCTAAAATCAGAAAAAGCAACTCCCATAATGATAGGAGCACTCTAATTAAACTAAACAGCAGACTTAGAAGACTAATTAAGCCCAGCAAGGCCAGTTAAGAAGTCAAGATCGTCTCATAAAGTAAAGACATCCACAAGCCCTTCCACAGCTATGACCAAAACTTGAAGGAGGTTTATCATGGACATAATCAACAAAGACATGGGCAGCCTTCAGACATTGGACCCACCCCTTTCTGGCTTTGTCAAGGGAAGGTCATGCTACTAAACCTGGTGGGCTTCGTTGAGAAGGTTACTAAGGCAATGGATGAGGGGAAAACTGTGCATATCGCCTGTGGTTACGATACAATACCCAACTTGGGTATAGTTGGCAAACTCAAAGAACTGGGCATAAATCCCTACATAACTTGCTGGAGTCCCAACTGGCTCACAGACAGGACCCAGGAAGCCTGGCTTGGTGATACCACCTTCACTAAGAAACCAGCCACCAGAGGGGTACCTCAGGGCTCTACACTGGGACTGCTCCTATTTGGTATCTACTTCTCAGAGGTAAAGGCGAATGTCAGGGGGCTTTGGCTGACCAAGTTTGCAAATGACTGCAAACTGGGAGCTATCATAAATTCCCTTCATGACATAAACATCTTACATGAGGGTCTAACCCAGATAAATGATTGGTGCCAAAGTCACAGATTAAACCACAGTGCAAAGAAATGCAGTATAGTGCCTTTTGCGAAAAATGTCATTCAGGCTAATTACTCAATTAATAAGACACCCTAATAGCTGACTCAGTAGCCAAGGATCTTGGAACATATGTAGACAGTACTCTGGCCTTTTTGACCAACATGTCACCAAGGAAGTAAGAAAATCATGCTATGTTGCCCAACTTACAAGTAAGAGCATGGCACTCAGGTCCAAGGAAGTCAAAATGCCACTTTATTTGGCCCATGTTAGACTCAGTTAGTATAATGCCCAATCTGGTATGTACCTGACCAGACGGGTCTACTTTGAATAACCGAACCGCCACTTCACCGACACCCAGAAGATCAAGACGGAATGACCGAACAGGTAGGTGATCGAAAAGGCGATATTCCGACAGCCGAAAGACCGACAATGGCAACGTGTGAGCGCGATCCGGTAAGTGTGCGATAGTGACGGATTTAGGATTGGGGAGCGGACAGGTAAGTGTACGATAGTGAGGATTTTAGGTTAGGTGTGGGAAAGGTGAGTGTGCGGTAGTGTCGGACTTAGGGTTCCAGTAAGGTAAGTGTGTGATAGTGACGTAGTGTAGTGTAGGGAAGGGTTGAGTGTGTTAGGGTTAGTATGCGGGTGGAGTGAGTGTGCGATAGTGACGGGCTTAATGTTTTAGGGTGGATTAAGTGAGTTAGGGTTAGGGTGCAGGTAGGGTAAGTGTGCGATAGTGATGGTGTTGAGGTTTAGGGGTGGGTTATGTGAGTTAGGGTTAGGTGCGGGTTGGGTAAGTGTGCGTAGTGTCGGACGTTAGGGTTAGGGTTTAGGTTAAGGTTAGTGGATATGTTATTGTGTGCAATGTGTAGTTTACGTTTTTTGTGTCGGTGTAACGGTGTTCGGTTTTTTGAGTTGTTGGTGTTTGTCGGTGTTGTGTGTTTTCGGTTGTTTGGGGTCGGTAAATTGTGTGTCGGTGAATCGGAAGTTCGGTTATACAAAGTAGACCCGACCAGATATATGCAACAGCTACAACTCCCACAAAGGTTCCTTATCAGAACAATCCAGGGTATAAACACATTGTCCTAAGCAGATGGCTTTAAAGCCCTATCTCTGTACTCTGTCTCCTACAGGCATCCTTGGATCCAGCCCTGGTGGATTTTTTGCACATCACTAAACATTAGAACTACTAGATCCAAGGATTTAAATTTTGCTTGTGACATAAATAAGACATGTTGGCGAGACAGATATGTGTCTCAGAGGATCCCCATGCTTTGGAGCAGGATTCCCATTCATGTGAAGCAGACTGCATTCCTAACCCTGTTTAAGCGTATCCCTGACCAGTGGATGGGAAATTAGAAATTCACCCCAGGTCTGGCTCCCATGTCTCTGATGGACAGAGGCAGGCAGTAATGTCTAAACTAATACACCCTCCCATATAACCTCTACAAATTTCCTAACATACCCCCTCCGAATAAATATCCATGATACAAAGGGACACAATTGGGTTGGATTGCACAGTAAGGCTTATAGAGGCCATGGTGGTCATTAGCCTACTACACCTATGATGTCATGAATTTCACTCAGGTATTACAGACAAACTCAAAAATGTGGGCATAAATCCTTGTGTCACCAAGTGGATAGGCTAATGGCTCACAAATGGGACATATAGACGTCTGTTATTAGGGGTGTCCCACAGGGTTCGGTACTAGAACTTCTGTTTGGAATATATTTCTCTGAAGTCAAGGTAAATGCAGAGGACCTTTGGCTGACCAGATCTGCTGTTGTCTGCAGGCTGAGTGCAATCACTGAATCTCCCAAAGTAGTAGATGTCCACTAAGAAGGGCCTAACACAGACAAATAACTGATGCCAGAACAATAACTGAAAACTCAGTGCAAAAAAATACGTAATTATACCCTTTGGGAAGATGACCACTCCTGAAAATTACAATTGATAAAACTCCCCTAAAAGTAGACTGAGTGCTAAGGGACTTAGGAACTCAGGTTTAGAGTAACGAACTTTTATCACCATGTGTCCATGGTAATGAGAAAATCCTTCTACATGGCACAATTTATAAATAACAGCATAGCATCCAGATCTAAGGAGATCATAATCACACTATACTCAGCCCCTGTTAGACTAATAATCAAGCATAATGCACCATTTGTCATATACCTGACCCGGCATTTACAACAACTGAATGGCCACAGAGATTCCTCACTAAAAGAATACAGGGTGTAAATAATATGTCCTATGTGGATCGGCTCAAATCCCTGTCCTGGGTCTGTTACAGACTACTGAGGGGCAATCAATGCCTAACCTACAGGGTTTTCTCTGATTCAGCCCTGATGGATCTGCTACTCATTCACAAAACAAATAGTACTACGATTACCCAATCTAAGACTCTAAACCTCATCTATGACATAAACAAAACATAATGGAATTTCAGTTATGTGTCTCAGAGATTACCCTTTCTCTGGAATAGACCCCCCTTTCATGTGAAACAGCGCTCTTCCCTAAGCCTATTCAAACGCAATTTGGACTAATGGATGTGAAATTGTAAATTCACCCCTGGCTTATCACCTGTGGTCCTTATGGACAGGGTTAGTTTGTAGATACTCTAAGGTGCAGGTATGCACCAAAGCCATTCTAGCCTTGTGGGCATTGGTAATAGGGACACCAGTATATGAATAGCTAGGCTTACAGAGGTTCTAAGGCCACTAGCCTAGTAACCTCCAAGGATCCCATGAAATGCAAAAAATCAGTTCTTATGACAATATAAATTGAAGAAATATAATTGACCTTTTATGTTCTAAAATCTAAGCATTGTTAATATTTTACAACTTCATAATTTGATGTCCTAATATAACCTTTATATAAATTAAGGAACTTAAAATATATCTTAGTAGGTACTTTATGGTAGCGCAAACAGTATGTTTTACCATTCACACTGAGTTGAAAAAAATTATTTACAAGTAAGTGTCATAGTTTTAATAACAGCAACAACTACCTTTAGAGAACAGCTGAAATATATTTACAATATTTAGAGGGACTGAATTCTGCCAACAGCCATAGTCTTTGTGTGAAGTGCATACCCACCAGATAGTTATGTTTAACTGAAATGATAGCTGGATTAGTCAGTTTTCATTAAAACACACACTGTATAAACTCAGTAAGATATGCTTTTAATGACTTTTTAAACCAAAACAGGCTTTCAGCCTTAAGTAGCTTTTAAGGCAGGGCATTTCAATTTGAGCTGAACACTTTACTGAGGGTCAGTGATGGCAGTGGTGTATAGGGTCTTACGAAGTGCAGGCCTACCATTATTCCTCAGTTTGTAACTGTTGTCCCTAATGACCCGGGAGGGTTTGAGCCATTAATAGTTGATACAGTAAGGTATTCGGCAGAAAGCAGCTGTGTAAGTAAACTTACTATAACAGTAGATGTTTATTAGGTTATTGCTGAAGTAGCCTGTGCTATATGAGTTAAGTTCTGCACAACGTATAAAGCTTTACATCAACTTTACATGTTTAGACTATTGACAACTCAAGCAGAAAAGGCAGAAAATCAGTGATCTGGGTGCCAAGTTCTTGGGGCCCCCCTTCAAACCAAATTTTTTGGGAAAAAAAGGAGACCCCCCCCTTTTGGCCACCCCAAAAAAACCACCCCAGTGTCACATCCTCCCTGGTGAGGTCAGACCACAAAGCTATCACCTTCAAAATAAAAATCAGCTCAGTACAGCAAACCCTTTATCAGTGAGGAACTATTCCAAAACTAATTACAGCTATTAAGCAATAGTTTGTCAAAATTCAGTGCCCCCCAACCCAGAGTTCATAGCAACCTATGTGGATTTGTTCACAAAGGGGTGTGTACAACCATGTAAATGGCTGTATAGAGGCTGCTGTACCTACTAGAAGTAAACTCAAAACAAACTTTAAAAACAGACCACAATGGTGGAATCGTAACCTTAACAGGGTATAAAACAAAAGGAAAAAAGTCACTGCTAAAATCAGAAAAAGCAACTCCCATAATGATAGGAGCACTCTAATTAAACTAAACAGCAGACTTAGAAGACTAATTAAGCCCAGCAAGGCCAGTTAAGAAGTCAAGATCGTCTCATAAAGTAAAGACATCCACAAGCCCTTCCACAGCTATGACCAAAACTTGAAGGAGGTTTATCATGGACATAATCAACAAAGACATGGGCAGCCTTCAGACATTGGACCCACCCCTTTCTGGCTTTGTCAAGGGAAGGTCATGCTACTAAACCTGGTGGGCTTCGTTGAGAAGGTTACTAAGGCAATGGATGAGGGGAAAACTGTGCATATCGCCTGTGGTTACGATACAATATCCAACTTGGGTATAGTTGGCAAACTCAAAGAACTGGGCATAAATCCCTACATAACTTGCTGGAGTCCCAACTGGCTCACAGACAGGACCCAGGAAGCCTGGCTTGGTGATACCACCTTCACTAAGAAACCAGCCACCAGAGGGGTACCTCAGGGCTCTACACTGGGACTGCTCCTATTTGGTATCTACTTCTCAGAGGTAAAGGCGAATGTCAGGGGGCTTTGGCTGACCAAGTTTGCAAATGACTGCAAACTGGGAGCTATCATAAATTCCCTTCATGACATAAACATCTTACATGAGGGTCTAACCCAGATAAATGATTGGTGCCAAAGTCACAGATTAAACCACAGTGCAAAGAAATGCAGTATAGTGCCTTTTGCGAAAAATGTCATTCAGGCTAATTACTCAATTAATAAGACACCCCTAATAGCTGACTCAGTAGCCAAGGATCTTGGAACATATGTAGACAGTACTCTGGCCTTTTTGACCAACATGTCACCAAGGAAGTAAGAAAATCATGCTATGTTGCCCAACTTACAAGTAAGAGCATGGCACTCAGGTCCAAGGAAGTCAAAATGCCACTTTATTTGGCCCATGTTAGACTCAGTTAGTATAATGCCCAATCTGGTATGTACCTGACCAGACGGGTCTACTTTGAATAACCGAACCGCCACTTCACCGACACCCAGAAGATCAAGACGGAATGACCGAACAGGTAGGTGATCGAAAAGGCGATATTCCGACAGCCGAAAGACCGACAATGGCAACGTGTGAGCGCGATCCGGTAAGTGTGCGATAGTGACGGATTTAGGATTGGGGAGCGGACAGGTAAGTGTACGATAGTGAGGGATTTTAGGTTAGGGTGTGGGAAAGGTGAGTGTGCGGTAGTGTCGGACTTAGGGTTCCAGTAAGGTAAGTGTGTGATAGTGACGTAGTGTAGTGTAGGGAAGGGTTGAGTGTGTTAGGGTTAGTATGCGGGTGGAGTGAGTGTGCGATAGTGACGGGCTTAATGTTTTAGGGTGGGTTAAGTGAGTTAGGGTTAGGGTGCAGGTAGGGTAAGTGTGCGATAGTGATGGTGTTGAGGTTTAGGGGTGGGTTAAGTGAGTTAGGGTTAGGGTGCGGGTTGGGTAAGTGTGCGGTAGTGTCGGACGTTAGGGTTAGGGTTTAGGTTAAGGTTAAGGTTAGTGGATATGTTATTGTGTGCAATGTGTAGTTTACGTTTTTTGTGTCGGTGTAACGGTGTTCGGTTTTTTGAGTTGTTGGTGTTTGTCGGTGTTGTGTGTTTTCGGTTGTTTGGGGTCGGTAAATTGTGTGTCGGTGAATCGGAAGTTCGGTTATACAAAGTAGACCCGACCAGATATATGCAACAGCTACAACTCCCACAAAGGTTCCTTATCAGGACAATCCAGGGTATAAACACATTGTCCTAAGCAGATGGCTTTAAAGCCCTATCTCTGTACTCTGTCTCCTACAGGCATCCTTGGATCCAGTCCTGGTGGATTTTTTGCACATCACTAAACATTAGAACTACTAGATCCAAGGATTTAAATTTTGCTTGTGACATAAATAAGACATGTTGGCGAGACAGATATGTGTCTCAGAGGATCCCCATGCTTTGGAGCAGGATTCCCATTCATGTGAAGCAGACTGCATTCCTAACCCTGTTTAAGCGTATCCCTGACCAGTGGATGGGAAATTAGAAATTCACCCCAGGTCTGGCTCCCATGTCTCTGATGGACAGAGGCAGGCAGTAATGTCTAAACTAATACACCCTCCCATATAACCTCTACAAATTTCCTAACATACCCCCTCCGAATAAATATCCATGATACAAAGGGACACAATTGGGTTGGATTGCACAGTAAGGCTTATAGAGGCCATGGTGGTCATTAGCCTACTACACCTATGATGTCATGAATTTCACTCAGGTATTACAGACAAACTCAAAAATGTGGGCATAAATCCTTGTGTCACCAAGTGGATAGGCTAATGGCTCACAAATGGGACATATAGACGTCTGTTATTAGGGGTGTCCCACAGGGTTCGGTACTAGAACTTCTGTTTGGAATATATTTCTCTGAAGTCAAGGTAAATGCAGAGGACCTTTGGCTGACCAGATCTGCTGTTGTCTGCAGGCTGAGTGCAATCACTGAATCTCCCAAAGTAGTAGATGTCCACTAAGAAGGGCCTAACACAGACAAATAACTGATGCCAGAACAATAACCGAAAACTCAGTGCAAAAAAATACGTAATTATACCCTTTGGGAAGATGACCACTCCTGAAAATTACAATTGATAAAACTCCCCTAAAAGTAGACTGAGTGCTAAGGGACTTAGGAACTCAGGTTTAGAGTAACTTGAACTTTTATCACCATGTGTCCATGGTAATGAGAAAATCCTTCTACATGGCACAATTTATAAATAACAGCATAGCATCCAGATCTAAGGAGATCATAATCACACTATACTCAGCCCCTGTTAGACTAATAATCAAGCATAATGCACCATTTGTCATATACCTGACCCGGCATTTACAACAACTGAATGGCCACAGAGATTCCTCACTAAAAGAATACAGGGTGTAAATAATATGTCCTATGTGGATCGGCTCAAATCCCTGTCCTGGGTCTGTTACAGACTACTGAGGGGCAATCAATGCCTAACCTACAGGGTTTTCTCTGATTCAGCCCTGATGGATCTGCTACTCATTCACAAAACAAATAGTACTACGATTACCCAATCTAAGACTCTAAACCTCATCTATGACATAAACAAAACATAATGGAATTTCAGTTATGTGTCTCAGAGATTACCCTTTCTCTGGAATAGACCCCCCTTTCATGTGAAACAGCGCTCTTCCCTAAGCCTATTCAAACGCAATTTGGACTAATGGATGTGAAATTGTAAATTCACCCCTGGCTTATCACCTGTGGTCCTTATGGACAGGGTTAGTTTGTAGATACTCTAAGGTGCAGGTATGCACCAAAGCCATTCTAGCCTTGTGGGCATTGGTAATAGGGACACCAGTATATGAATAGCTAGGCTTACAGAGGTTCTAAGGCCACTAGCCTAGTAACCTCCAAGGATCCCATGAAATGCAAAAAATCAGTTCTTATGACAATATAAATTGAAGAAATATAATTGACCTTTTATGTTCTAAAATCTAAGCATTGTTAATATTTTACAACTTCATAATTTGATGTCCTAATATAACCTTTATATAAATTAAGGAACTTAAAATATATCTTAGTAGGTACTTTATGGTAGCAAACAGTATGTTTTACCATTCACACTGAGTTGAAAAAATTATTTACAAGTAAGTGTCATAGTTTTAATAACAGCAACAACTACCTTTAGAGAACAGCTGAAATATATTTACAATATTTAGAGGGACTGAATTCTGACAACAGCCATAGTCTTTGTGTGAAGTGCATACCCACCAGATAGTTATGTTTAACTGAAATGATAGCTGGATTAGTCAGTTTTCATTAAAACACACACTGTATAAACTCAGTAAGATATGCTTTTAATGACTTTTTAAACCAAAACAGGCTTTCAGCCTTAAGTAGCTTTTAAGGCAGGGCATTTCAATTTGAGCTGAACACTTTACTGAGGGTCAGTGATGGCAGTGGTGTATAGGGGTCTTACGAAGTGCAGGCCTACCATTATTCCTCAGTTTGTAACTGTTGTCCCTAATGACCCGGGAGGGTTTGAGCCATTAATAGTTGATACAGTAAGGTATTCGGCAGAAAGCAGCTGTGTAAGTAAACTTACTATAACAGTAGATGTTTATTAGGTTATTGCTGAAGTAGCCTGTGCTATATGAGTTAAGTTCTGCACAACGTATAAAGCTTTACATCAACTTTACATGTTTAGACTATTGACAACTCAAGCAGAAAAGGCAGAAAATCAGTGATCTGGGTGCCAAGTCTTTTAGAGTTTTCATGCCAACCACAAAAAGGGAGGCTAGAGTCCAGAAAAAGGTCAGTGTTAGGTATTTAAAAAGTTATGTCCTCACCCTGGCAAACAAAATCATATAACAAAGGCAGATGGACAGGGGGAGCAGCTAACGCAGCAGGGATGTAATCTAAGATTAGATTATCTGAAGAGGAAGAGTTAGCATAATAGTTAAGGTCTTCACATCATAGACACAAGTTACAGGGTTTGATTCTGACTTCCAGTTACTGGCTAGGCTTAAAATGACCCTTCAGGGTAGTTAGTGTAATGTTCACCTACGAACCCAACATTTAATGTTATTGTATGTTTTACTTACACAGCTGTACTAGTTTCATCATTAGATCACCCCTGTAGTAGCCTAAGCTGTATGGGTAGAATACCACAGACAAGAGCCTTTGGGAGTAGGAAGGATTAGGGTCAAGGACCCCTGAATAATAGTCTTAGTAAAACATGCTCTGAACCTGAAAAAGGAGTCTAGCTTGTGAAAGTATATACACTAGACCAAGTTTCAGTCTCTAGACTCTGTCTGCTTCCAAAAAGCCACTAAATAAGTCAAAGCCCTAGGAGAATCTGCCTTGACCCTGCTTGGGACTGACTTATTATGATGAGAATAACACAGGGAAAAAGCATGGAACAGCCATTTAGAAAGTGTCTGCTTTGACACAGGCTTTCATAAGAAGTGAACAACTGTTAATTTCTGAAGGTTTTACTTCTATCATGGTGGTATTTGAGTCTTAGAAAAAGACAGTATCATCGTTGTCTGTGAACATCCAAAGTATACAAAAGCACTTCTCCTTTATTTTTGACTACAGAAAGAGGACAGGAAGATGGGTGGCTTTGCTTAGATACTACTTTAGGGATACATGAAGAATTCATTCTCAAAGAAACACTATTTTTATGGAAAATGAGATAAGGATGACACGCTAAAAGGGCTTGCAACTTGAACATTCTTCTTGCAGGTTTTCATGCTAAGGACACCAAATCAGCTTGATGAGTTGGTTCAATTGGAGCAAGTGTTTATCCCCCCCCCAAAAGTTAATATCTCAAGAAACACCCACCTGCTTTCTGGGTGGATGGGTATGGAAAATCCCTTTCAGAAATACCTTGACATAACTGTGTACATGAGGCAGCAATTGCCTCATGTACACAGACAACCCTCTCCTCCTACCACCCAACACTACAACCTGTGAGAGATGCACTTACATAGCCAAAATGGAAGCAAAGCTCTCTCCACCCAAGATTGTGCTAGACAGTCAAGAGGAGAAGGTTAACACCCACACTATAATGGGTCTAATGAGTGTCGAGTAGAGGGGAACAATGACCTCTTTTTTCCTGGATGAGAACCCTTTTATGATGAGGTGTGCCACGTAGAAGGACTGCCTGACTACTGTGGTGATGTGACTATCAAAGGAGAGACTACTGTCCACCTGGGTCCCAAGGTCTCTTAGCACACATTCGGTGTTAAGTAGATTGCTGCCTATGTGGTAGTCCATGGGTACAGAGTTTTTACCAGCAGATAAGGAGTTAAAAGCACAACTGCAAATGGTTAAAACCTTCTCAGATGATGTACAATGACATTTGGTCTTGATAAATGTGCAAAAGTAATATTTAAAACAGGAAAGCTACAGCACCAAGAAAATATCAATCTGGGGCAGAAATGTGATATAAAGGAACATGAGCAGCAGGCAGTGGATAGATATTTGGGAATAGAGGAAAGATCAACAATAAAACATGAACACGTGAATAAAGCTCAGTAAGGAGTATTTCAGAAGACTAAAACTGATATTGAAAACTGCCTTGATATCTAGGAATAAAGTCAAAGCTATAAATCAATGTGCTTATCCTGTACTAATTTACAGCTTTGTGGTGACTGATTGGCCAAAAAAATTACTGACTGGACATGAAAACAAGAAAAATGTTTCATGCTTATCGAATGATATATAAAAATCAGTGTATACCAAGAATATATATTTCTTGTTCTAAAGACGATATGGGCTGCCTTGAAACTGATTACATGTATAGATCTGCAATCGTGTGACTGCATATATCTACTGATCTCATCAGATCCAAACATAGTAAAAGTTTTAAAACATGAAGAGAATAATGTCTTTGCTTAGTTTAGCAGGAGCATCTTAGTGTCACGTGGGAATGGAAACCAAACCAGACAGCAAGTGGATGTGACAAACAACTAAAGAAAGAATATAAGGAAAAAGCTCGGAGAAGGAGGAAATAAAATTGGAAAATCCATAAATAAAATCCATAAAGAAATATGCGTATCTATGACCTTCAGTTGATAAATGATATATACATCGAAACTTTTAATTTTCTTACTGTGACCTGTCCAACCATTCCTATACCTTATGGGTTGCCTAAGGTCCATAAATCACCCGACAGACCAACAATGAGACCTATAGTGTCTGGTAAAGGATGGATAATGGAGCCTTTATTGGTATACCTGCCGAATATGTTAAGTTGCCATCTTATGAATGTTAGAAGTTACATTAAGGACACTGGTCACTTTCTTCAAAATCTGTATGAATGGTGGAGTAATTATTTGGATCCTAATGTCTTGTTGGTCACTCTAGATATAAAATCTTTATTCACTGTAATCCTGAATACATATGGTATTGATCAAATAAGGGAGATTTTAGATGAGAGTGGAAAATATACAATAAGAGAAATGTCCACTCTATGTGAAATGTTAGAACTTGTGTTGGAAAATAATAACTTAATTTTCAATGGTGACATATACCATCAATGTTCTGGTGTGGCTATGGGTACAGCAGTAGCAAATACCTATGCCAACCTAACCCTAAGTAAATGGGAAGAGACGAATGTCTATGGAAATGCAAATGTATATGCGCATAAGATACTTTTTATTCGCGTTTTGTGGACGATGTGTTCCTTATTTGGAGAGGCAGTGAAAGAGAACTGCAAGGCTTTAAAATATTTTTGGATCAAACAACAGAGTTTTTGAAATTTGAAATGAAAACATCTCCATCAATGATTAATTATTTGCATGTATGTGTCACATTAGCTGGAGGTGAATTAGATACTAGTACAAGAAAGAGATGCATGCTAATAAATATTTACATAGGAACAGCATGCATGCTAGACATATATTTAAAAGTGTGACTAAGAGTCAATACATGAGGGTTAGTAGATTAAATACAAGAACGGGTAAATGTATTGAACAAATGGAAGAAATGACAAATGATGTTAAAAATAGAGGGTATGATGTTAATGAATTAAACAGCACTAAGAAAGACATTATATCATTAAGAGAGAACGTGGCTAAACCTTATTTATTTGTAGATACCAACAATACATCACACAGGGCTCAACCTCTGAGGTATGCCATGGCATATAGCAGAGCTACTGAGGGTATAGAAAGCATTATTCGGGAGAATTGGGATATACTTAGGTCTATCCCAGGACATAAAAAATGGTTAACTGATAAACCTATGTTCAGTTATAAGAATTCAAAAAATCTAAAACAATGTTTATGTTATAAGAATTCTTTCTTAAATCAATCAAAGAGTATTAAACTCAAGACGAAAGGGACAATACCATGTTATAATTGTTCATGCTGTGTGAATATCTGTCAATTAACAAATTTTGTACATCCAACCACTAAAACAAACTACTCTTTCACTTTTATGGCCACTTGTAATACTACTTTAGTGGTATATCTAGCAACCTGCATAGCCTGTCTGGCTTTTTATGTAGGAAAATGTTCTAGAAGATTACGGGATAGAATTCTGGAACATAAGTCCGACATACGTAGGGGGATTGACAGTAACTCATTAGCGAAACATATTCAAGAACAAGGTTTAAGTCATGATTTTAATTTTAGAGTTATTGAATTTTTAAAACCCAGTACAAGGCATGGGGATATTACTAATAGGCTAGATGTGAAGGAGTATGAATGGATTGTACGACTACAGGCAGATAGTTTCCCAGGAATAAATAAACATGTTACACTTAAACCAATTTTAAAATTGAAACAAAGAGATGTTATACAATATTGAAATTTTCTAACACAATATGGAATAGGTTTTGATACCTATATGTTTGTGTATATATGTATATACATGGGAATGTGCATACATAGATATATAGTCTATTTTTTATTTAGAAATGTATATTGGCATGTAGATATGAATGTAAATGAGACATACATACAATATAGTATGTCTTTGTAATAATAGTTTTATATTGTTTTCTATTCTCTATATGCCCTTAATGAAGGATATTTAAATTTTGCTGCCGAATATTCATTTTTTAATTGATCTGTTGTGATAGGATGGTTGTGTCATGTGATTGTTTTAGATGTGTACTTATTGAGTATTAAACTTTTGTATTTGTAACACTGATGAAGGATTATTTAATGTGAAAGCTTTGTTGTAATAATTTATCTAGTAAAAAAAAGCTTGCATTTGCGTTTGTGTGGAATTGTGGATTTTCTTTTTTGTTTGGACTGTTTGTTGAGCACATCCCACTTTACCAAGTTGCTTGCCTTTGCTTCGCATTACAGTCTCATGTTGATCAAGACTTGACACAGGAATGGTCAAGGAGAGGTGAAGTGATACCAAAAGGCCTATGATAATGGTCTACATACATGTTTGTTAACAAAGTCCGGTGAACATGTGGGAGAAACAGACAACTGCAGGTTCTTTAAAAAAATAACTGGAAACAGTCGTACATCTTGTAGCTGATTGTGAAAGACTCGTGGCAAAGGGCCTGTATACTGAACGACACACTAATTGGGCAAGATTGTTGCATTGGGGATTGTGCAAAAAGTACAATATAGAAGTAGATGAGAAGCATCGGACACATGACTCACAAAGCATTATAGAGAAATATAAAGTGCATATCACATGGGATCACCCATTACCAACAGTTCCAAAAACAGATGAGAGCAAAACAGATATAGTAATTCATGTAAAAAGACAAAAGTAGCAGTGATTTTATTTTGTTTATTTTATTTTACATTTGTTGACCAGGAAATTCCACTGGACACAGGCCCTTTTTCAGGGGAGGCCTGGGGAGAAAACCTCTACAACTAAGGTACAAGTACAGTAACTGTAGCTACAAATTAAAATTCAATGAGCATAGACAATAATGTTACATCAATGCAAACCAAGCAATTACAGTTTGAGCTTACTATCATTTGGCAAGGAAAATATACACCACTACACTACAGAGTTGGGGAAGGTGTGGGAGTGAGAAAAACAGTTGGTTGTGGGGTATAAGGAAAGAAGCAGGTAGGTTATAGTGAGTACAGATCAGAGATTAGAGGTGCCTTTCAAGTATAGTGTATTGAGTGTTGCAGAATATTTAGTGATGCAGGAAGAGGTGAGACCAAGTATGAGAAGGGTGTTGTTAGTAGTTGGGTATGTTGGTAGATGCAGTGGTTTAGTTAGCTTTATAACTGTGGGGTTGGTTAACCAGGGCTGGTACAGGAGCATAGCCAAGTATCAGCCAGGTGAGATTTCAACATATATTTAAATTGTGTTAAGGAAGATTGGGATACTATTCTATGAGTGAGTGAGTTCCATTTTTTGGATATGAAGTTGGAGAACAGGGAATCACTGGTTGCATTATTGGCTTTTGTTAAATGTAGGAGTTGCCTGTTACTAGAGCGAAGTGGTCTGTTATTAGTGCATGGGAAAATTAGGTTTTACAGGGCAGGGTTTTTTTCAAGTTGGTGAAGGAGTTTATGGGCAAAGATCAGTTGGCTATATAGGAGCATATGTGGTAGCTCTAGCCAGTTAAGTTGTTTAAGGGCTGAGCAATGGAATGATCTGAAAGGAGAGTCAGTGGCAAACTTGCCTATTTTATTATAGCAGGTATTGAGTTTGTTAGTTTCAGTCTTATTCAAATTTGTGAGTATAGGGGAGGCATAGAGTAGGACAGCTATTAGATGAGTGCGTGCAATGGTGGATTTTGTGTGTTTAGTAAGGAATTGTTTATTTCTGTAGAGAAGACAAAATTTTTTATGGACTTTTTTATGGTCTGGGAGATATGAATGTCAAATTTCATATTACAGTCAATCTCAACTCCCAGGAGTTTGGTGTGAGATACAGGAGAAATGGTTGTATTGTTTTTGGACATAATACTGAAGGGGGACTGGCTGAGCTGAATTTTGTTAGGACGAATAGAAGAAGTCTGGTTTTGTTTGGGTTTAGAATTAGATAGAAGTTAGTAAGTCAAGCTTTGACTGATAGAAATAATTCTTGAGTGATTGACTGCAGCTCATGAAAGGAAGGAGCAGAGCAGATTAAGGTAGAGTCACCTGCATACTGGATAACGGAGGCATGTGGAGAGCAACTATGTAATTTGTTGGTGAAAAGTAAAAAAAGTAGTGGTCCTAGAAGGGAGCCTTAGGGGACTCCTATTGTAACTAGAAGGAAAGGGGAGAGATATTTCTGCCACTGGACTGCCTGTTGGTGACCTGATAAATAGCTTTGGAACCAAGAGATGGAGTGCTGACTGATGTTAAATTCAGAGGGAAGTTGAATAAGTTTGCTATGTGACACCATGTCAAAGGCCTTAGAAAGGTCAAGAAAGGTGGCAGATACAAATTTGCCATTATTTCTGTGAATGTTAACAGTATTGGTGAAGGCCATTAATGCAGTGGTGGTGGTGCTGTGGGAGGTCCAAAAGCAAAGCTGGGTGTTTGTTAGAAGTTTGTGGATGTGTAGGTGATCCATAACTTGTTTGTATATGCATCTTTCAAGGATTTTGGTTGGTGGTGGCAGAATGGCTCTTGGGCGATAATTGGTCAGTTATGTAGAGTTGCCTCCTTTGTGTAGGGGTATTATGTGGGAATCCATATCTGTGGGACTTTCTGTTCAGACAAGGATCTATTGATAAGGATGGACACAGGAAATGCTAATGCATCAGCAGCAATTTGTAGAAATTCTGCTGGAAGTTGGTCTGCGGCTAGGGCTGTGGGTTTTAGTTTTTTTAGTAATCTTTTTATGTGGGTAGTAGGGACTGGCTTGAATCTAAAGGGGTTATTATTGAGCGTATTAGGTGGTTCAGTGGGGGGGTTGTTGTTAATTGTAGTAGGTAATATAGTGGGGGAGTTTTGGAGGTTGGAAAGGGTTATTATGGTTTCTGTAAAAACTTGAACTGGGTAGCTATGTTTTCAGTGATGTTGTTGGTTGATGGGATTGGTGTGGTGGATTTTCCTGGGTGGAAGATATTATTGATGGCTGTCTAAAATTTTTGTGGGTTGTTATGATGCTTAACTTATAAATCTTGGTAGTAATTAATCCTGTCTTGTTTAACTGACTTTTTTGCTTTGCTCTGGAGCTTTAAGTAGGATTGTCTAGATGCTTGGGAACTGGTACAGTGCCATAGTTTCCAGGCTTTGCCTCTATTAATCAGTAGTGACCTAGTTTCTTTAGTTAGTCAAGGGGCTGTCTTTGAGTTGATTCTGATGGTTCTAGGGGGCGCATGCATGTTCAGGACATTTAGGAAAGTATTATTGGAGAATCAAACTGCTTCATCTAGAGGAAGTATCTTTAGGGGAGTCCAATTATAGGTTTGTAATGTTGCTAGGAAGGTGGTAGTGTTAAAATGTTTTTTGTTTCTTATTAGGTGATAAGTAGATTGTTTGTTATGATGAGACCGTGCCTTAGCAGGAAGGTTGGTTGATGGTAGCTGAGGCTGTCTGGGAGACAACCAGCTTTAACGGCATTGCTAGGTTTATTTATCAGTATCCAGTCAAGGATTGATTCTTCTTTGGTTGCCTTGCCTATTCTAGTAGGTGATTGGATGATTTGGGAAAATCCATGTAAGTTATTAAAATTTGAGGGGTTTTGGGAGGAGCATGTTGCCCAGTCAATATTAAAATCACTCATAATTATAATTTCTTGTGGTAGTGCGTGGGAAGACCAGTGTAGTATATTTTCTATTGTAGTAATATTATTGCCTGGGGGATGTAACAGCCAATAATTTTAATCACTTTTTTTGGGGTTGATTTCAACTTTTGAGGCTATTATTTCTGTGTTATCGAAGTTGGGAATTGTGAGATCTAATGATTTTAGTTTTAGGTAGTTTTTAGATAGAATTGCTACTTCACACCCCTTTTTGGATATGCTGTCATTGCGAATAATGTATCCAGGGGGAAGAATCTCATTGTTGTTGATGAGGATGGGTTTTTGCTAGGTTTCACTTAACACTACTATATGTGGTGAGTACAGTGAGAGGTTGGCATGTAGATCATGGACCTTGTTCACTATGCTCCTGACAGTCATATTTGGAATTAGCAGATCAGTGTTACAATGATGGGTTAGTAAGTTAAGAATGGAGTTGGGGTTATGGTGGTCTACTGCACTGGGTCCTGGTTTGAGTGGATATCCCCTGACAATTGTACGTTAGATCTGAGATGTGTGAGAAGTTTTTGTAATTTAAGTATGAGATTGCTTGTGATCATTAAAATAACTACAGCCGGTGATTACAGTGTCTTACGTACAGAGAAACACATCACAAAATTCCAGGATTTGCAGGTAGAAATGAGAGTAAGGAGGAAAAAAGATACCTAGACAGTTCTAATAGTAGCAGGAGCAACTAAACTAATAAAAAATTATTTATAGTCATTCTAAGATATGCTACCAATACATATAACTCTATATGAATTACATATGGAGTTATTTCTGGACACACTGCGGGTGTTAAGCAGAGCATTTTTATCTAACATCAAAAATTGAAACAATACTAATTTCATGACCTCCAATCATACCCTTACTTAGGAATTGGATCCATTCCCACCATGGTATTGAAAACCTGAAAGACTTAAAGAAATTAAACTAAAAGAAAATGACTTATTGTCAGTATTTACAGTGTTACTTAACGGTGGGAAACAATTTGTTGGTGAAGAAGCTTGTGGTAATTGTCCTTGGCCATTTTGGAAATAAGAACCAGTGTTGCCTAAAATGGGTCACCACAATTATCTTTGGTGAGTCTGTCCTAAGCATTAGAATGACCCTGGGTATCACTGGAAAGGGTGAAAAGGCATACAGGTGCAAATGTATGAAATGTTTGCACATTTGCACGGGATCATAATCATCTTTTAAATCTAATGTTGTAATAAAAATGGACAGGAAAGAGTGGTAATAGACTGGAGGGACAACATCTTAAACTTTGGTACTTTGACATAAAATTGAGAAAGGAAAGGTCTAGGACTGGTCTCCCCAAGTTCATTCATTTTCTGGCATCAGAAAGATTCTTGAATAAAACAATTTCTCTTTTTAATGTGGGACCACTTGTTCTGTGACTTCTAGAGACAACATTTGCTCCAATGCAGGAGGAAACAGAAAAGACTAGTTTGCAGAATGATCTGGAATCCCATGAAATAAGGAAGGGATTCCACTGACATTTGTATCTTTGTTTAATGATTCTCAGAACCTACTGGTCTAAGATAATTTGATGCTACAAAAAAATGCAGACAGAGTTTGGGAAAGACTGAATGGATTATCAGTGTGTGTGTGTGTGTGTGTGTGTGTGTGTGTGTGTGTGTGTGTGTGTGTGTGTGTGTGTGTGTGTGTGTGTGTGTGTGTGTGTGTGGGTGATGTGCAGAGCTGTAGTAACTACAAAGGGATTAAATTGATCAGTCACAGCATGAAGTTATGGGAAAGAGTAGTGGAAGCTAGGTTAAGAAGGGAGGTGATGATTAGTGATCAGCAGTATTGTTTCATGCCAGGAAAGAGCACTACAGATGCAATGTTTGCTCTGAGAGTGTTGGTGGAGAAGTACAGAGAAGGTCAGAAGAAGTTGCATTGTGTCTTTGTGGACTTAGAGAAAGCATATGACAGGGTGCCTAAAGAGGAGTTGTGGTGTTGTATCAGGAAGTCAGGAGTGTCAGAGAAGTATGTAAGAGTGGTACAGGATATGTACGAGGGTAGTGTGACAGCAGTGAGGTCTGCGGTGGGAGTGACGGATGCGTTTAAGGTGGAGGTGGGATTACATCAAGGATCAGCTCTGAGGCCTTTCTTATTTGCAATGGTGATGGACAGGTTGACAGACGAGATCAGACAGTAGTCCCCGTGGACTATGATGTTTACAGATGACATTGTGATCTGTAGTAAGAGTTTGGAACAGATGGAGGAGACCCTGGAGAGGGAGAGACATGCTCCAGAGAGAAGAGGAATGAAGGTCAGCAGGACTAAGACAGAATATATGTGTGTGAATGAGAGGGAGGATAGAGGAATGGTGAGGATGCAGGGAGTAGAGGTGGCGAAGGTGGATGAGTTTAAGTACATGGGATCAACAGTTCAGAGTAATGGTGAGTGTGGAAGAGAGGTGAAGAAGACAGTACAGGTAGGATGGAGTGGGTGGAGAAGAGTGTCAGCAGTGATTTGGGACAGACAAGTACCAGTAAGAGTGAAAGGGAAGGTCTACAAGAGGGTAGTGAGACAAGCTATGTTATATGGATTGGAGACAGAGGCATTGACAAAAAGGCAGGAGACAGAGCTTGACGTGGCAGAGTTGAAGATGTTAAGATTTGCACTGGGTGTGACGAGGGTGGGCAGGATTAGGAATAAGTATATTAGAGGGTCAGCCCAGGTTGGGAAGTTTGGAGACAAAGCCAGAGAGGCAAGATTACGTTGGTTTGGACATGTGCTGAGGAGAGATGCTGAGTATATTGGGAAAAAGATGCTAAGGATGAAGCTGCCAGGTAACGGGAGAAGAGGAAGGCCTAAGATAAAGTTTATGGATGTGGTGAGAGAGGACATGCAGGTGGTTGATGTGATAGAGCATGATGCAGAGGACAGGAAGAAATGGAAACAGTTGATCTGCTGTGGTGACCCCTAACGGGAGCAGCCGCAAGAAGAAGTGTGTGTGTGTGTGTGTGTGTGTGTGTGTGTGTGTGTGTGTGTGTGTGTGTGTGTGTGTGTGTGTGTTTGTTTTGGGGGCCATTCTTGAAGGGGTAAATAGTCAATCTGACTTTTTGCACTGCCCTTGGTTTGGGGAGGCTCATCCTTCTTTGTTGAGCATCCTTGCATTGCTTTTTGAAAGTTTGTTTGCTTGAACCTTGCTGAGACTGCCTGTTTTGTTTCTATAAAAGGGTCTGGAATTGTAAGGAAAGTTCTTGCTAAACTTAGGGAAGGAAGGTTGAAAATCTGAGAAACCCCTTGAATTAACTTCCTTCTTCCATCAAATCTTTTAAGGAGCTTAGCAGCATCAGCTCTAAACATTACCTCTTTATCAGATGGAGTAGTTAAAATTTTAACTTTCACAGTCCTCTGGTAAGCTTTGTGAATGTAACCAAGCAAACACATTACTTTTCCTGGATTCAGCATCAACAGAGCCACAAGAACACTTCAAACAATGCCTTCTGAGACACAGAAGCTATTAAAAAGTTCAGAGATGCTTTAATCTCTGAAGAAGTTAGGTAAGCAGTTAATTTCCTCATGTTTTCAAAGGAAGTCAGCAAATGCTTTAACATACAAGCTTGTCTGTTTGGAATTCTGAAGGTTAAGGTAGTGTAAAAAGAAGTGTTTTTCTCAAATTTATCAAAAGGTATCCCGTATTTGTCTGAAGTAATAGGGCTAGTATTGACAAGATATTTGGCAGCAGATGGTTATGTTAAAGAAATAACTGCAGGATCTGATTTGGAATTAGAACCTAAATATTTATATATATGAGGACTTCATATAGTCTGACAGATGTTTTATGGGCAGGAGACTGGCTGTCAGACATACTGAAGACTGTTAAGAAAACATCCTCTAATGCTGGTAAAACAGGAGGAACAGCTACAGGTTGTGGAAAAATCTGTTGTAATAAAGCAAAGTACTTTTGCTGGGAATTGAATTTCATTCTTTTCTTACTGAAACAATTATTTTCATTCTGGTTATAGTTTCAGAACAAGATAACTCTTCTGGGGGATCTGAAGAAACACTTTCTTCAGAGTCAGAATCCACTGCTTGAGAAGAAGTCAAGAGAAATACCATCCCAGTCCAGTCCTTGTCCCTCTATCTGGGAATTATTGTCAGAAAAAAGAGGAAACTACAGTTGTGTGAGTTGCACTTGTCCATGCATTGGCGTTTAGGCTATATGGGTTGTTTCCCTGAAGAGAAAACAACTGTCCAGCTTCACAAATCTCTGGTTCCTCCCACTCCTTTAATCTGACTGCTAATTGGCTAGCACCATGGAGGGAAATCAGCAGTAGGAGAGATTCCTTCAGGACTTTCTTCACCACAGAGAGAGAGAGAGAGAGAGAGAGAGAGAGAGAGAGAGAGAGAGAGAGGGAGGGAGAAGGGCCTAATAATCCTGAGCCAAAAAAAAAGAAGTTATGTCTTACCATAATGTTCCATCTGAGTTGTTGATCTTCTTCCAGTGATCACTGATGGGTTCGGTTCCGAGCCCTCGGAACCGACTCCGAGTCGGCCTAATATCAAGCTCATGTACACCAAAAAACTCTTGAGCTAATCTGCTACCCACAATGCCCTTCTCCCAGTTACCTCAGATCGAGTTTGCATGCAACATATAGAAGAAACAGAAAGACAGAGGCCATCTCTGCGCAGAAACCCTGAAACACCACAAGGACCTAGAAGATCCGCCAGGAGCCTTTGGTGGGGGATGGTGGGAGGGTGTGATGACTGGAAGAAGATCAACAACTCAGATGGAATGTTATGGTAAGACATAACTTCTTTATCTGAAGTTGTTAATCTTCTTCCTATTCATCACTGATGGGACAGAATCCCAAGCTACTTGGAAAACCTGGGTGGCCCTTATGGAAGAACATTCTTGAGCAGCATTGAGCCAAAGGCCGCTCTTCCCCTGGAGACCAGATTCAATTTGTAATGCTTAATGAAAGTGTGGGGTTTAGCCCAAATGGCTGCTGCATAGATGTCACCCATGGAGGCTCTGTAGTGGAAGGCAACAGATGCTGCGATAGCCCTAGTTGAGTGAGCTTTGATTTGAGCAGGCTTAGATTCATTCGTAAGCAAATATGAGAAGGTAATGCAATCTCTCAGCCATTTTGACAAAGTAACATTAGATACTGCACACCCCATTCTAGGACCAGAAAAAGAAATGAAAAGTTGGTCCGACTTGTGAAAGGACTTAGTCCTGTCCAGGTAGAAACGTAGTTGTCTATGAATGTCCAGTGCATGCAGGCAGTATTCTCCCTTGTTTGAATAATTTGGAAAAAATACAGGGAGCTCAATGGACTGGTTAATAGAGAAGTCGGAAACCACCTTGGGGATAAAAGATGGATTAGTACAAAGTGATACTCTGTCCTTATGGAAGATTAGGTACGGGCTCTTGATGCATAAGGCTTGTAACTCAGATATCCGTCTGGCTGAAGTGACTGCCAGCAAAATCAAAGATTTCCATGACAGGAATTTGAAATCACATGTCATAGCAGGTTCAAAGGGGGGTAGAGAGAGAGACTGGAGAACCTGGGAGAGATTCCATGCCTCCACCGGCTGCCTGATAGGAGGTCTGCTATGGAAAATTCCCTTGAGAAAAGTCTTGTAAAGTTGGGTGGAAATAAGAGGGACTCCATCTGAACCATTATGGAAATTGTAAATAGCTGCTAAATGGACTCAAATGGTGGAAGCTGATGCCCCATTGTCAAACAACTCAGAAAGATAGTGAAGAACAGCAGCTGTAGGAGTTGAAAAAGGATTTAGCATCTGACTATGTGACCAGAAAGTGAATCTTTTCCATTTGTCTCTGTAAAGTTTTCTGGTGGATGGTTTATGGGAGGCCAGAATAATATCTCGGACAGATGGGGAGAGGGTTTCCTGCCTGGCAACTGACGGAAGTGGAGAAGCCAAGCTATCAGCTTGAGAGTGGATAGATTTGAGGGAGTCAGCCCTTGTGGGTGAGATATTAGGTCCTCACAAGTGTCCAGGATCCAAGGAGGTTGCAATAGGTGAGGTTGGAGCAAGGGAAACCACACTTGATGAGGCCAGGAAGGGGTAATGAGGATTATCTTGCATCTCAACTGAATAGCTTTCCTTAGAAATATGGGTATCAGGGGTATCGGAGGACAAGCATAGAGGAGACCCGCTGGCCAATCGTGAGTCAAAGCATCTCTCTGTGACTCCCCGTATGGGGGAAATAGGGCAAAGTAGCTGCTGGATTTTTTGTTTGGGGGGAGGCGAAAAGATTGCATCATGGCTGGCCCCAATGGCTGAAGATTTCTGCCGTCACGCTCGGGTTGAGAGACCACACATGAGGATGGAAGATGCACCTGCTCAGCCTGTCCACAATCACGTTGGAGCTCCCCAGGATATGCGTTGCGATTAAAAAGTGGTTGGAAGCTATCGCCCAATGCCAAATTCTCATGGCCCCATGACATAGGGGATAGAATTTGGTCCCTCCCTGTTTGTTTATGTACCAGATGACAGACATGTTGTCTGACTGTATAGCAACTGTTCCTGATGGAAGGAGTGGATGAAGTGCTTACAATGCTAACAGCACTGCTCTTAACTCCAGGACATTGATATACAAGTTGACCTCCAGGTCAGACCACGTGCCTTGGACTGTCTTTCCCTGGAAGTGACCCCCCCACCCTATCAGTGAAGCATCCGTGGTCACCATGGCATTTGCTTGGGAAGTCTGGAAGGGATGACACCAAAGATTTGTGTCTGTTCTCATCCACCAGAGGAGATCTTGTTTGCAGGAATTGGTGATGAGGATCTGTGAGCTCAGGGGATGAAGATTGGATACCCACTGGGACAAAAGGAGCCATTGTAGAAGCCTCATATGGAATCTGGCTAGGGAAATAATTGGGATGGCTGCTGCCATAAACCCTAGAGCCTGTAGAACTTCCCTTGCAAACACCTTCCTTTGACAGAGTATCACTTGTACTTGTAACCTGAATCTCTGAAGTCTGTGAGGAGGAAGAGAGACTTGGCTTGTTAGAGTGTTGAATACTGCCCCTATAAATTCCAATTGCTGGGTTGGATAAAGGTTAGATTTTTCCCAGTGTATGGTGATGCCTAGGAACTCTGCTAGTGCTAGAGTGTAGCAGAGAGCCCTGACCAGTAGGTGCTTGGTGGGGGCGGAGAGGAGCCAATTGTCTAGATATGGAAACACCTGGAATCCCTGAAGTCTCAGATGAGCTGTCACCACTGCTAGACATTTCGTGAACACTCTGGGGGCCATCGAGAGACCGAATAGCAGGGCTCTAAATTGGTAATTATTGGCTCCCAGCCAGAAGTGAAGAAGACTTCTGGAGCGCTTGTCCATTTTGATGTGGTAATACGCATCCCGGAGGTCTATTGAGCACATCCTCATACCCTCGCGAAGAAATGGGAGAATGGATTGTATCATGGCCATGGCGGAATTTGGTCTGAACTACGGACTTGTTTAGTTGGCTGAGATCCTTAATGGGTCTCCAGTCCTCGGTCTTTTTTGGCACCAAAAAGAATCTTGAGTAAAACCTGGATCCACACTGGTCTGGGGGGACTTGTTGGATGACTCGTTTTATACACAGCTTTGATATTTCTGAAGCTGCCTCTTCCCTTTGACAGGGTGGAACATTGGGAAGGGATTTTGGAGGTCTTGAATAAGAGATGAGAGGGATGTAGTAACCTCTGGAAATTATTCTCTGCACCCACTGATCATTTGTAATAGAGTGCCAGGCAGCTTGGTGCAGAGAGAAATGAGCCCCGACTGCTTCCAGAGCAAAGCAATCGAGCAGCGCTGATAAGATCGTTCAGAGAAAGAATCCCTGGAGTCCTGATTTCAGAGACCCCCTCGGCCTCGAAAGGGGTGTCTTCCATTATTGGAACCCCTCTGCCTCTGAAGGAGTCCTCACCACGTGCAGTATGAAAAGGTCCTTGAGATTTTTTGTGGCACATCTTTCCACTCTTCTGGTTCCTGGAAAAGGAGTGCTGAGGCTTGGAAAAATGTAGGCCAATGGCAGACAAGGTTTTTCCATCTTGCTCGCACCTGGCTAATGTGTCCTTCACTTTAGAACCAAACAAAACTGACAGTTCAATGGGGCATTTAAAAAGGAAGACTTAAAGGAGTCCATGAGGTCACAAAAGTGCATCCAGGCATGGCATCTCATAACTATGCCTGCGCCCACAGCTCTAGCCGCCCCTTCGGTTGCATAGGACAGCAACCTCATGGACAAGTTGGAAATCAACTCTAGGGTGTCAAGTTGGGAAGTAACTTTATCATGTGCCCCATCCAAAACTTGACCAGTGAAGGTTCCAGAGAGTTCAGTGATGAGATTTCTTTGGAGCCTCGTACAATGCGCCAAACATTTCAGAGACTTAACAGCAAAGGTTGCTGAAGCAAAAACTCACTTTCCTAATCTGTACACTGCCTGGGAATCTCTGTTGGGTGGGTGGACAGCAGGACTTTCCTCTGCAAGGTCCTTTTTCATGGCAGCCACCACCACCATAGCATCTACTGGTAAGCCTCTAGATCAATGGGGCTGATCCTCTGGAGGGGACAGTATCTTGTCTGATCTCCAGGGAATGGCCTCAATGGTATCAGGGTTCTTCCATGCCCATTGCATGATGAGCTTGACTCATTGGCAGAGGGGGGTCACCCAGGAAGTAAAGGGTCGAGAGCGGAAGGCCTGCAGGAATATGGATTCCACCAAGGAAGGGTTGGAGGGCTTCCAGTCTCCCCTCTGCTTCAAAGTTTCCAGGATGTCTCCAAAGGAGATGTCAGGGAGTGACCGTGGGGACCCTTTCCCATCATCGTAGTCTGTATCTCCAGTAAGGGACTCCTCCGGGGAGTCCATGTGTTTCCTTTTGCACATCCATTTCCAAGGGGTTCTTCAGTGGGATCATCCGAAGAAGACGCAGAAAGGGGTTACCCTGTACAGGGGTTTCCTGAGGCTTGTGCTCTCATTGTTCTGAGTGGGTGGCCTGTGATAGCTGCAGCTCAGAAGGAGCGAGAGGAAGATAGATCGGATGTAGGAGGATTGCTTCCTGAAGCAAGCACCCTCTCCATCACCCGGAAGGCAGGCCCACCTGAAGAGGAATGGCAGCCCAGAACCGAGGAAGACAATCTTGGAACCGGGGTCACACCCTGCTCCACACGGCCCACTCCCAGGGATGGAGCCTCAAGCAAATCTGGGGCAGGAGTCACCCTCGGATCCAAAGATAGAGCAGGTAAAACTGCCGGAACCATACCTGGAACAGAGGATTCCACCCCCTAAGCATGAGATTGAGGAAGGGTTGATTCCAATGGAACCGACACCCAAAGGTGCCTCTGAGCCTCAGATAAGGTCACTGTCAGCGCCGAGGAAAGGAGTCCTCTTGCAGATGTCGGAGCTATGGGCCTCGGAACCGAAGGATCCAAAGGAGGAGGAGAATATATGGGAGTCGCAGAGGCAATGGACCCAAAACTCAGAGTGGGGTGGATTTTAGGAAAATTTGTAATCCCCCTGGCTGTCAGCAGCTGATCAAAGAGGCGTACCACATCCAATTCAGATAGGCTCATGGTGGACCTTACCAACACACCTGAGGGGGAATCAGGTTGGTCCAAAAAAGGGCTAAAAGCTTGTCCAGCAAACAGATCCAATGATGGGGAGTACCGGGTCCATGGAGCAGTAAAGGTAGGCACCAAGGACTCCAGTTTTGAAACAGGCAAAACGGGGATTATCGTTGCCGAGAATGGGCTCGGAGCCAAAGTAATAGCCAGAGTCGGAGTCATTATCGGTTATGAAGAGGCCATCATTACAGATCTCGGAATAGAGATGGGAGACATCAGTTCTGAGGAAATGGCAGGCAATATAATCAGAGCCGTAACCGTCGGTGCCAAGAGCGGTGCCGACGAGGAGGTCATTGCAATCTCTGTAGGGGCCACTGGAGCCAAGCTCAGAGCTGAGGTGGTCGGAACCGAGGAGGTAATCCTATACTCTATTGCAGTCTTATGGGCCTTATGCTTATGAGGCTTACTCCTATCACCGGCCAGCGAAGAAGTGTCAGAACGAGGATTTTTTTGGTCCAAAGATGTAGGGGTTGAAATAGCCTCAGAAAAAGGAGAAGGAATCAGGCCTTTGAGAATTAGTTTATTCCTGCTTTCATTTAGCGTCCGCTGACTGAAACTGGCACAATTGTCACAGGGAGGTTTCACAGATAAGTGTGGAATACCCAAACAATAAACACATTCATCATGTAAATCGCTATTGGGGAGTTTACCATTGCAAGAAGAGCAATGCTTAAACCCTGAAGTGCCTTTCTTTTCAGACATACCACAAGAAAAAAACACACAAATAATCAGAGCAAGGAAAGGAAGGAAGAAAGAGGAAATACCAACAATGGTATTTAGAATACCACAAAGGTCAAAGGGCGTTTACCAATGATGGCAAAAAAGGGATACCCATGTATAGAGCTGATCAAGATATCACGAAAAGAAAAATTTGAGAGGAAAAAAGTCACAGAATACTATAAATTTTGAAAAACACAATACTTAGCTGGAGAGCTCAGTGAAACGCTACTATACGGCTGTGCGGCAAATGAGATCTGAGGTAACTGGGAGAAGGGCATTGTGGGTAGCAGCTTAGCTCGAGAGTTTTTTGGTGTATGCGAGCTTGGCATTAGTCTGACTCGGTTCCGAGGGCTCAGAACCAAACCCATCAGTGATGAATAGGAAGAAGATTAACAACTTCAGATCAATAATTACAAATAAACATGTAACTATAACTATATCCTCGCCCTTACATACCCTCATTTCTTCCTTTCTGACTATTGTTTCATAATCATTTTATTTCTTTATTTTTATTTTTTTATTTTATTTTTTTAATTATTTTATTATTTAATAATAATAATGATTACTATATCTTTGTTTATACCTATCTGATTGAATTAATTGAATTCTGCTTTAATGTATATTTTCTGTATATATTACTGTAATCAAACAAACTAGATTCCTGCCTTTATGTATATAGTCTGTATACATTACTGTATTTACTATCTGTAACACTGTTTCTACTTCTGCACTAATTAATGTATATATTTTTTCTGTATCTATGTTCTTGTTGGAGCTTTTCTCCCCGGGCCTCCACCGAAAATGGGTTCTTTTAGGCTCAGTTGACTTTCCCGGTAAACAAATGCAATAAATAAATAAATAAATACATTTCCTTCCTTTAATTACATTTTCTATAAGGATTTAATAAGTTTGCAGCTGTAATTATGTATAACATGACAAAGATATTTTTCTTTTTTGGAACTTTTCTCCATGGACCACCAATGAAAACTGTACCTGCTCTGTCAGATTATTCGTGTCAACAAATGTAAAATAAACTACAACTATATACACGAATATGGGAATGAAGGGTGGGTGTGGCTACTGCAGAAGTGAGGAATTCAGACACCTATGTGTTAATATAAATAAAAGTTATGTACTCACTATAACTATGCATCTGTGTTGTCCATTTCAAATTAATGTTTGTATGGACCTTTTAGAACTGGAAGGAGCCATCCATAATCTTTCAGAAAAATGTCAACTACTGTGGCAGCTGAAACTGAACTCTTTTAGAAAACCTGGGTTTAAGTATTGTTTTCCATAAAAAGCAAACTAGAACTCAGAAAACTGCCTCACTGTTTAAGACTATTAAAAGTCTGATATGGGACTTATTAATGCTGACATTATACACTAATATTATAAATGCTAATATTGTTATAAACAAATATCAAACATTGTAAATATTTTACAATGAAAATAATTGACATTGGTGCTGTTTTCTAATACTTTTACTCATTTAAGCTAAGTGCTTTCTTAGTTAGATGCCACACTTGAACAGATAGGGCCTTAATGCTTTATTTCTAACATGTTTCACTATTCATTTCTAACATTTTTCACTGTATTTCCATGTTAGCAATTATAGCTATAGCTGTAGCTTTCTGCCTACATAGGTGCTCATTTGTAGATTTATACACATGTTCATTAATATTATGTTATGCTTTTTACATACAAACCTGATGAAGTACAGTATTTATTTGGTACAAAAGTGATCTTTGTTAAAAGTGTTTCAGTTTATAAGTTACTAATATTTATTCTGATAGATGTTTAGTGGTTGCTCTTTTGTTAGTTAATTAGTTAGTTGTTTTGTTAGTGAGTTGGTTTCTTAATTAATAAAGTTTGGAGTAATAGGTAAGCCTTAATAAGCTGTTCTTTTATTATATATTTTAATTTCTCACTAGCTTTAATATCAGTTCTAAGGTAGCACAGTCTCAGTTACACTATGGTGTTAAGGGGGAAGGGGACTTGGTTAAAGGAATGAGTTTAATGCTTGTATTGCTCTGAACAGAACCACCCTCTGTAACCACTCCCATGCTCCAAATAACCTGATTATATATAAATTAATGATTATCTTTAATGCTTGTCATTATACTCAGCTAGGATCACTTGTGTGTTAAAATAAAGGATATTTCATTTTTGACTCACCTGTGGACTACCTACTATTTTATTGTTTTGTAGCATGTATTTTAAAGTTTGCTTTTTATTAGTGAACTAGGTGCACAACATATTTCAAGGTGTGAACTCCACACCCTCCACACTGCAAAGTTTCTGCTTGGTTTGTGTGGTCCTTTTTCATTCTTCCTCAACTGATGGGTCTCAGATCCAACCTCGGATCTGGTTCAGCCACATTCACCTAGACTTACAGATCAGACTCTTGAGCTTCTCCCTTTACCCACAATGCCTCAAAATTCTGTAATACTTCAGATTGAACTTGCTGCCCCAAATGCAGAAAGACTAACCATAGCCAATACAAAAGGAAAGTCACTCCCAGAAGAAAAAGCAGGGGAAAGAAAGTGGGAAGTTGAGGAAGAATGAAAATAGACAACACAGATGCGTAGTTATGGTGATCACATAACTTTTATATCTGATGTTGTCATTTTCGTTAATTTCTCAACTGATGGGACAGAGTCCCCAGCTAAGTGAAACTTGTGTGGTCCTCATGGAGGATATTCTGGAACCAAAGACAGCCCTATTTCTGGAGATCAAATCCAATTTGTAATGAGTAATAAAGGTATGAGCATTGGACCAAGCGGCTGCAACACAAATGTCATCAGTGGAAGCTCTGGACCAAAAAGCAGAAGCAGAAGCAGCAGCCATGGATCTAGTGGACTGAGCTTTAGGAGGTCTGGGTAAGGAAAGACCTCATTCACTATAAACAAATGAAATGCAGTATGTTAGCCACTTTGTTAAGGTAACTTTGGAAATTGTTTTTCCCAGCATATAGGAGGTGAAAGAGATGAACAACTGATCTGTTTTTCTGAGGTATTTTGTCCTATGGAGATAAAAATGGAACTGTCTGTGTATCTCTAAAAGATGAAACATGTATTCACCTTTGTTAGAAAAGATGGGAAAGAAGACAGGTAAATTGATGGTCTGTTTGACATTTGTCTCTGAAGCTACTTTGGGTAGAAAAGAAGGATTAATCCCTAATGTAAATCTATCATTATGGAAAATCAAATAAAGGGATTTTGAGAAGAATGCCTTGAGTTCAGACACTTGTTTTGCTGAGCTAATTGCAACTAGAAAGGCTGTTTTTCAAGAAAAAAACTTGAGAACAGACTTGGCCGATGTCTCAAAGGGGGTCTGAGTTAAACTCTGCAGCAATAGTGGTAGGTCTCAAGGTGGAGTAGGATCTTTAACTGAAGGCCTAAGTAAAAAAGTGCTTTTAAGGAAAGCTTTGCATAGTTTGGATGGAGCTAGAGGAGAAACATTGTCCCCAGTATGATCATTTGAGACGGCTGCTAACTGAACTTTGAAGGTGAAAAAACTAACTTCTTCAAAAATTGATGTTAGGAAATCCAAGACAGTAGGAATAGTTGCAATAAATGGATCTATTTCTCACTGATGAGTGCAACAGGAAAACCCTTTCCATCTACTCTTGTAAATGTTTCTGGTGGAGGCTTTCTGGGATGATAGCAATATTTGGTGGACCGGGGAGGAAAGCCTGATTTGTCTAACCCCTAGAAGAATTCTAGAAACCATGCTGTTAACCTGAGGCCTGCAGTGTCCATGTGTGCCATCCCTGGGGGGTGAGAGATCAGATCTGGACTGGGGTCCATTATCCAAGGTGGACATAGAAGATGAGACCAAAGAAAGGAGAATCACACTTGATGAGGCCAAAAGGGGGCAATGAAGATAACCCTGCTCGTCAACCAAAGTTCTGTCTTTGGGGATTAGTGCTATGGAGGGGTAATCATAAAGGAGACCAGAGGGCCAAACATGGACTAGAGCATCTCTTGGTGACTCCCTCTAGATGGGGGATTAGGGCAACTACCTGCTGCTGTTGTTGTTGTGAGGAGAGGCAAACAAATCACAACAAGGCTGGCCCCAGAGATGGAAAATCCTCTCTGCCATTAATTGATTATGAGACCATTTGTGGGTCATCAGAATGGACCTGCTGAATTTGTCTGCTAGCATGTTGGATTTCTCCAAAATGTGCATCACCAAAAGAAAGCAGTTGGAGGAGATTGACCACTGCCACACTCTCATTGCTTCTCAGCAAAAGGTATAGGATTGGGTTCCCCTTGTTGATGTACCAAACCACAGACATATTCCTAGAGGGAGGGAGTCCAAAAAGGCCTGCAGATTAGAAAGACTGCCCTCATCTCCAGAACAAAGATCTCCAAATTGGTCTCTTCTGGGGACCATGTGCCTTGGACTGTCCATCCCAAGAAATGCCCCCCCTCCCAATTGAGAGGCATCCATGGTCACCATGACTACTGGAGGTGGAAATACAAAGGGGTGTCCCTGACAAACTTCATTGGATTGTACCCACCAAAGCATGTAATTTCTGCAAACCAAAGTGAGCTTTATAAGTGAGGACAGATTATATTGAAGAACTGACCACCAAACAGCCATAATCCATTGCAGAATGCGCATATAGAAGCAAGCCATTGGGACCAAGGTTATAGCTGTCACCATTGATCCTAAATCCTGGAGGGCCAGGTCTTGCTGGAGAGAGGGGTTTGAAAGAATCTGTCTCACCTGCAATCTTGTAGAATGTACTCTTTTTGATGGAAGAAATGCAAGTTGACTGGTTGTGTCTAAGCAAGCACCTATAAATTCCAAAACTTGGACAGGTTGTAGATGAGATTTGGCATAAATTATTGTGATACCTAAAGACTGACATAGTTTGAGAAAGTAATTCATGACTTTTTCAAGGAGTTGCCTGGTTGGGGAGGTGAGAAGTCAGTCGTCTAGGTATGGAAACACTCTGTATTTGAGCAGTCTCAGGTGAGCTGCTACCACTGCCACACACTTGGTAAACACCCCGGGGGCTGTGGTGAGACCAAAGAGCATGGCTATGAACTGATAGTGACTGGCCCCCAGCTGAAAGTGCAGATGTCATCGGAAGTGTCTGCTCGTTTTGATGCGATAGTATGCATCCTGGAGACTGACAGCTAACTAGCTAATTGTCCTTTCATAGAAATGTCAAAAATGTACTGAACCATGACCATCTGGAACTTGGAGTTCTTTACAAACTGATGGAGACTGCTGAGGTCCAGAATGGGTCTCAGAGCCCCTGTCTTCTTTGGCACTAAAAAGAACCTTGAGTAAATTATAGATCCTATCGGGTCTGGTGGGACCTTTGGATGACTCTTATCTAGCAACTTTTGAATTTCCGAGGCAGCTAACTCTCGCTGACTGGGTTGAACATCAAGAAGTCTTTTCCATTTGGATGGTGAAATTTGCAAAAAAGGAAGGATTTCATTTTTTTTTGCACCCAAGTGTCTTTTGTGATTGATGCCAAGGCTTCTAGGTGCAGAGACAACTGCCCCTGACTGCCTCCAGAGAAGAACGTTCTGGCATCCCTTCAGGAGCACTGGAAGGGTTTATCTGAGAAGGTATCATGAAATCCTTGGTTTTGTGGGCCTTCTCTGTTGCAAGGAATGTGTCTTCCATTTATCTACTTATTTAGTTTTTATTTTACATTTGTTTACTGGGAAAGTCCAACTGGACAAGAAGTCCATTTTCAGCGGAGGCCCAGGGAGAAAAGCTCCAAGACATACAATACATAAGAAGCATAGCATAACTTAGCAACTTAACATTTTACAAAGTATTTCAAGAAAGCATTAGAAAGTTACTTAGCGCATCTTAAAAAGTAAACAGATTACAATATATGTATATAAACAATGTTGAAAAAATTGTTAGACTAGTAGTTAGAGATATCAGTAGGTACAATAAATATTATGGACAGACCTCTTTGAGCTAAATACTTATCATTCAATATTTAAACGTTAGGACTAATATATGTAAACTTGAGTTAAGAGGTTTAAAAAGGGAGTAAAGTATACAGAGAAAGTGAGTAAAAAGGTAGTTTGGAGTGGGTTTGGTTAGTGAAAGGGTAATAGAGAGATGGTTTTAGTCTGAGGCAATAAATTGGGCAGTTGGGCCACTGAAATGCTACCCCCACCACTGGGAGAAGTTTCCCCTCGTGAGTCCTGAAAAGGATCTTGTGACTTTTGGAACCACATCTTTCTACCTCCATTATGGTTCCTGGAATAGCATCCTTGCATGGTAGAAAAATGTATTCCCACAGCAGACAAGGTCTTCCCATCTTGATCACTGCAGGAGAACATTTTTTCACTGTTAGGCCAAACAAGAACGACCCATCAAAGACAGTATTGATGAAAGAATACTTAAAGGGCTTCATGAAATCACATAAGCGCATCCAGACATGTCTTCTTATGGATATGCCTGAACCTGCCAACCATGAGTTACCTTCAGCTGAGTGAGAGATTATCCTCATGTATACATTAGAGATACACTGAAGGGTGGCCAGTTGTGAAGATAGTTGTTTGTGCTCCACTACAGATGTGGACAAAGGAAGAGATTTGGAAAGTTTCATAATCAAATCTCTCTGCAATCTAGTGAAGTGTGCCAAATAATTCAGTGACCAATCAGTAAAATTCTCTGAGGCATAAACATGCTTTTCAAATTTGTCCAAAGCCCTAGAATCTCTGTTAGGGGGATAGACAGAAAATCTTTGTTCTGTTAGCTCATTTTTGGTTGTCTCTGCCACAACCATGGTATCTACAGGAAGTTCCTTACTCCAGTAAGGCCTGTCATTAGGTGGGGTTATAATTTGTCGGGTTGACAAGGAATGTGCTGTACGGTATCTGGTTCCTTCAATACCTAGTGCGACACCAGCTCTATAAGGTCATCAGCTGGGGGGTGTAACCCAATACATAGATGGGTCAGACCCAAAGGCTTCTAGGAACACTGACTCCTCCTGGGAAGGGTGATCTGAAGACCATCCACCTTTCTGGCTAAGGATCTCTAGAATGTCTCCAAAGGAGATGTCTTCTGGTGGAGACCTTGGGGACCCTTCCCTTCATCAAAGTCAGTGTCTTTGGTTAAAGATTCCTGAGGGGAATCTATTTTCTCCTTTTACATGACCACTTCTGAAAGAGCTCATCAGTGGAATGACCTGGAGTGATATTGGAAGAGAAGGGAAGGTCCTGCAGAGGAGCTGTTGGAAGCCTGAACAGGCTGGCTGTCCCTATGGGATAGGTTGATGAGGCACAGAACTTGGATCCAACAGTGGTAGATGAGTAGGATCTGAAAAATAATAAGAGTAGATTGGACTCTCAGATGAGAGAAAACCCTATCCACCACAAAAAAGGCAGAAAGGCCAAGAGAAGCCATAGCCAGCCACACCAGAGGTGAAGCATCAGGTGCTGCTGAGCCCCGACACAGCCTGGACTGGACTCCCACCTAAAATTTGATAGTCATCTCAACTTAACTATTAAAAAAGTACATGCCAAACTAGGGTCACTCTACTGTATCAAACCATTTCTTACCAACAACACAAGATCAGCCATTGCTCGCTCCCAACTTCTATCCACCCTACTCTATGCATCTCCCATTCTGACTAATCTCAACAAAACTGAACTAAGCAAAATGGAAGCCTGCTATAACAGAATTGTCCGCTTTGCTGCAAATTGCTCATATAGAACTCATCACTGTACTGCTTTGAGACAGCTCCACTGGCTTGAACTGCCCAAACTCCTAACCTACAATCAGCTCTGCCTCTGTCATTCTATCTATTACCTCCCAATAAGTGTCCTGCCCTCAAAAACCTAGTACAACATCACTCAGCCAAAAGGCCTCTTAGATCATCAAGCAAACTACTACTAGAAGTCACTAACAGCTACAATAGCTTTGGAGATGCACTATATAGTAGTTCAGTGGCTAAAAAATGGAACTCTGTCCCTACTAGCATTCAAAACACATCATCCAAAGCCTCCTTTAAAGACTTTATCAGGCAACATCTCAAGCAAAGTTGGCAGTGCCATGATTGCTCCCCAGGCTAGTGAAAGCGGATAACATATACATACTAAATCTAGAGCACTTGATAATAGTTTTCAATCTTACTCACAAACACTGGCTAATCTACAATGTATGTACTGTACCTGTGTACTATGTATGTATTCTACCTATGTTCCAAATTCCAGCTGTACACCACAAATCTATTAATTACCTTTATTTTTAAAATTAATATTTTTTGTTTGTTCTCTCCACTGTAACTGTTTATGTGCTGCATACCACTGTAAAAACATGTCTCTTGTAATTTGTGTGTATACTGATCATGTCTAAATAACTAAATGTGTCTGTAATTTTTCTTTGTGGAGCTTTTCTCCCCGGGCTTCTGCTGAAAAAGGGCCTTTACGGCTCAGTCAGACACCCCCGGTTAACAAATGTAAAAAAATAAAATAATAATAATAATAATAATAATAATAAATAAAATGTGGAAGGGGGATGCAACATCTTCTTTGGTGTCTCCTGTAAAAAGGATGATGAGAACCTTGGGGATACAGGCTCTGGTAAAAAAATGAGTTCTTCGGGTCCTGGGAAAGTTAAGCGTCCCCACAGCTGGATCCAAAAGAGTCAGATCTGATCTTTTCACAATTTTGGCTAGCAGCTCCTGACCCTGGAGCAGGTTTCAGAGAACGACTGGGAGACCATTTTCTATGCTCCCTGGACTCCAAAGAAGACTTTTGTTTCTTGGTGGGTGTTTGAGCATCTGAAACTGAAGCAACAGAAGAAGAAGAAGAAGCAATAGGTGGAAGCAACCCTTTCAAGACCAGCTTATTGTGGCAATCACTTAAAGCCTGAGAGTTAAACCCAACGCAGAGTGTGGAGTTTCCATGTGGGCCACTCCCAAACTATATACGCGCTCTCTGTGGACATCAGAATTAGGTATTTTATGTCACAGGAAGTGCGTTTTTTAAAACCAGTAGGATTTTCAGCCATGGTAAAGGAGAAACAACAGTGAGACAAGACTAGATTTTTTTTTTAAAGGATTGCAGGAAAGAAAAGAAAATATAAGCGATGGTATGTAAGAGATACCCTACGAGTGGGCAGGAAAGAAGGGAAAGCAGTACCAGCAGCTGTAACAAGTATTCTGGAAATAACAGATAAGAAGAAAAAGAGCGAAGAATGCTAGACACTCGAAATTTTAAGGGAGGAAATGTGATAGAAAAACTGTGATAACAAAGACAAAAAGGTAATAAACTTAGCTAAATACACTCAAACAAAAGTCTATGAGGCACCATATAAGCTTGAGAGAGGGAATCCATGTCTGAAATGAAGACATGAGGACCTTGAGAGTCAGATCCATAAGTCTAGGTGAATACGGCTAAACCGGATCCCAGGTCATATCTGAGACCCATCAGTTGAGGAATGAATGAAAATGCCAATATCAGATCTTACACAATTGTACTATGTTCATCATTCCCACTGCTGCACTTCCCTTTAGGTTATATGGGTTAATTACCACAGCCTACCTAATGTGGAAGGAGAAAGTATACAGATATAGGAGCCCCTGGAGTATGGTCCTAGCAAAGCTCACCCTGCAGTCTGAAAAGGAATCCAGCTTGTAATACTTTATAAAAGTATGTATGGAGGACCATGTAGCTGCCTGTACAATGCTTCTAGAGTCCATCCTATTCCATTATGCCGTCTAAGAAGACAATAATGCATTCCAGGCAATATCAAGTCAAATTACTAGAAAAGAGTCCATTAGAGTGTGCCTTTACATTGCCTGGAATGGATTTGCCATGGTGGGAATAACAAAAAAGAAACAGGTAAGGACAACCACCTGGAAAGTGGTTGTGTAAGTAAACTTGCCATAATAGTACATGTGCAAAAGGTCACCGCTGCAGTAGCCTTAGCTATATGGGTTATATTCTGCCAAGGATGTTAGAGCCAGTCAACTTCCAAAGCTTCAGGGCACCTTCCACACACCCAAACCATCAGTTAGCTTGAGCTGAGCTGACTAAAAAGACAGATTTCGGCACATATCCCTTCAGAGGTTTAATGCCAACAGAGACAGAGAGAGGCTGCACCTTAAAAGTAGAATGCCAGAAACAACAAAAAATTAATGCCCACACCATGGCATAAACAACACACCAAAAAACAATGGAACGGATGGAGAGAGGGAGCAGCTACTACATCGGTGATCATTTGAAAATATACTGTTATCGTAAGTTTACTTACACAGCTGTACCGTGTTCATCATACTGATCACTAGTGCAGTAGCCATAGCTATATAGGTAGATTACCATTGCTTACTACATTTGGAAGGTGGAAGGAGAAAGGTCCAGGAGCCCTAGAGAATGGTCCTACAAAGCCTGATCTGGACCTAGACAAGTAATCAAGCGTGTAATGCCTTGCAAACATATATACAGAGGACCACATTGCTGCTTCTAGAATACTTCTAGAATCCAACCCTTTCCAAAAAGCCACAGGTGAAGCCAAGTGTGCCTTGACCTTGCCTGAAATAGTTTTGTTGTAGTGAGTGTAACAAAAGGTAATAGCCTTAAACACCCACTTGAAAATAGTCTGTTTTGGCATAGGGTGTCCTTTCTGCTTACCTTCACAAGAAATGAATAATTGATCCAAAGATCTAAAATATTTAGTTCTGTCGAGATAGTACCTGAGTTGTCAGTGGACATTCAAGGTATGAAGCATCCTTTCTCCCTAATTTATAGATTCAGGAAAGAATATGGAGAGATGGATAGTTTGGCTTAAAGTAAACTTGAATACCACTTTAGGCATAAAAGAAGGATTACTTCTCAAAGAAACTCTATCTCTGTGGTAAAGGAGATATGGCTGACTCACCAAAACAGCTTGCAACTCAGACACCCTTTCTGCAGAAGTCAGAGCAATCAGTTAAACTGTTTTCCATGTAAAGAACCTCAAGTCAGACAGGACAGCTGATTCAAACATTGCAAATGTTAGCTTCTCTAGCACAAAATTAAGATCCCAAGGAGGGGACAATGGTTTTCCTGGAGGCCTCTTATGAAAAATCCTGTTGAAGATGAGTGTGATTGGGGTGTATTAAATACCCCTGATCTTGTCTGAGTAAAGTCCCTCTGTGATGAAACTTGTGGTAATTGCTCCTTGCTATTTGCAAAAGAAGGAAGAACCGTTCTTGCCTGGGCCAGAAGGGAGTCACCACAATGATCTTGGGATTATTTCTGAATCTTCAGAAGTACCCCAGATATCCATGGAAATGGCAGAAAAGCATACAAGAATATTCCCGTCCAAAGAAAAGAAAAGGAATTTGTCTTCTTGCATGGAGTCCTGGAGTGGAATCTTGCCAACTGATTGTTCAGAGAGGAGACAAATACATCTACTTGAGAAACTCCCCACAGATGGATCAAGTCTTGGAAGACCCCCTGATCTAGTTTCCATTTATGAGGGTCTGCCCTTGCCCTGCTTAGCTTGCCTGCAGCATAATTTTGCTAAGATAGAATATAGGATACGTGTAGAGTGAGACTGGTGTGAAACTATATCCCAAGCTAGCATGGCCAGTCTGCAAAGGGGGATTTGACCTGGTCTCTCCTTGCTTGCTGATGTACAACATGACTCTGGTATTGTCTATAATAACTTAAAGAAGTCATGGGAATGAAAGATGATTCAGCGAGTAGAATGCCTTAATTAGGGCAAGTATCTCTTTTATATTTATGTGCTTGAATCTCTCCCACACACATTGTATTTTTATCCCTCCTGAAACCACTCCCCAAGCAAAATCCAAGGTGTCTGTGGTGACTGACTGCTTTGGAACAAGGAGGAAGAAAGGGAGACCCATATTTAGGGATATTTGCTGTCTCCACCAAGTGATTTCTTATCTGACAAACCCCGGAACTGGGATTTGAAAAGACAAAGGATGTTGGTGCTGGGATCAAAGACTCTTTGAATACCACTGTATCTTTAAAAACAGAACAAGCGCTGCAGAGGTGTAGGATATAGACAAAGTCAGCCCAGGAGTCAGAAAAATAATTTATTGAACAGCACTCAAAAATCAGACACTCCAAACCATGAATAAAACGTAACACTCAAAAAACAGACACCCCAAATTATGAATAAAATGAAACGCTTAACTTTTTCACCTCATTTTTCATCCTTTCCAAGAACTTCTTGAGATAAATGCCTTAAATTTAATCACACCCTTTATATACATATTACAAATAAATCAACCAATAGGATTACGAGCAATTAACCTTTCAGTGTCAAGAATGTGTTGAAAAACCATGTTTATAAACGTTTAAAACCATTGTCCTAAAAGCTCCTTAAAATTTCTATTGATAATCATAAAAAGATACTACCCTAAACTAATATGTTGTGTGGTAATCATTGCATACAAAATATGAAAATATAAAAAATTCTATATATACTTTACTTTCTTGTGCCAATACAATTATAGCTTATGTAATGCTGCCCTCTAGGGGCAAACCTCTATATTAACAATTATAAATACATAAAATTATAACTAACCCAGTGTGTCCAAACCAGTAAGTCTATAAAACTTATCAGGTACCACCACATCTTTCTCATGTGGAGTATTGCCAAGGGTATCATGAGAATCATAGATGCCATGAGACCCAAGCTCCTGAGGTATTCCCTTACAGTGACTGAAGTGTGAGTGGAAAACTCAGATAGAGACATAGATCTATTTTTCCCTATGGAAGAAAATCTCTTTGAACTAAGGTGCCTAGCTGTCACCTCAGGAAAACAATCCTGTCAGCTGGAGTCAAAAAGACTTTTAAATGTTATCCTGGAATCCTAGCTTGTGTAAGAGATCTCTCACCCAAGTAAGAGATATCTGATATTTTGAAAAAGACTCTGCAAAACCAAGAAAGTAATAGCCTGAAATGAGATACAACCAGAGCTAGATACTTTGTGAACAGTCTTGGTGCAGTGGATAGTCCAAAGGGTAAGGCAGAGAAATAATGTGATCCAAAACCACCAAAACCTTAAGAAACCATTGACGTCTGGATGAATAGGGATACAATAATAAGCATCTTTTAAATCTAGTGTTGCAATGAGACTTAAATGAGAAAGAGGAGGTAACAGGTTATGAAGTAACATCATTTTAAATTTGGGCACTATCACAAACAGGTTAAGGAAAGAAACATGATTCAGAAATGGTCTCCAAGCATTTTCTTTCTTTGTCACTAAAAACATCCTTGAATACAAAACCTTTACCCACCTGGGAAGGAGGAACTTGTCACTCCCTGGGACAGCATGTGATGAAGGATGGGGGAAATAAAAGAGCACTCTGTTGAGACTGTCTGTTTTGTTTTTGGCAGAAGTGGTTGAGGGTTGATTTCCAAGATGGCTGCACACTGATCAAGAGGTTAACTTCAGCTCTCCCAATGTGAAAGCCAAAACTAACAGCCAATGATATCATAAACCTGAGTAAAATTGAATTATTAGAAAGTACACTGCCTAGAAGCCTGCAAATCAAAAACTAAGGCAGCCTGAAAGATAATCAACTAGAAAAGGTGAAGAGGAAATATTGACTGAGAAGACTCCAGCAACAGCAAAAATCAGTTCAAGCTCCAGCTTTGGAGAATGACATGGCTTCCAGTAACATAGAGGAAAAATAAGTCAAATGTGGTCAGAGCTGATTGAAATTAACAAAACATGGAAGGAGTATATCAACTCAAATAATAAAATGCTTGAAAATGGAAGAAGCTTTAAACAGATACTTAGGTGAGCTGATAAAACTGCAAAAATCAGAGGTGAAAATGAAGAAAAGGCTGTTCGAATATGAGACTGCTCAAGAAGAGAGGTTTCAAAAAATAGTAGAATTAAAGGACAGAGCACATAGGGAAAATCTGGGATTTTCTGCTTTGCCAGAGAGATTAGAAGGAACAGAATGCATTAATTTTATGAAAGCAGAAATAAGCAACTGGACTGGTATTCCAAACAGGAACTGTTAATTGAAGGGCCCCACCATGTGTATGCTACAAATCTGGCCACAAGAAAGCAGCCAAGACATTTATTAGTAAAGGTGCAAACCCTACCAGCAGAAACCGTCAGTCCTGACAAAATTGTAGCAAAAGGGCAAAATAATACAAGTTGGCAATGATATAGTGTTTCTGGAAAATGATTGTTCACTGTACACCAAGCGGAAGAGAAACACATTTATTCCAGTAATCAGGGAATGTCCTGAGGCAGATGTAAGATTCTAGCTGCTGTATCCAGCTGTCTTCAGAATATTTTTCCTGTAGGATCAGTCATTTGTTATGGAGAACAGGTTAAGAAGGAAATTCAAAAGGCTGTCCAACAAAAAATGAGCCATCAAGAAGAAGGGGACTCTGCTTCCCATTCGGCTGATAATAAAGCACGTGGCAGGACTTTGTCAGTGAAACCTTTTCTACTGTTCCAAAGGAAAATGCTTGAGAGACAGAGAAAAGCATAGAATTTAACCAGAAGAATCAAGAGTACTGTGGAATTGAACCAAAATCTTGAGTTGGGAGATGATGAATAACTAGATGATCAGCAACATTGAAATTAGTGTATAAATGTGAAACTGCAAAGAATCAATCACATTTGTGAAATAAGACTGTATAAGAATAAGTAGAAATAGTGGACTTTTGTTGACTTTTTTAAATCTGTGAGGAGCTGTAAAGCATTTGCCTCACTTCAAGCCATTAATGTTTGTATGGCCTCAGACGGGAGGGGAGGAGGAAGGAAACTGTAAGTAAGATGTTTTCTTTTCCATGAAACATTTCACAATATAAATTGCACATTTTATAATAAAGTATTTTTAGTTGTTCTTGTCTGTGATAAAGTTACTAAATTAAACAGGTGTTTTGTTTTTTTCTTCCTCTACTCTTTCTTTCTTCTTTTTTGGTATCAAGAAATGTAAATATTGCAGTGCAAAAAGAGAAGAAAAGCTGCTAGACTAATGCATGCTTAAGTTAATGAACTGTAGTCTTAGCTTACTGAAGTGGAGGATGTGAGTAAATGTACACAGATCAGAATATATGTAGAGCTAATATGTTTTCTGTGACTTTTGCATATGCAAATTTCTGGATTAAAACCCTTGGCTTAATCTAATAATAAATTTGAAGTGGAAACAAGTCAATATGGGAACATCAAGTAGGGTCTATGTTACAAGAGCAAACCTTTAGCTAAGCGACTAGTTAAAGATCGATCTTGTAATATCGAAACCCAAAAACCATGAATGGCCAATTTAACGCAGGGCAACATTTTCCTTGGCCGTATCTGAAAAAAAAAAACTTTAAACCCACACACCCCCTAACTAAATATACCAACTCTGAGATCACTCCACATTGGAGAAAAGAGCAAAATCTGTGTAACGGCCAAGGGAATTCTTTCCCTGCATTAAATTGTCCATTTGCAGTTTTTTGCTTTCACTATTACCAGGTCGACATTTAGGTATTCAATAACCTAAACGTTCGATCAAGTAATAGGAACCCCATCAAATATAATGAAGTTTTATTTTAGCAATGATTATTTCAGCTTGTCTGTCAGGCTGCAACAGAGGACTAAATTTTTCTTTTTTCACTTACATTTTCATGGAGGCAAGCTGATAATAGGACACAAAAACACAGAACCCTGGTTTCTTCTAGGCTAAAAGTTAATGATTTTGGAAAGTATGCAAGTAGTTTTCACATCTAGGGAGGAGGAATAAAGATTAAAAAAATGAACAGACCCCAATTAGTGTAAGTAGAAGCACAGGCAATAACATGCACCTTAACATAGATAACCTCAATTTCAGGTTAATTAGGACATGTGTTAGCAGCTATTTGGCACAAATGTCACTACTGAGTTAAACTTTATTATTTGAAGATGTACATAGTTATGTATGTTTATATTAAGTTAATAGGTTCTGTGGGTGTTCTGGGGTGGGTTTAGTTTTTTTTTTTTTTTTGAGGGTTTTTATTACAACAAAAGTCTTGTAAAACATAACTGAAGTTCCAATGTTGATGATAAGAAAATAATTGTATAAAGGATTAACAAGCCAAACATTAATGGGGCATGTATCACAAAAGCTGAAAATAGACATTTAAAAAAGCTGGCATCTCTCACAGGTATAGAGAAAAAGGAGATAATAGTTATATTAAGAAATGACAAGTGCAAATAGCAATGCTACAGGAGGCACATTTGGAAAGAACTGAGCATGTGCATTTGATATAAGAAAGAATTTCAAGATGGATATTCTGCAGAATATCACAGACAAAGGAAATAGGTGTACTTATATTAATTGCTAGAAGAGCTCCAGTAGTGATAGAAAAAGATAATAATTGCATATTTGTAGTAATAAGGGGCTACTGAAACGGGATAAGGATTACACTGGCATACATTTATATTCCACCTAAAACTGCTATTTTGGAGCTTTAAAAATTGGAGAAAAACAATCATCCTTCAGCAGGGAATATTACTTATAGATGAGGACTGACATTTGATTTGTAACAAAGAAGATATATCGGGGGGGGGCAGAAGTGAAAATATAACAAATGAGGGTAGATTTCTGAAGAAATTTATGAAAATATTTGGTATGAATTTCTGCAATAGGAACATGTACAGAATTTACATATCATTTCCCAAGGTAGCATAACTAGGCTAAACTTGACAGAAGTTATATTTTACAGGAACATGTACATTTACTTGAGAACTTTGATACACATCCAATAACTATCTCAGATCTTGCACCAATAATTACTAAGATGAAAATGAAGGGTAATGAAGTAAAGATGAGACACTGACACTTTCGCAGCTACCTGTTAAAAAGAGAGGAATTTAAGGAATGGGTAGTGGAAATTATCCAGGAGTTATGAGGGAATATAGAATGTATTCCATAAATTATAGCTAGTGAGTGAGAGAAAATGAAAGTGGAGTTTAAAAATTGGGTCGAAATAAAAGAAACACATCTGGTTAAGAAGTAATAAGACTTACTTGAGAGGCTGGCAAAGGTTAAAGTATTATAAAATACTGGGAATCTCACAGAACAAGAAGAAGGGCAACTTCAGAGTGCTAAAGCGAAAATAAAGTAATATCTGGATAATATGCCTAAAAAGATTGCTGTTAAGATAACTGTTCAGGGCACAAAGACTAATGAAAGAATGACTTGCCAACAAAAATGAAAAGGATTGCTGCCAAACATAGGCAACCTATAACAATAAAATAAACAGAGATCCGGTCGAGGTAATAGAGGTATTTTGGAATGTTTATGACAATTTGTATAAAGCAGAGAAGTAAGGAAATCAAGAAAAAGCACAAATGGGAATATTTATGGAAAACGTAAACATGCCAAGGTTAGAGGTAGAGGAGGCTCAACAACCAACAGTTAAGAAAGGAGCAGATGAGATAAAAATGGTGCTAGGAAAGTCTACAGGAATAGATGTTAGTTTGGTGGAAGTTTGGAAGCTAGGAGGGAAAAAAGTGATAATGATCTGGAAGGTTTTCTTTACAATATTTTAAAAGGAGGGGAGGCACCAACATTTTGGAATTAGCTGTTGTGGCTGTAATACCTAAAGACAGTAGAAACTCATCTGACCCAATTTCACTTCATATAGGCCAGTTTGAATATTAAACCATTATTATAAAGCGTTTTTTACTATAATGGCTAAAAGAATGGCAAAGATGATGCCAAAATTGATAAATATGGATTGATGTGGTTTTGTGGAGGGAGGCAAACATCTGACAGCATAAACAGAACAATGACAATCCTATGGGAAGCAGAATGCAAGTAAATATCTCTGTTATTGATAGGTCTTGATGCAGAGAAAGCATTCAACAGAGTAAGCTGTTATTGTATGAACAGGGCAATGGACGCATTTACATCTCCTGATACAGTAATAAGATTAATTAGAAAGATATATGAGGGATCAGTGTCAAAAATCAAAGTGGGTGGGTTCCTCTCTTATAAGTTGGGTCTGAACCAAGGAACTAAGCAAGGGTTTCCTCTTTCCCTTTGTTATTTGTGTTTTATTTAGAACCTTTGGTAAGGAAAATAAGGGACTCAGAAATTCATGACTGCAAGCTGGACACTGTCATCAGTTCCCCTAGTGATGTGGACATCCTCCAAGAGAGTCTCACCCAAACATATGACTGGTGCCAGAAACATGGCCTCAAACTAAATGTGAGAAAATGCATAATCATCCCTTTGGGGAGAGTGATGTCCCCACATATTATCACATTAATAACAAGGTCCTAAGCATGCAATCAGTCGTGAGGGACTTGGGTACCCAGGTTGATAGCAAACTGATGTCGATCACCATATTGCCTCCATTGTACAGAAAGCTTTCTACATGGCCCACCTCATTAGTAAGGGTCTCTCATCCAGGGACAAGGTGGTTATAAAATCCATGTAGTCTTCCCTTATAAGACCCATTATTGAGTACAATGCCCCTTTCGGCATGTACCTCACAAAGCACATGCAGCAGGTGGAGAGACCACAGAGGCCTCAAACATCTACCCTACACAAAAGGTTAAAGGCTCTGTCCCTCTACTCAGTCTCCTACAGACTCCTCAGAGGTGACCTCTGTCTGGCATTCTAAGCAATCTCAGACCCCACCTTGATGGGACTGCTCCATATCCACAAGTCAAGCTCCACTCAAGTAACTCACATGCACAAACTCAACCTGGCCTGTGAAATCCTTAGGGGTTGTTGGCGGGACAGATTTGTGTCCCAGACTCCCCCTTCTGTGGAATAGACTCCCACTCCATATCAAGCAGAGTACCTCATTAACCCTTTTAAGAGCAATCTGGATAACGGGATGGGGAACAGAAAATATACCCCTGGGATTCCACCCGTGTCCCTGCTGGACAGGGGAATCAGGTGCTGACTTCTCAGAACATGGGCTAAATTCATGGCTAGTAAGGGCCTCAGGGCCAGTAGCCTAATAACTTCCTATGATCCAATGATCCTATGATAGCTGGTATGGTGTTCAAGAAAAGTTGGCTTTATTTGCAGATATTATTTTGCACCTGATTGAACCAGAAAAGGATATGTCAGTGTCGTGGAATATTCTGAGACAGTTCTATTTTTAAGGGATATAAAATTAATGAAGATAAAACAAAGGTTATAGCTATAAACTGTGTATCCACATATGGATTTCTTCAGCAGTACCCATATTTATGGGGAAATGATAAAATGAAGACTTTAGGAATATGATATAAAGAGGATTTAGTTATGGCAGCTATGGATATGTGGGAAGAGACTAAACAAAATATAATACAAAAGCTGAGAACCTGGAAACTCTTGCTTATTGATATGGATAGCAAAATATAAGCAGTAAAAATGTTTTTAGTCCCTTTAGTTTTATATACAGGTCAGGCATATTTTTGATAAATCAAAGAGAAGTTGTGGATAGTAATTAATAAAGAGTTGAAGAATTTTGTTTAGGAGAATAGGGCAAGATACAAGTGGGATAAGCTGATTATCCCAATAGAACAAAAACATTTAGGATTATTTAATTTGAAGGGATATTTTAGAGCTACACAGTTCAGGTTCTCATACATAACACAAGCAAAAAGCTACAGGAAAGAGTGGAATTTTGGATGCAGATCCTGAAGAAGAAACAGTCATACAGAATATTATAGTCATAAAGTAGCAGAAAGTATACAAAAACTAAGCCGACATGGGAATGGAGAAAGGAGATTCTGCGGATAAGAATGACTACAATTAGGGGTAGAGAGAATAGACAAGAGAGGAATGGAATTTACTGGAGGAAGATGGCAAAGTAACCAAGGTATTGGGAACAGATAATTCAAGAATGAAAGGCAATACAATGGGAAAAGGCAAATAAGACATTTGGGTAGCAGGCTACTGATTGCCATCCTTATCAGGAATTGATATCAGAGTACAGATAGAAAGGGATAGGAAATTCCTAGCTGAAAGGAATGTGCAATGTTTGAGTTAGTATATATAATTAGTGGGGCTTGCTCCTCTGCAGAAACACTTGTTGGTTTAACTTGCTCCAGGGTAATCCTTGGAGCATGCACAGAAAGGGCTGACCTTTTGTGTTTTGGTATTTTTTGTCAGTAGTGTGGATGTCATATCTGTGATCCTTTGATCACAAATAATTAATCCATATATATATATATATATATATATATATATATATATATATATATATATATATATATATATATTCTCCATTTGAAATGCAGTCAATGCTTCACACCCTATCCAAAGTTTGAAAATAAAGTACTTGATAATACAAGTCCCAGCACTTCAAAAATAGACTACAATTCAGAAAGAATAACAATAAATTTCAAAACTTGCTTTTAAAGTGTCATGCAAGAGGTTCACCTCCACTCCCTGATAAAAGGGGCTGTGGCCTCCCCGTGCATTCTACTGACTTATATGAAATCCAAGATCACTGTATCTTGGAGACTGCAAAATACTTTAATTTACCTCAGTCTCAGAGTTTACATATCCCCTTTTTTGTACTTGAAGTTACACAGTTACAATGAGCTCAGCTATGGTCATCTAACAATCAACAAGCACCCATGCCAATTATGAAGGTATGAAATTTTAAAACATCACTTTTTCAAAATGAGCTGAATTTCAAAATTATCCAATTGATTTAGAATTGTTTGTATACCTATAAGTCATTATTTTTGACCCCAAAGCTGTTATCCTACAGTTTAATCTGTTTTACTGTCTAACACTCCCCTCTCCCTTGTTTCTTTTCACTTTCTTTAGGATCTATGTTACTGTGCTTTATCCCTTACCCTGTCCAGCAGTGCCCTATCATGCAGACACCACAATATTACAACCTCGTGCTGAACAAGACTAATTCATTGTCGTAGAAGAATGTCCTTCCAGTGACTTGTACTTGTCTGTTTAAAATTAGTGTATTGTGTTAACTCGAGTGGCGTGCACACCAGTCGGGTCATTATCAGTCGTGCCCCCCCATAACCCCCTGAATCTTGGTATGTCTCCATCCACCCCGAGCTCTAAGCTCCCCACTACCTGAGCTACACTAAATAAATTGAAAACAATCCTTTACAGACTAAACATGCATATCTGACATATAACTCCCACCAAACAGCCTTCAGCCGATTTACTGGCTACCTGGTGTGACCTGCACTATTGATCCCTACACTAGGGAGATAGCAATGTTTAGCTCAGACATTTCGCCGTGCCTTCTACTTACTGCTTTGGTGATTGTTTTTTAAAATCCTATGCTGTCTGGGTCAAACCATGCTCATCCTCTGCAGATGACCTTCCTCCCCTCTTTATTAAACCTGTTGCCCACTCGTTAGCCTACCCTGTCTCTATACTGCTAATTAGGTCAATCCAAGAAGCTACTCTCCCTGACATCTGGAAATCTTTCTAACCAAACCATTACACAAAGGAGACAACTCCACCGAACCATTAAATTACAGACCGATAGCCATTCTCTCGCCACTCTCTAAAATTCTCAAGAAATGCATATACAATGAGCTTCTTAACTATCTAATGGACAAAAACCTCTGACTCCTATTCAACATGGCTTTAGGCCTAACCATAGCACGTCCATGGCCCTTCTTTCTTTTACCCATACTGTTGCAGAGGAAAAAGGCAAAAACGTACTGGTATTGTGTCTTTTCCTTGACCTCACAAAAGCTTTTGACACCATCTTACACTCTAAACTACTCAATAAACTAGCTGACCTCAGCACCTCACCCTCTGCAATTCTCTGGTTCTCTAACTACCTTTCCGACAGGCTACAATCAGTCAGATGGCTTTCTAACTGCACTTCTTTCTTACCTATACAGACTGGTGTTCCCCAGGGCTCTATTCTAGGACCTCTACTTTTCAACATCTTCACAAACAACCTCCCTCTTCCTGTATCACCTCCTCCCTGATACAATACACAGATGACTCTACCATTATGACCTCCTCCCTGATACAATATGCAGATGACTCTACCCTTATCACCTGCTATGATGACATTTCTTACCTCTACTCTATCACTCAAAACACATTTAATAATGTCAAACAATGGCTAACCAACAACCAGCTCATCCTAAACCCCCAAAAACATACTACTCCTTTTCCTCCCTAAATCCCCCTCCCACCATAAAACCACCTTTACCATCTCATCACATGATAAGACCTTATTAAAGCTGATTCTCACATTAAACGTCCGGGTATTTTAATTGATGACCAATTAAAATTCGACCTCTATATACAACACTGTATTGAAAAGACAAATCAGAAAATGGCTCTACTCTATAGATACAAAAAATTCCTAGCCCCTAACACCAAACCCGCTTTAGCACAGGCTTTTCTCCTACCCTGTCTTCTTTATGCCTCCCCTATTCTCACCTTTCTACAATCAACTTTTCAAACCAAAGTGGAGCAAACTTATAAAAATATAGCTTGATTTGCCTGCAATCAACCATACAAATCCCATCACTGTATTGCTTTAAAACAGCTTCAGTGGCTTGAGTTCCCCAAACTGCTACTTCTCTGCCAGCTACAGCTCACTCACACCTTACTAAACAAACCCTTACCCTGCTGTTCCTTCTCTTCTCTCTTATCCCTCTACACCCCTATCAAACTCTACGCAGCTCCAATCAACACCTTCTTATATTTATAAAACCAATAAAAACATTGGCAAACTTCCATATAAAAGCACGTGTCCCAAGTCTGGAACAATCTCACACCAAACATTCGTAACATCAATTGTACAAAGCTTTTCAAAACTGAACTTAAAAACTACCTTCTTAATTCCAGCTCTTGCCTATGTCAGGACTCTACTAAATCCACCCCCCACCACCGCCTCATTATAACTCTTTTTACTCCTGACCATAGTGGAGTTTTTAGTGTTTTATCACCAATCTATCTGTATTCTCTGCTATATTATGACATACTAATATAAGCCTAAGGCTGATTTTGTTTCTCTAAACCCATTCATCTGAAACGGCTGCTATTGTAAATATGTGTTTTGTTATAACTTTGCAATTTCCATACTTTTTAAATGCACTACATAGGTATGTTATATTCTTGTTTTTTTATTTTTTTTTAATTATGTATGTTAAACCCTTGTTAACCTCTTGTATATATTTTTCTGGAGTGTTTTTCCTCGGGTCTCAACTGAAAATGGGCCTTTGGCTCAGTTAGACTAACCCAGTTAAATGACAAATCAAATCAAATAAATAAATAAATCCAATACAATCTTGCTTTCACTTCTTTATCATTACATCCAATTGCACTGAGGCAGAAGACCGAATTTCAGTCACCAGAAGTTTGATTTCAATAGAAGTAAGGAGTTTACATCTAGATTATTCAGCTCATGTACGTTTAATCATATAATTTATGTATCTGTTCAAAAGACAGACTATATGCTGTAGTACATAGATGTTCATCATTAGATCAATGTCAGAACAGCTCGAGTGATATGGGATGTCGTGCAAAGGATCGGATCAGCTGTCCAGCTTCCGAAGCTTTAAAGCACCTTCCATGTGCCCCAGATAAAGTACAGCTTGAGAAGAGCAGCATAAAGCCAGTGCCTAGGGAGCCAAAACTTCTGAAAGTTATTGATATAGAAGTGTGGCCTTCCATGCGGCTACAGGTGATGATTGTTTGGCTAGTGCTTCACTAAAGCTGAGCAGATAATTACCCCACCGAGAAATGCCCTCCATTTCATAATTTCTTCTAGGGGAGAGTTGTTCTTTTCTGTCAAACATATTGACTAGAGGGTCAAATTGGTGTTTTAGTGGTTGCCTTTAAGAATTGCACCTGGGGGCATGGCCAAGGATGAACACAGGATAGCAGCAGATTTCTTCAGCTCCACCAATTTCATTACATTGACAGGAATTAATTACTTAAAAAATTAATTTTTGAAGTAATTTTCTTTCTATATATGTTTGTTTTATATAGTTCTTGAACTATATCTAAAAAAGAAAGGAAATCTTAATAATATTCCTGTCAGAAATTACTTTGGAAATTTTCCTGTCAGTTTATCAATCTGAAATGAGTTCCAGTAAGACAAATTCTCAAGACTCCAGCATCAAGAAAGAACTTCAGTCTCTGATAATTATAGTCCAGCAACTTACTGCTAAGATGGATAAAATGGATACTAAAATAGACACTTTCATAGAAAAACTACAAAACAAATAGACTTGTTAGATATGGACCTGCAACAACAGAAGATCCAGATGACAGGCATAGAAGAAGCTGTGAATGACATGGAAAATAGAATACAAGAAGAGGAAATCAACATTGAGTTTCTGCTGAAACAAAATACACATTTACAAACAAAGCTGGATGACCTGGAAAATAGATCTAGGCGCAATAACATTAGGATTTTTGGACTGCCAGAAAATATTGAAGGTAACAATATTACTTCTTTTTAACAACATGGCTCCCTAAAACTTTAGATTTACCAGAAGCATTCTCTTTTGGTATCGAAGAGCACATAGATCTATAGCTAATACTAACTCTAACAAAAACTATCCTAGATCAGTTATAGTTAGATTTCTATCATCTTTGATAAAGAGATGGTTCTTAAATCTGCTTGGGCTAAAGCTCCTGTTAAGATTAATGAAACAACTGTGCGTTTTGACAATGACTATTCTTCCATGGTATTAGCTAAAAGAAAAGTTTTTCTGCCACTAATAAGGGAGCTTAAAAAAGCACAGTTTAAAACATACCTTCTGTTTCCTGCCAAGCTTAAAATCTTCCTTCCTGATGGTCCTAAAATTTTCGATGACTTAGACTCTGCTTTACTGTTTATCAAAAAAAATAAGATTTTGGAAAAAATAGAAGAAATGGAATGGGCTAGTCTTTCGTTAAAGAGACTGGCAACTGAAACTTCGTGGAAGACTTCAGAGAAGAAGGAGACTAAAAAACAAATGATTTGTACTATGTTTTTTTTTTTCTCTCTCATCATTTTATTTTATTATTAATCCTTTTAAATATAGTTCCTGCATTTCCAAGAAGCAACAAATATTTTGAAA